>NW_004443957.1:10712629-10716020 GCF_000243295.1 Trichechus manatus latirostris | reverse complement strand
GGACTAATCTTTTCCTTGTATCCTGTTCTCTTCATTCTCCCTTGCTCTCGAAGGGATGAGACCAGTGGAGTATCTTAGATGGCCGCTCACAGGCTTTTAAGACCCCAGACACTACTCACCATGTCACTTGGTTTCTTGACTGCTGCTTCCATGGGCATTGATTGTTGATCCAAGTAGAATGAAATCCTTAACAACTTCAATTTCTTCACCATTTAGTCTGATGTTGTTTAGTGATGTAGTTTAGTATTCATCAAATCCAGCTCCCCAAATCCAGCTCCATGTGCCTTTGAAAATAGCAAGTGGCCATCGTTGGCTGTTGTCAGTTAACTCTTCTTTTAATGTAGAAGATGACATATAAATCACAATCATAGGATCAATCCGTGTGCCAGCCTGCTACAAGTAAAAGAAAAACTGTCCCATGGCCACATATCACACCTCTAAATACAAGGGATCATTCTGAAAAGCTAAGCTGTTCTTTACAGACAATCCTAGATAAGAGATGTCATGGGAGAACATAGATAAGAGACAAGTCACAAGAGAACCTAGATAAGAAACAGTGAAGGTGATTTGATGCAAACTTATCCCTGCCAAAAAAACATGCCACAGTATCTATAACAAAGAATTCTTCATATACTGTGCACTTCTTTTCTCAGTGTGGCTTCCTTTGCATTAAGTGTATGTTAGCAGCCCTGGTCCATGAAAGGACTGAAACTCATACCTTTTGGGGAAGATGTCATAAAATATTCTAGCATGATTCATAATATGACAAACTGGTGGTCCAGGTCCAGATCTAACCCACAAACATTTTCTATATGGTTGTTAAAAAAAAAGTTAACCTAAAGTTAAAAACCAGGAGATATCACATGCATTCCAGGCTTCTCCTTAAAAAGTGGAAGATGTGATGGCAATGGGCTTTCAGTCTCACATTGTTCTGTTAGTGAATAACCTACTGGCATCACTTACCTTGGTTAAGCTGTACACACTTCTCTTATGTTCAGTGCTACCTTTCCCATAACCATAAATAAAAAGTGACTGCTGTCTAAAGAATGACTTCCCCTCCCCCCACCCTTAGTAACCAACAGCGAAGGTTGATCTCTCTGTATATAGCTATTCTTGTCATTTTATAAAAGTGAGATTATATAATATTTGTTATATAATATTTTGTCCTTTTGTGATTGACTTATTTCGCTAAGCATAATGTCCTCTAGTTTCATCCATGTTCCAAAGTGTTTTGGGAATTCATCTTTCTTTATGGCTGTGTAGTATTCCACTGTATGTATGTACCAAATTTTCGTTAGCCATTCTCCTGTTGATGGACAGTTAGGTTGTTTCCATCTTTTGGATATTGTGAATAGTGCTGCAATGAACACAGGTGTGCATATGTCTGTTTGAGTCTCTTCCTCTATTAGATCTCTAGGGTATATACCAAGGAATGGAATTGCTGGATCATAAGGTATTTCTATTTCTAATTTTTTGAGGAATAGCCATACTGTTTTCCACAGCAGTTATATCATTTTACATTCCCACCAGCAGTGAATAAGGGTTTCAATCGCCCACATCCTCACCAACATCTGTTGTGTTCTGTTTGTTTTTTTAATTTTTATTTATTTATTTTTATTACACTTTAAGTGAAAGTTTACAAATCAAGTCAGTTTCTCATATAACAATTTATATACACATTGCTATGTGACCCTAGCTGCTCTCCCTATAATGTGACAGCATACTTCTCCTTTCCACCCCAGATTTCCCATGTCCATTCAACCAGCTCCTGTCCCTTTTTGCCTTCTTATCTCGTCTCCAGACAGGAGCTGCCCATTTAGTCTCATGTATCTACCTGAGCTGAGAAGCACTGTCTTCATGAGTGTCCTTTTATGTTCCATAGTCCAGTCTAATCTTTGTCTGAAGAGTTGGCTTCAGGAATGGTTTCAGTTCTGGGCTGACAGAGAATCCAGGGGCATTGTCTTCTGGGGTCCCTCCAGTCTCGGTCAGACCATTAAGTCTGGTCTTTTTACATGAATTTGACTTTCTGCACCCCACTTTTCTCCTGCTCCGTCAGGGACTCTCTGTTGTGTTCCCTGTCAGGGTGGTTATTGGTGGTAGGTGGGCACCATCTAGTTCCTCTGGTCTCAGGCAGATAGAATCTCTGGTTTAGGTGGCCCTTACCATCTCTTGGGCTAATATTTCCTTGTGTCTTTGGTGTTCTTCATTCTCCTTTGCTCCAGGTGGGTTGGGACCAATTGATACATCTTAGATAGCTGCTCGCTAGCTTTGAAGACCCCGGATGCACTCCCCAAAATGGGATGCAGAACATTTTCTTAATAAACTTTGGTATGCCAGTTGACTTAGATGTCCTCTGAAACCGTGGTCCCCAGACAGCCACCTCAGCTACTCTGTCCCTCAAAGTGTTTGGTTGTATTCAGGAAACTTCTTAGCTTTTGGTTTAGTCCAGTTGTGCTGACTTTCCCTGTATTGTGTGTTGTCCTTCCCTTCACCTAAGATAATTCTTATCTACTATCTAGTTAGTGAATACCCCTCTCCATCCCTCCTCACTCTCGTAACCATCAAAGAATGTTTTCTTCTGTGTTTAAACCATTTCTTGAGTTCTTATAATAGTGGTCTCTTACAATATTTGTCCTTTTGTGACTGACTAATTTCACTCAGCATAATGCCTTCCAGATTCATCCGTGTTATGAGATGTTTCACACATTCATTGTTGTTCTTTATTGTTGCATAGTATTCCATTGTGTGAATATACCATAATTTGTTTATGCATTTGTCCATTGATGGGCACCTAGGTTGTTTCTGTCTTTTTGCTATCATGAACAGTACTGCAATGAACATGGGTGAGCATATATCTATTCATGTGATGGCTCATATTTCTCTAGGATATATTCCAAGGGGCAGGATTGCTGGATTGTATGGTACTTCTATTTCTAGCTTTTTAAGGAAGCGCCAAATCAATTTCCAAAGTGGTTGTACCGTTTTGCATTCCCACCAGCGGTGTAGAAGTGTTCCAGTCTCTCCACAACCTCTCCAGCATTTATTATTTTTTGTTTTTTGGATTAATGCTAGCCTTGTTGGGGTGAGAGGATATCTCATTGTAGTTTTGATTTGCATTTTTCTAATGGCTAATGATCGTGAGCATTTCCTCATGTGTCAGCTGCCTGAATGTCTTCTTTGGTGAAGGGCCTGTTCATATCCTTTGCCCTTTTTTAATCGAGTTATTTGTCCTTTCTTATTGAGGTTTTACAGTATCTTGTATATTTTAGTGATTAGACACTGATTGGATTGGTCGTAGCCAAAAATTTTTTCCCAGTCTGTAGGTTGTCTTTTGACTCTTTTGGTGAAGTCTTTTGATGAGCATAAGTGTTTGACTTTTAGGAGCTCCCAG
>NW_004443957.1:10676602-10711685 GCF_000243295.1 Trichechus manatus latirostris | reverse complement strand
GCTAGGACCTCTAGCACAATGTTGAATACGAGTGGTGATAAAGGGCATCCTTGTCTGATTCCAGTTCTCGAAGGGAATGCTTTCAGACTCTTTCCATCTAGGATAATGTTGGCTGTTGGCTTTGTGTAAATACCCTGAATTACGATGAGGAATTTCCCTTCTATTCCTATTCTGCTGAGAGTTTTTATCATGAATAGGTGTTTGACTTTGTCAAACGCCTTTTCTGCATCAATTGATAAGATCATGTCGTTCTTGTCTTTTATTTATGTGATGGATTACACTGATTGTTTTTCTAATGTTGAACCATCCCTGCATACCTGGTATGAATCCCATTTGGTCATGGTGAATTATTTTTTGACATGTTGTTGAATTCTACTGGCTAGAATTTCACTGAGGATTTTTGCATCTATGTTCATGAGGGATATTGATCTGAAATTTTCTTATTTTATGGTGTTTTACCTGATTTTGGTATCAGAGTTATGCTGGCTTCCTAGAATGAGTTTGGGAGACTTCTATCCTTTTCTATGCTGTGAAATACCTTTAGTAATAGCACTGTTAACTCTTCTCTGAAAGTTTGGTAGAATTATCCAGTGAATCCATCAGGGCCAGGGCTTTTTTTTGTTGGGAGTTTTGAAATTACCTTTTCAATCTCTTCTTTTGTTATAGGTTTATTTAGTTGTTCTACCTCTGTGTTAGTTTAGGTAGATAGTGTGTTTCTAGAAATTTGTCCATTTCCTCTAGGTCTTCAAATTTGTTAGAGTACAGTTTTTCATAGTATTCTGTTATGATTCTTTTAATTTCAGTTGGGTCTGTTGTGATATCACCCATCTCATTTCTTACTCGGTTTATTTGCTTCCTCTCCTGTTTTTCTTTTGTCAGTTTAGCCAGTGGTTTATCAATTTCGTTGATCTTTTCAAAGAACCAGCTTTTGGTCTTGTTAACTCTTTCAATTGTTTTTCTGTTTTCTATTTCATTTAATTCTGCTCTAATTTTTGTTATTTGCTTTCTTTTGCTGCTCTCTTTCTGGTTGTTCGAATTGTAGGGTTAATGTTTTGATTTTGGCCCTTTCTTCTTTTTGGATTGTGCATTTATTGCTGTAAACTGACTTCGGAGCACTGCTTTTGCTGTATCCCAAAGGTACAGGTAGGATGTATTTTCATTCTCATTTGATTCTGTGAATTTCTTTATTCTATCCTTAATTTCTTCTATAACCGAGTAGTTTTTCAGCAAGGTGTTGTTCAGTTTCCATGTGTTTGATTTTTTTTCCTTGTTTTTTCTGTTACTGATTTCTACTTTTATGGCTTATGGTCAGAAAAGATGCTTTGTAATATTTCAGTGCTTTGAATTCTGTTAATGCTTGCTTTATGGCCTAATATGTGGTCTATTCTGCAGAATGTTCCATGTGTGTTGGAAAAGAAAGTATACTTGGCTGCTGTTGGGTGGAGTGCTCTGTGTATGTCTATGAGATCAAGTTGATTGATTGTAGCATTTAGATCTTCTGTGTCTTTATTGGGCTTCTTTCTGGGTGTTCTGTCCTTCACTGAAAATGGTGTGTTGAAGTCTCCTACTATTATTGTGGGTCTATCTCTCTTTTCAGTGCTGTTAGAGTTTATTTTATGTATTCTAGAGCCCTGTCATTGGATGCCTAAATATTTATTATGGTTATGTCCTCCTGGTGTATTGACCCTTTAATCATTATACAGTGTCCTTCCTTATCCTTTGTGGAGGATTTTACTTTAAAGTCTATTTTGTCAGAGATTAATATTTCCACTCCTGCTCTTTTTTGATTGTTGTGTTTGCTTGATATATTTTTTTCCATCCTTTGAGTTTTTGTTTGTGTCTTTAAATCTAAGGTGTGTCTCTTGTAGGCAGCATATAGATGGATCATGTTTTTTAATCCATTCTGCCACTCTCTGTCTCTTTATTGGTACATTTAGTCCATTTACATTGAGCGTAATTATTGATAGGTATGAGGTTAGTGCTGTCATTTTGATGTCTTTTGTTGTGTGTTGTTCACAGTTTCTTTGTCCCACTTAATTTTCTGTGCTGAGTTGTTTTTCTTTATATAGTTTCTTTTCATCTTTTTCATTATTCTTAGTTTTGTATTTGCGGAGTCTTTATATTTTTCTTGTTTTTTATTTTGATGTGTAGAATTGTTAGTTTCCTTTGTGGTTACCTTCATATTTACCCCTATTTTTCTAAGTTTAAATCACTCTTCTATTTCTTTATATCACCTTGACTTCCTTTCCACATGAAAGATCTATTACTACATTTTTTAGTCCCTCTTTTTTGTTTTAATGTTGTCATCTTTTACATATCGACATCTCTGTTTCCCTATTTTCTGTTTTACCTTTGGTTTATTTTTGTGACTTCCCTATCTGGGTTGATATCTGGTTGCCCTGTCTTCTGTTCTAGTCTTGGGTTGTTATCTGATGTTACTGATTTTCTAACCAGAGGACTCCCTTTAGTATTCCTTGTAATTTTGGTTTGGTTTTTGCAAATTCTCTAAACTTCTATTTATCTGGAAATGTCCTGATTTCACCATCATATTTGAGAGACAGTTTTCCTGGATATATAATTCTTGGCTGGCAATTTTTTTTCCCCTCAAGGCTTTATATATGTCATCTCATTGCCTTTTTGTCTTCATGGTTTCTGCTGAGTAGTTCAAACTTAGTCTTATTGACTCTCCTTTTGGATGACTTTTCGTTTATCCCTAGCCGCTCTTAAAATTCTCTTTATCTTTGGTTTTGGCAAGTTTGATTATAATATATCTTGGTGACTTTCTTTTGGGATCTATTTTGTGTGGGGTTCAGTGAGCATCTTGGATAGATGTCCTCTCATCTTTCATGATATCAGGAAGTTTTCTCCAACAAATCTTCAACAATTCTCTCTATATTTTCTGTTATCCGCCCCCTCCACCCCATTCTGGTACTCCAATCACTCATAGGTTATTCCTCTTGATAGAGTCCCACATAATTCTTAGGGTTTCTTCATTTTTTAAAATTCTTTTATCTGATTTTTCCTCAAATAAGTTGGTGTCAAGTGCTTTATCTTTAGTCTCACTAATTCTGACTTCCATTGCCTCAGTGCTGCTCCTATGACTTTCTATTGAGTTGTCTAATTCTGAAATTTTATTGTTAATCTTCTGGATTTCTGATCGCTGTCTCTGTATGGATTTTTGCAGCCTGTTAAATCTGTCATTGTGCTCTTGTATAATCTTAAGTTCCTCTATTGCTTTGTCTGTGTGTTCCTTGGCTTGTTCTGCATTTTTTATGATCTCCTTCCTGATATCTTGAAGACTTATGTATAATAATCTTTTGTATTCTACCTCCAGTAATTCCAAGAAGCTCTCTTCCTCTGGAAGATTTCTTGATTCTTTGTTTTCGGAGCTTGCTGAAGCCATCATGGTCTACCTCTTTATGTGATTTGATAGTGACTGTTGTCTCCAAGCCATCAATAAGTTATTATATTTATTTATTTTATGATTTCTTACTGTGTCCTAGCTTCTTGTTTTTTGTTTTGTTATGCCCTAATGTGCAGCTCGTGTGAGCTAGTTTGATTATTGGCACCTTTGAAGCTCTAACATCCTGTCACCAGGTGGTTAAATCTGTTACTAGGTATGTGAGCCCAGGAGTCTGTTTACTTTTCTTGTATGGATTCAGCTCAGGTTTCCAGATAGTCAGTAAGCAAGTGTGTGGTGCAGGCTCTCACCTACAGTCCTTGATGGGTAGGGGTGATTGGAATAGGCACAGGTATCTGGCCGCAGTAGGGAGGCACGTGCTGAGCAAGGCAGGGGGCTGACAGCTGCCCCTTAGTGTCTGGGAGGAAAGCATGTTCCCTGGAGCGTGTAGGTAGGTGGGTTTTGCAGCTGGACTATGGGCACCCAATGCTGTTGGCTGTGTGGACTGGGAGGCACCACTTACTCTTGGACCCCTGTCGCAGGTGCCTAGGTAGTGTAGGGGGAGCCACCAGTCCTCAAGCCCCTGATGTGGTAGGTGAGGACCCTGCTTAACAGGCAGAGTAGTGTCGGATATCACAAACCTGCCACTCCACCATATAGTTGATATAGTGAAGTTAGGCTTCAAGTATATACACTGTTGTACTGTGCTAATGAGGCCCTACTCTTTTAAAATGGGTCCGCACTGGTCTGTGCAGGTGTAAAAGGCATACAAAGTCTATGGACCCCTCATGCCTGTACCTAGGCAAAGGAGCTGTGCCTGCCCTGAGTTCCCGGCTTAGGGGACCTTTTTTTTTTTTTTCCTGTTTGTTCATTTGTTCCCTCTCCAAGGCCAGAAGAATGGCTCAGAGTGCATGACAGGTCCTACTTCCAGCCCAGGGGAAGCGGACCTGGTGCAGAGTAGAGAGGTAGCCGGTAAATGAAAGAAAGTTTCTTCCCAAACGAGGTGGTTTTTGATCCACACGGTAGGTTAAATGCATGTACTTATCTTTTGCCAATTGAGCACTGCTTTTCACTGGCTCTGGAGGCCTGAGAAGACTCTCTGCCACTTGGTCTCTCCCGATGTGGAAAACGCATCCTGAACGCCACTGCCCCCCCTCACCGCGCACAACAGCCAATCTGGCCCACAGGGTACCGGCTCCCTCCAGGTCAGGTCTGGCATCTCCTTGCTGCTTCTGAACCGTCTCTCCCTCCCGCTGCCACTCAGTCTGATTCCTCAACTTTGCCTTTGATGTTCAGGGTTCCTAGATTGTCATATATAATCAATTCACTTGTTTTTTCCAGTCTTTATTGTAAGAGAGACCACTGGCAGAGTCTGACTACTCCACAATCTTGGCCCTGCCTCTGTTTGGTTTTTTTAATCAATGCCAGTTTAGCAGGGGTGAGATGGTATCTCATTGTAGTTTTTATTTGCATCTAGTTAAGCGTTCAGCTGCTAACCAAAAGCTCGGTGGTTCAAACCCACCAGCTGCTGAGCGGGAGAAAGATGTGGCAGTCTGCTCCCATAAAGATTATAGCCTTGGGAACCCTATGGGCAATTCTACCCTGTCCTGTAGAGTTGCTATGAATCAGAATTGACTCGATGGCAACAGATTTGGTTTGGAATGGCTAATGATAGCATCTTTTCATGTATTTGTTGGCTACTTGAATATCCTCTTTGGTGAAGTGTCTGTTGATGTCCTTGCCCATTTTTTAATTGGGTTGTTTGTCATCTTGTTGTTGAGTTGTTAAAGTTTTATATACATTTTGGAAATTTGACTCTTAACAGATATGTCATTCCCAAAGATTTTCCCCCAGTCTGTAGGTTATCTTTTTATTCTCAGTAAAATCTTTTGGCCCAAGACTCTTTTTATTTTAACTTTTTATTACAAGAAAAATTAAGCTCACAAAAAGTAGAGAGAATAGCATAATGAGCCCTCATGCGCCAATCACCCTGCTTTAACAATTATCAACATGTGGACAATTTCCTCTGCCCACTTCCCCCATGGATTATTTTGAAGTAAATCACAGAAGTTGTAAAAATGGTGTAGGGGCAGTGTCTGACATCCTCCAACCCCACAAGGGGGAAGGAGAACCAAGATCAACTGCCCAAGGCTGATTCCTATGAGGTGAAAGTCAGACATGCCTCCTCAGCCATCTTTACCAACTCTGACACCAGCAGTCCCTCCCACAGCACTCTCTACTTCTCTGCTGGGTTCAATAATTCGTTGCAATGGCGACACAGAACTCACAGACCACACTTACAATTATGGGGTTAATTAGGGAAGTAACAGTTACAATTCAGGCTCAAGGACTCTCAGGATACATCAGGATAGCCTCTTCCCAGCTGTGCTCATGGGCACACCTCTCCCTGGCCTTCAGTTTCTGTCCAAAGTCACTCAGCTTTCTTTCTCTGTGGGCCGGGAATCCCACCACACTGTCTTTTGCTGCTGGGTCTTTGCTCTCCTTCCTTGATCTCTCCTCTCTGCTCTAGAATTGACTCTCTTTTAAGGTAAAACTGACCAATCCCCTTGGTGGGCCACAATTACTCTATCACACAGTCACCTGGGTGGGAATTAACAGGACCATGGCTAGAAAGGCCACACACAAAAGTAATTGCACTGCAGAAGTCATATCATTTTACTCATAAATATTTTATTATATAGCTCTAAAAGATAAGGATCGTATTTTGCAATCAACAAAATTCAGAATGTAGAAAACTCTACAGATGACTTAGTTTCTTCAAGTAAATTGCGTAAATAAAAATGGGAAGGAGGATGTGCTGAACTTGTTTGGATGTTGATTTTTGTTTGTAGCAGCTTTATTGAGGTGTAATTGACATACAATAAACTGTACATATTTATAGTGTATAATTTGATAAGTTTTGACTTATGTGTATACTTGTGAAACCATCACCATAATCAAGATATTGAACATACCTATCACCCCAAAAAGTATCCTGGTACCCCTTTGTATTCTGTTTGTCCTGCTCCCCTTCATATCCCCCATCCTCAGGCAATCACTAATCTTCTGTCACTGTAGATTTGTTTGCATTTTCTAGGGTTCTATATAAAAGGGATCATATGGTATGTATTCTTTTTTTGTGTTGCTTCTTTCACTCAGTGTAACTATTTCAAGATCCATCCATGTTGGTGTGTGTATCAATAGTCTGTTCCTTTTTAGTCTTTCACAGGCCTAGACTTCAGATTTTAAACACATAAGAAATATTTCTTAAACACATAAGTTTTTCAAAAAAGCAACTTCAAAAATTACAAATACTTTCACGGTAAAGAGAGGAAAATTACCACTTTCCTCATCTGAGTCAAGGGAAATCCACACCCTCCCCAACCTAGTCCACCCACCAGGACACTTTTTTAGTCCCTTCTCCCTTTTGCACATAAAAAATAAGCTGCAAATTTAAAAAAAAAAAGATTCATGTCTAAGTCCCTGTGAGAGTCTACCTAACATAAAAGTAATTGAGAATTATCGAATGACAAAAGCTGTTGGTTTAGAATGTATTAAAAGATTTTTAGCACTTTCTCTAACACTTCCTCGGTTTCAAGAAGCATCTTAACTACCCTTTAATTCTTTGATTTGATAACAATAACAACCTCTTCGTAGAAGGTCATCTGCTTATGACAAAAATACCTACATATATCATCACTAATAATTTCAAATCTCGTACCAAAAATCCAAGTTTTATGATTATTTTAAATCAAAAGTGTGTCTTGTAATTATATTGATAATAGTTCATAAGATGAACGGTAAGTAAATAGATGCTCATTGTTTTGTGCCCTACTTTGGATACCTACCCTTCAATCTCTTTTGTAGAATTAATATCTCTGTCTTCTGTGCCCCTACAACAGCCGGTACATGCCTTTTTACAGTACCTACAGAAGGTTTGCACTCAACTACTAACTGAAAACATCAGCAATTTGAAACCACCCAGCAGCCTGGTGATCTGCTTCCCTAAGATTTTTTCCAGTTGTCATCGAGTCAATTCTGACTCATGGTGACCCCCATCTGTTGCAGGGTAGAACTGCTCCATAAGGTTTTCAAGACGACGACCTTTTGGAAGCAGATTGCCAGTCCTTTTTTACCTCTGGGTGGATTTGAATCTCCAACCTTTCGGTTAGTAGTTGAGCACTTAACCACTTGTGCCACCGAGGGACTCCTTCTGTAAGATTATAGCCATTGAAAACCCTGTGGAGCACAGTTCTCCTCCAATACACATGGGGTCGCCATGAGTTGGAACCTACTCGACAGTAACCGGTTTAGGTTTGGTTTTTGACAACACTTTATTATGTTTTTAAAATTTTTCGTGACTTTTTTTTTGTACTAAAGTATGAGTTCTTTGAAGACAAAAATCGTGTCTTTTTAAAAATTCTAGTACCTAGGAATTCAGTAAATATTTAGAGTATGGATGACAGAATGAATGAGTGCATTCACAATTTCTTGTTAGAAATTACTGTGATGGTTAAAGAATAGAAAAAATTACTGAATTTCCCCATAACTGATTGATCATGACTTAGTCTTTCTTTGGTTGCAAGTGACAGAAATGTTCTCTACATAAAGAAAGCAAGCATTTAAAGAAAATCAAATCTATAGTACAGTTAAAGATCTTTATCAATAATTCTAATTTATTAGCAATCAATGTCTGGCCTAACCATTTTATTAGAAAAAATATCTCTAAGTCTTTATGCCAGAGACTCTGTTTTTTTCCTTCCACCATACTTACAGAACCCAAAATGTATTCCAGTTTAAAGTATGAACAGTTAAAAAACTATAATTCCTGGCCTCCCTTGCAGCCACATATTCTGGCAAATGACAGGTAACTGGTCCCTCCTACTACTTGGAACATAGATGTGATGGTTGAATCTAGCACCATGTTGAACCAGAGGACAAAGCCACACCATAGGAATGGTGGAGTGATGAATAGAAGGAGCTTAGGTAGCAGATGAGTTTGTGATGCCTCCATGCCACCTAAAATGCCAACTTCAAACTTCTTTTATAGAGAGTAAAACCTGTGTATTTAATCCATTATTGTTTATTATTTTTGGTTTTAATCACTGCAAACAAACAAACAAACCCATTGCCATCAAGTTGATTCTGACTCATAGTGACTCTATAGGACAGAATAGAACTGCCCCATAGGGTTTTCAAGGCTGTAATCTTTACAGAAGCAAACCACCATATCTTTCTCCCTTGGAGCAGCTGATAGGTTCGAACCTCCGATTTCTCAGTTAGCAGCTGACCGCTTAACCACTGCGCCACCAGGGCTCCTTAATCACTGCAACTGATCCTAATTCTAACCACTACTCTTACCCTTAAACTTTATCTTAGAGTCATATTCCTTCTTGATTGATTCACATGATGTTACAATAGAGAGCTAAAATAGTTTCATAATGATGTAATTTCTTTAAAATTGAAATTCTTTAGTTAGAACAACTATATCCAGAAGGATAGCTGATATAGGAAGCTTGGATGAGAATTTCAGTGAATATTTTATCTTAATAACCATGACTAAACCAAAAAACCAAACCCACTGCCGTTGAGCAAATTCCGACTCATAGAGACCCTTTAGAACAGGGTAGAACTGCCCCATAGGATTTCTAAGGCTGTGAATCTTTAGGGAAGCAGACTGCCACATCTTTCTCCCACAGAATGGCTGGTGGGTTCAAACCGCCAACCTTTTGGTTAACAGCTGAGTGCTTAACCACTGTGCCACCAGGGCTCCAATAACCATGGCTAAAAGGTTTTTTTTTTAAAAAAAAAAAACTCCATTTTCATTTGATAATATTTTTACTAAATATACCCTACATTTTGTCCTGCCATGGAAAGGATGAAAAAAATTTCAGATATTTTATTTATTTTTGCGCAAAGTTTAAGTATGCTGTATTTCATTTATTGCAGGATTCTAATATAGTCTTTGGTGAGTGAAGCTAATACAGTAATTGTAAAATGTTTTATTGTATAAATTTGGACTTTCAAAGCTTATTTCCTCCTAAGACTTGTACTTGCAATTCTGAAAGTTTTCCACCAACTGTTCAGTGGAAAATCTCTGTATTCAGTACATTGAACTAGCAGGGCTTGTGAGATATACTCAAAACACAACTCTTCTCTTTAATTCAGAGGGGTGAGTTTTTTCCACTGCCACTAAATGAAAATTCCAGCAAATCTCATTACTTTTCTGCTCACTTGTAGAAAATAGAAAATCTTACAATCATTTTAAATCATAAAGCTCAGCCTCAATTTGATATTTAGAAAGGAAAGCCTTAGTGAAAAAGAATATAGTCAATTTCTTCTTTCTTTCCTGCTGTCTTTTTCCCCTGCTCAGTAGCTTTTGTTATCCCGGAGTGAATAGGGGAAAAGGGAGCAGAGAGATCTTACTTTCTGACACTGTAATGTGAAGGCTTTGCAATTTTCTGTAAACAGAAGATGTTTAAATCCATCTCGTGTGAGTTCTTCAGATGCTCGCATGCTTGGCTCTTCAAGCTATAACTCCTGCAACAACCCGTGTGACACAGGTAATATATTCTACTCCTCTTGATGCCACTCCTCACTTAGCCTCAGGTGTCCAGGCATGGATCAGTAATTTGAAATTTGCCTCCAAAATTGCAGGGTGCGCAGAGACCAAAGAAAGAGGCAGGCAACTTCAGTGTGGCAGGGAAGGAGTTTTTATTATTAGGGAGATTTTCATACCTAAGCAGGTGGTCCTAGGTGACCACAAGACGAAAGCAGTTTTCCCACACCCAGCAGCAAGGGGTGGAGGTTTTATACTGGTCAGGGACAAAGGTGGCTCTGAGCCAGAGGGTTACATAAGACTGCCTCAGCAAGGTCACAGAACAGAGGCTTGGAAAACAGGAGTGAATTAATGGAAAGCATGAGGGCAGCCATGTTGCCCTCGCAAAACCCATTTTCCCCTTCATTAGGTTTGTTGGATATCTACACCATAAAGTTCTTTTTGTTAGAGCCCAATTGACATCTCAGGCAGTTTTCTTGAGCAGGAGTCAAAAGAGCTCCAGACTGGCGCTTTACCCTCAGCGTGGCCCACATCTGGCCCCTGGGAAGCATTATGCATTCCTTGTACTGACAAACTCTAAGTGAGCTAGCTGGTCCCAATGCAACTGCATGTTCCCTTTGTTATTGAAGAATAACAGAGAGCGCTCCAGGCTATCTCTTTCTGGCCTTTTAGATTTTCCTGGGCCAGACATCAGTCCTTTAGGCCCTATCCTTTCCACCATAGTTCTCTGAATAAACCCGTAAGAAACCCCACTCATTAGGCCTGTGGTAAGGGGACAGGCACCTCCCCTCCCCTTCATCCTAGTGAGAGGGTAATAGGATGCACAACAAGATTTTCTTCAAAGAGAACCTATTCACAAATGCAGTCTTAATTTCCATTGCCTGGCCCTTGTGGTTTTTAAGATCCATCTAACCAGTGGAAATTTGTTTTGAAATTTCTGCTTGTGGTCTGGTACTTCACTATGAAATTTCACACCTTTTGCACTGGAGTGCTTTTGTCAAAATTTTCTATGCAACCTCCTGTTACATTTGTTACAGCTTCAGGATTCAAATAGCCAGGCTTGTCAGAGATATGTTTAACCAAGAAAAGATTAGTGCAGTTTTCCAGTAAACTATGCTTTTAGAAATAGAACTCTTTATTAAGATAGAAAGAATATAAACTGATAATCACAAAAATTCCTACATCTTCTTCCTCACTCTACCATGAATGCCTTCCAACCTAAGAAATTTTCTAATGAGCCCTAAATTCATCTTAGAGTAAAAAAAAAAAAAAAAAAAAAATTCTTTCAGAACATATATTTGGCTGCCCTATTTAAAATCAGAAGTCTCTTTAAAAATCAAAAGCTTATCTAGATATATAGATAGTTGCTTCAGTTTGTGGAATAATACTGATGACTGCCTATATTACACAGCTTGCTACTGAAATAAATTCCTACATGTTTTAACTTCCTCTTCTCCAGAGATTCTCCTCTTCTTCTAAATGGATGAGCAGAAAGCAAAAAAAAGGAAAATTGTAGGCATATAATAATAGACCTGTGTCCCTGGGATCATTGTTCCTCTATTACTTTTTTTCTCCCAATCAGAATAAGATATAACAACCTTTACTCTGTATTTTGAGGGATATTACTTCAAAGTTCTCCCCTTCCCTCTTGTTCAAAACTTACCATATAATTTTTATTTTGTCATTTTAATAGTAATCATTTTCATTTATCCATTCAATCATTGAACAAGTATTTATTGAATACTTGCTAGTTAGAAGACACTATTCTAGATGTTAGGGATACAACAATAAACACAACAGAAAAAGTCTAGACCCTTATGTAACATACTTGTGGAATACACCAGCAATAAACAAATGAATAGATATTCTAATATAATACCATGTGGTGATAAATGCAATGAAGAAAAATAAAACAGTGTAAAGGGTTAGAAAGTGACATTTTACATAGGGTGGTCAGGGAAGGCCTCTCTGAGGAAGTGTGTTTGGAAAGAGACCCTCATGAATTAAAGGTCAGTCAGTGCAAAGGACCTGAAATGGCAGAGTGTTTGGTGTGCTCTAAGAACGGGCCAATGTGGTTGGGGCCAGTGATTAAAGGAAGAGTGTTAGGAGATGAGGTTGGGGAGGTGGCTAGTGGCCAAGATAATAGCGAACTGTGTAGACCATGGAAAGAACCTAAGTTTTATTCTAAGTCGATGGAAAGCCGTTGGAGGGTTTTGAGTAGAAGAGTGACCCCTCAGTTGTATGCTTTAAAAGGTCAGTCTGGCCCCAGTGTTGTAAAACCACTGTAGGGAAGAAAGAGTAGAAGCTGCGAGACCAGTAAGAAAGCTAGTTTAGAAGACTAGATAAAAGATAACGGTAGCTTTGAAATAAAGTGATAGTAGGAGAAATGGAAAGAAGTGGTTGGATTCTGGATTTTTTTTAAAGTAGAGCCAACAGAATTTGCTGATGACCTCAGAGTTAAAGAGGAGTCAGAGATGATTTCAAGAGTTTTGCCCTAAACAAGTAGGTTAATAGTGAGAACATTAGGGAAGATGCAAACAGGGTTGATGAGATAGAAGAAGAATGCATAATCTAAAGTTCAGTTTTACACTTCAAGTCTTACAACCATTCATCATCTGTCCAAGTGAAGATTTTGACTAGAAAATTAGACATATAATCTTGGGTTCAGGTCCAAGCTGGAGAGAGGAATTGAGACTCCTCAGCTTATAGATAATTTTATTTTACTTTCTTTTTTTTTCCTGAAACAATCTCAAACTTATAGGAAAGTTTGCAAGTAGACCACAAAGAATGTTTTTCCTGAATCATTTGGGAATAACGACTCAACATTGACCTAATAATGATCCATTGAGAATGCTGATCCAAGGCACCATCACCCTCTTAGTACCTTAGTATGTTATTCCTACAAATAAGGACATTTTCCTACATAACCACAATAAAACCATCAAAATCTGGAAATTAAGACTGCAATGTTACAACCGTCTAATCCTTAGACCTCATTCAAATATTGCTGCAAAAGACCTCTAAAGTGTTAAAAAGCAAAGATGTCACTTTAAGGACTAAGGTGTGCCTCACCCAAGCCGTGGTGTTTTCAGTCGCCTCACATGCATGCGAAAGCTGGACAATGAATAAGGAAGACGGAAGAATAGATGCCTTCGAATTATGGTGTTGACAAAGAATATTGAATATACCATGGACTGCAAATAGAACGAACAAATCTGTCTTGGAAGAAAGTACATCCAGACTGTTCCTTAAAAGCAAGGATGGTAAGACTTTGTCTCACGTATTTTGGACATATTATCAGGAGGGAGCAGTCCCTAGAGAAGGGCATTATTCTGGGTAAAGTTGATGGTCATAGAAAAAGAGGAAGACCCTCAATGAGATGGATTGACATAGTGGCTGCAGCAGTGGGTTCAAGCATAACAGTAGTTGTGAGGATGGCATAGTACCAGGCAGTGTTTCATTCTGTTGTACATAGGGTCGCTATGAGTCAGAACTGACTCAACGGCACCTAACTATATCAAAAGGATTCAGTTCAGAATCACGTGTTGCCTTTAGCTATTACGTCTTTTTTAGTCTTATTCTGGAATATTTCCTTAGTCTATCCTTGATTTTCATGACTTTGTCGCTTTTGAAGATTACAAGCCAGTTATGTTGTTGTATATATCTCAATTTGGATGTCTTTGATGTTTCCTCACAATTAGATTCAGATTATGGATCTTTGTCAGAAGTATCACAGAAATGATCTGTATTCTAATTTTATCCTATCAGGTGATTCACAATTTCTATTTGTCTCATTATTAGTGATACTCATTTGAATCACTTGATTAAGGTATTCTTTTTCAGGCTTCTCCACTTTGAAGTTACTCTTTTCCCCTTTGCAATTAATAAGTATTTTGTGGAAAGTTACTTTGAAACTATTTAAACATTCTGTTCTTCATCAAACTTTCAATGCATTCGTTTATTAATTTATATCAGTATTGATTCATGGTTTCTTGTTTTATTTAATGGGTTATAAATTGTTTCCATCATTATTTATTTTAATGCTCCCAGATTTGGCCAGTGCCAACCCCTTCAGGCTGGCCTCTGTGTCTTTTTGATATGCCCTTATCATTGTTGGATGACTTTACTTCTGGGCTCAACAAAATATTCCAGGCTCATCTTGTGCTTCTGCTGCCCCAGCCCTGGAGTCAGCCATTTCTTCAAGAGTCCTGATTACTTTTGTGAAGAACAGTATTGAGATACAATGGTAGAGATAGAGATCCATGAATTCACACACATACCTCCACTTCTAGTCCACAGAGTTTATTCTAGTTTTCTTCTTTTCCATCTAACAAGAGAAACCTGACTCCAGCTCTCTGATGTATTTATGTATGTGATAACTCCACTGGAAGTAGCAGATCTTCCGTTGTCACCACCACTCCCTTTCCTGTACAGATGCCATCCTCACCCCACTCAGGCTCTGATACCTGTCTGCTATGTGGATGCCCTGCTCAGGCTTTTACTCCTAGTGCTTGACCAGTTTTAAGTGTGGAAGAATGCCCTCCTCGTCCTACTCAGGCTATGACTATCCATGCTGGGCAGTCCCCTTATGCAGGCACCATCCTTTCCCAGGTTGGGTTCCTATACCCCGTTCTGAGACTCTATGACTCTCCCCAACATGGCCATGATGCCTACCTTGCTCTGTTCACCTCATGGCTTTAGGAAAAATCATTAAGGAAGGGGAGGGAAGAGAAGGAAAACAAGAGCCATACATATAGTTTGTAAAGTGATGAAACTAGGGAATGAGGGTAGATAGAAAAGAGGAGGACTAAGCCTTAGTACACTCCAACTTTGACATTTAGTTGCCAAAGAAATGAGGAAGAACCAACAAAATAGACTGCCAAGAGAAGCCAAGGAGGTAGGGGGAAAACCAGAAAGAGAAGGTTTCTTGGAAGACAATGAAAAATCTGTCCAAGAAGATCAACTGTGTCAGATATTGCTAAAAGGTCAAGCAGGATGAAGACTAAGAATTGAACATTGGGTTTAACAATATGGAGAACAATGGTGTCCTTGATGAGAGTATTATCAGTGGAATGGTGAGAGCAAAAGCCTGAAGTGGATTCAAGATAGAATGAGAGATGATGTGGGGACAGCAAATATAGATAATTCTTTTGAGTTTTCCTGTAAAGAGGAATAAATGGCTAAATAGGGATGTGAGATCAGGAGAGGGTTTTTTTTAATTTTTTAAAATGAGAAATATTAAGTATTAAATGTCTTAACTCACCTCACCTCTGTTTTGTCCTGAGGAATCAACAGCTGACATGGCTATTGGCTCAGTAATTTTTTTTTTTAATCTCATCCAAAGATAGTATAACTAACCCAATAGGGAAATGCATAGGTACTGATTATGTGAACAGAAGATTAGTTACATGTATCACAGATGGCTCTGCTTTTGATATCCAGGTGTGCCTTTCAGAATAGGGTGGACCAAGGCCTTTATATATTCATTCATTCTCTCACGGTTACTTAATGAACAACTGCCATGTGTTGGCTCCGTGGGGGGACATAATAATTAATATGCTATGCTTTCTACCCTCAAGAGGTTTGCTCAACAGTAGGCCAGATGAGACATGCATACAAATAATTCTATAAAGCAGAAAGGGATGAATATCGTATTGTTAAAACAAATTGAATACTATAGTTATATAGAGTGATTGTTCATTCTGGATGGAATGAACAAAGAAGGCATTATGGAAAAAATCATATTTAAACTGGGACTTAAACGATGGCAGAATTTTGAAAGATAGAAAACAGAATAAGAAAACATTCCAGGCAGAGAAAGGGCGTGAGTAAAGACATCAGAAGTAAAAAGGAAAACATGGGTAGGAAGAGTAACGTGTTTTAGGAATCATTTGCCTGCAAGAACAAAAGTCCACTTAATAAAGTTTAAATAAAATAGTATTTTTTTAAAAATAAGAATTTCTCAGTTTCAATGATGAACAGGAAGTGTATCTGGTTCCCACAAGGGTGTGGGACCAGGAACTGGGAAGTCAAGAACCAAGTCAATTAGCCAGGTTAATCTTTCCTTCTTTCTGGAGACATATCTCTCATCTCTGATTTTCATTGTCTATTTCTCTATCTCTCTTTCTCTCTCTGTACCCTGGTGTGTCAGTTCGGGTCCTCAAAAAACTGACATGTGCATAGACATGTACATAGGAGGGGAAAGAAAAAAAAAAACTCTAGCTCCTAACATCAGTTTCCAACAACTTATCAAAGTCTCTGACCCGTTCCCAATTTCCTGGAAGGGAGCATTTGACCCAGTTTGAGTCAAATATCCACACTTGACCCAATCGGCTATTGCTAGGGAGTATGAGGTCATGTGGTACTAACGTGGAAACTAGGCCCATCCTGCAGCAGGAGCTGAGGATAATTTGCAGTTCTCTAAGAAGACATGTAGGCAGAAGGTACAAAAGAGCATCTCCATGAAAAGGAAGAAAGGTTGGAGTGAGGGAGGAAGGAAGGGAGAGGAGAGGGGAGGTGAAGGAAGGAAGAAAATACTTGAATTGGAATAAGAAGACATGAATTTGAATCTCAGATCTGACATATACACTCACTCCTCACTTACCGACATGATTAGATTCCAAAGACCAGGCTGTTATGCGAAAATCAGCATTATGTGAAAATTGAAGATGACCACATCAGATCACAAAATGGAGGATGACTACAAATCATTATATAACTGCCAAATTACATCATTACATAACTACCAAATTACATCATTACATAACTGCCAAATTACATCATTACATAACTGCAAACCATTGAGAACCATGGCCCAGGCAAACTGACACATAACCATAACCATCATAGCCAGCATTACTCTTGCCTCACACCTCAGTTTTTGTTACTGCCAGCCATATGTCATTAATGCACAAAGTAGTGGGATAGTAGATTTTTACTATTGTCATAAATGCAAAAAGCCAGATAACAAGATAGTTAATAAGTGAGGAGTAGGTGTATTACCTATGTGACTTTTTTAAGTGATATTTAGTCTCTTCATGTGTTATTGCCTTATCTGTAAAGTGAGGTTAATAATACCTACTTTACAGGGCTATTGTAAGAATTAAGCAACATAATAAATATGAAAACTTCTTGAAAATTGTAAAGCTTTATTGAAGTCAAAGAATTAAGGGAATAACAGGTAAGTCCAGATTTTATAAATCAGGTTTGTTTGTTTTTTTGTAGTGGTATACATGATGGATTAGAACAAAGAATATGGAGTCAGGAGAATCTGTTAGAAAGCTATAGCAATAGTCACTTTGTGAGGATGCAGTAGCAGCTCATAGCAGGAATAAGAAGGGGGTGGTGGTAACAGTATAATAGTAATAGTAGTAACAGAATTAGGATAAAATAATATTACAGTTAGAATAGTAATATAAATAGAAAAGTGGATGTGAGAATAATTTTGAAACTTTATGCAAATTGAGCCATGCCGGTTCACTCCTTGCAGATACACTCTTCTTTTGGGTAATCTTCAAGACTGAATAAATATATAAACAGAAGAGACTACTCTTCATTCAGGAATATCTTTCTAGGAAGAGAATTGGGCTTCTTGCATTCAAAAATCTTTTGATGGAAAGAAGATAAAAAAAATCTTAAAATGTAAGTATTTAAAGCCGTGATTTAAATGAGATCGCCAAGGGAGGGAATGGAGAAGAGACTAGGACCAAGGACTGAGCCCTAGAGGACTTTGCCCTTTAGGGGAAATGAGGATGAACCCTGCAAGTATACTGACGAGGAGTGACTGGTGAGGTAGAAGGAAAATCTGGAAAACATGGTGCCCAGGAAGCCAAATGAAGGTAGTGTTTCAAGGAGAAAGGAATGATCAGCTGGTATTGAATGCTGCTGGTAGGATCAAAAGTAAGAAGTAAGAATTTCAGTATCAATCCTAAATCTCAAAGAAGTGAAGATAACACAAGTTTTTTTGTTTGTTTTCTTTTTAAATCACAACTATAGAGGTGCACAATTTCTTACTGCTTTAAAGATTAAATGTATGGTACTGTCTTCAAGAAGATTATAATCAGACTATTCATTGAGATTACTGTAGTTTACAAAATAGCCGCATTTACTGAGTTTCTTTTATGCAGAAGACCCTTTGCTAGGTGTTGGGGAGGCAAAGATGCATAAGATATGGGCCCTGACCTGAAAAATAATAATTGCTACCGTATTCTGAATACTTACTACATGCCCCACACTGCTAGGCTCTTTATAAATATCAGCTTATTGCCCTCGAGTCGATTCTGACTCATAACAATCCTACTGGAGAGAGTAGAACTGCCCCATAGGATCTCCAAGGTTGTAATCTTTACGGAAGCAGACTGCCATATCTTTCTCCCATGGAGCTGCTGGTGGGTTTGAACTGCTAACCTTTCAATTAGCAGCCTAGCTCTTAACCATTGCACCATTGGGCTCCATTTTATAAATATTACCTCGTTTAGTACTTACAATAACCCTATGTCGCAGGTATTTTTATTATCATTTTAAAGATAAGGAAAGTCAGGCACAGACAGGTTAAATAACTTGACCAAGTCACCCAGGTACTAGTAATAAGAGGAGAAACCATCTCTGTGTCTGTGTACACACATTTATTTAACTCATGGTTTTGTGGGTCGGCAATTTGGGCAGGAGCTTACATGGGCAGCTCTTCTGGTCTCAGTTGGACTCACTCATGAGTCTGCAGTCAATTGCCAGGCAGCTAGGAGGTTCTGCTTTTGGGAAATTAGCAAACTGTTAGCTGGAGGGAAGGGGTTGACTGACTGAGCCACATGTCTTTCATGCTCTAGCAGGCTAAAAAACAAAAAAACAAACCCATTGCCATTGAGTCAGTTGTGATTCATGGTGGACCCACGTGTTACAGAGTAGAACTGAGATCCATAGGGTTTACTTGGCTTCTTTACAAAAGCAAATTGCCAGGCCTTTCTTGCACAGCACAGCTCGATGGGTTTGAACCACCAAACTTTGGGCTAGTAGTCTAGCTCAAACCAGGACCTTTATCTAGCAGGCTAGCCCAGGCTTATTCACATGGATGGCAAGTTTCCAAAAGTGAGAGTAGAAGCATGCAAGATCTCTTAATTAAGGCCTAGGCTGAGAAGTGGCACACGTATCACTTCTGCCACATTGTATTGACCAAAGATAGTCACAAGGCCCATACTCAAGTGGTAAGGAAATTGCTCAACAAATGTGCCCACAACACTTGGCACTTAGTAGGTGCTCAGTTAATGATTATTGAACAAATAATAAGAAGACTTTCCATCTTTTCTTTTTTATTGTGCTTTAAGTGAAAATTTACCATTCAAGTTAGTTCCTCATACAAAAATTTATACACACATTGTTATGTGACCCTAGTTTCCATCCCTATAATGTGACAGCACACTGCTCCTTTCTACCCCGGATTTCCCCTGTCCATTCAACCAGCTCCTGTCCCTTTTTGCCTTCTCATCTCATCTCTGGACAGGAGCTGCCCATTTAGTCTCATGTATCTACTTGAGCTAAGAAGCACACTCTTTACAAGTATCATTTTATGTCTTATAGTCCAGACTAATGTTTCTCTGAAGAGTTGGCTTCGGGAATGGTTTCAGTTCTGGGCTAACAGTCCGGGGGCCATGTCTTCCAGAGTCCCTCCAGTCTCAATTAGACCATTAAGTCTGGTCTTTTTACGTGATTGAGTACTGTACCCTGCTTTTATCCTGCTCCGTCAGGGACTCTCTGTTGTGTTCCCTGTCAGGGCGGTTATTGGTGGTAGCTGGGCACCATCTAGTTCTTCTGGTCTCAGGCTAATGGCGTCTCTGGTTTATGTGAACTTTACTGTCTCTTGGGCTAATATTTTCCTTGTGTCTTTGGTGTTCTTCATTCTCCTTTACTTCAGGTGGGTTGGGACCAATTGATGCATCTTAGATAGCCACTCGCTAGCTTTTAAGACCCTAGATGCCACTCACCAAAATGGGATGCAGAACATTTTCTTAATAAACTTTGTTATGCCAGTTGACTTAGATGTCCCTGAAACCGTGGTCCCCAGACACCCGCCCCTGTCCCTCGAAGTGTTTGGTTGTATTCAGGAAACTTCTTAGCTTTTGGTTTAGTCCAGTTGTGCTGCCTTTCCCTGTATTGTGTGTTGTCCTTCCCTTCACCTAAGATAATTCTTATCTACTATCTAGTTAGTGAATATCCCTCTCCCTCCCTCCCTACCCTCGTAACCATCAAAGAATGTTTTCTTCTGTGTTGAAACCTTTTCTTGAGTTCTTGTAATAGTGGTCTCATGCAATATTTGTCCTTTTTTGATTGACGAATTCCACTCAGCATAATGCCTACCAGATTCATCCATATTATGAGATGTTTCACAGATTCATCGTTGTTCTTTATCATTGTATAGTATTCCATTGTGTGAATATACCATAATTGGTTTATCCATTCGTCCGTTGCTGGGCACCTAGATTGTTTCCATCTTTTTGCTATTGTGAACAGTGCTGCAGTGAACATGGGTGTGCATGTATCTATTCGTATGATGGCTCTTATTTCTCTAGAATATAGTCTAAGGAATGGGATTGCTGGATCGTATGGTACTTCTATTTCTAGCTTTTTAAGAAAGCGCCAGATCGATTTCCAAAGTGGTTGTACCATTTTACATTCCCACTAGCAGTGAGAAGACTTTCCATCTTAATGTATACAGACTCCATTCAGTGGCAAATATGTATTCCTAACCTGCTAGGGGCTGGGAGCTTCAAAACATCCATTCTCATCTTTGGTTTCAGAGTAGCAAATGAGGGGCCGAGGAAGGGGGGCAAGGGATAGCCCACTGAGGAGCCAGAGTGATGAAGCTCAGCTGTCCCCAAAAAGCCTCCTCTAAAGAAATCTAGAGCATCACTGGAAGGCTGAGCTAGGGACCTGGCCCAAGCCTGGCCACCTGAATTGGAAGCCACATGTCCCTCACTTACAGATAAAGACTTTTAGTCCATTTCAGGACTTTTAGAGACAGCTTCCTTTGGCTGTTTAAAAGAAATTAGTAACTTTATTAAGGTATAGTGAAATGGAATAAACTGCACATATTTAAAGTGAACAATTTGATATGTTTTGAGAAATGTATACACCTGTGAAACTATCACTGCAATAAAAAGAAGTGAACATATCCATCATTCCAAAAGTTTCCTCATGCCCCTTTGGAATTCCTCCTTTCTTCCCCTTCTTGTCCACCCCTGTCCAGACAACCACTGATCTGCTTTCTGTCACTATAGATTAGTTTGCATTTTCTAGAATTTTGTTTAAATAAAATAGGTATGGACACAGTATGTACTTTTTGTGGGGTCTGGTTTCTTTTAGAGCCATGGTGGCGCAGTGGTTAAGATGCAACGGGTATGGGTTAAAAAAAAAGGAATAAATTATTGATACAATAATATGCATAAATCTCAAAATAATTATGTTGAATGAAAGAAACCAAAAACATAAAAAAAAGAATACCAAACCCATTTCCGTCGAGTCAATTCCAACCCATAGCAACCCTATAGGACAGAGTAGAACTGCCACAAAGGGTTTCCAAGTAATGGCTGGAGATTTCGAACTGCCACCCGTTTTGGTTAGTAGCCATAGCTCTTAACCACTGAGCCACCAGGGTTTCCATGCATCTCTTTAATTAGGAAAATATAAATCTGAAAATCTGTATTTCATATATTTATATTTTGAAGGTAGCACAGTATATTACATACAAGTTTAATGTTTTTAATTTCTTTTAGTTAAAAGTCATTGATTTCTTCTATCAGCAAATCTGAGTGTATTTGAAAATATTTTCTCTGTATATTGTTTTTGTGTGTGTGTTCTTTAGATGAAGGTTTACAGAGCAAATTAGTCTCTTATTAAACAATTAATACACATATTGTTTTGTGACATTGGCTGCCAACTCCATGATGTGTCAACACTCTCCCCTTCTCGGCCTTGGGTTCCCCATTTCTAGCTTTCCTCTCCCCTCCTGCCTTCTTGTCCTTGCCCCTGGGCTGGTGTGCCCATTTAGACTCATTTTGTTTTATGGGCCTGTCTAATCTTGGCTGAAGGGTGAACCTCAGGAGTGACTTCAATACTGAGTTAAAAGGGTATCTGGGGGCCATACTCTTAGGGTTCGTTTTAGTTTTGATTTGCATTTCTCTAATGGTTAGTGACCATGAGTATTACCTCTCGTATCTGTTAGCTACCTGAATGTCTTCTCTGGTGAAGTGTCTGTTCATATTCTTTGCCCATTTTTTAATTGGATTATTTGTCTTTTTGTTGTTGAGGTGTTGGATTTTCCTATATGTTTTAGAGATTAGACCTTTGTCAGATTTGTCATAGCCAAAAATTTTTTCCCAGTCTATAGGTTCTCTTTTTACTCTTTTGGTGAAGTCTTTTGATGAGTATGAGTGTTTAATTTTTAGAAGATCCCAGTTATCTAGCTTATCTTCTGGTGTTAGTGTATTGTTAGTTATGGTTTGTATCCTATTTATGCCATATATTAGGGCCTCTGGCATTGACTCAATTTTTTCTTCTATGATCCTTATAGTTTTCGTTTTATATTTAGGTCTTTGATCTATTTTGTATTAGTTTTTGTGTATGGTGTGAGATATGGGTTCTGTTTTATTTTTTTACAGATGGACATACAGTTTCGCTAGCATCATTTGTTAAAAAGACTGTCTTTCCCCCTATTTAATGGACTTTGGTCCTTATCGAATATCAGGTGACCATAGGTGGATGGATTTACATCTGGGTTCTCAATTCTGTTCCATTGGTCAATGTGTCTGTCATTGTATCAGTACCAGGCTGTTTTGACTACTGTAGCTGTATAGCAGATTCTGAGGTCAGGTAGTGCAAGTTCTCCTACTTTATTCTTCTTCTTCAGTAGTGCTTTACTTATCCAGGGCCTCTTTCCTTTCAATATAAAGTTAATGATTAGTTCTTCCATCTCGTTAAAGAATGCTGTTGGTTTCTGGATAGGGATTGCAAAGTATTTGTAGATTGCTTTGGGTAGAATTGACATTTTCACAATATTGAGTCTACCTATCCATGAGCATGGTATGTTTTTCCATTTATGTAGCCCTCTTTTGGTTTCTAGCAATAAGGTTTTGTAGTTTTCCTTGTATAGATCTTTTATGTCCCTGATTAGATTTATTCCTAAGTGTTTTATTTTTTTAGAGGCTATTATAAGTGGTATTGCTTTCCTGATTTCCTTTTCGTAGTTCTCTTTACTGGTGTATAGGAATCCAAATGACTTTTGTATGTTTATCTTGTATCCTGCTACTCTGCTGAATCTTTCTGTTAGTTCCAGTAGTTTTCTTGTGGAGACTTTTGGGCTGTCTATTGATAGTATCATATCATCTGCAAATAGGGACAATTTTACTTCTTCCTTACCAATTTGGATGCCCTTTATTTCTTTTTCTTGCCTGTTAGGAATGGAATTGTGTCCACCAAAATGTGTCAGCCTGGCTAGTCCATGATTCCCAGTATTGTGTGATTGTCCACCACTTTGTCATCTAATGTAATTTTCCTATGTGTTGTAAATCCTACCTCTATGATGTTAATGAAGTGGGATTAGTGACAGTTATGTTAGTGAGGCAGGACTCAATCTGCAAGATTACATTGTGTCTTAAGTCAATCTCTTTTGAGATATAGAAGAAAGAAGTGATCAGAGAGACATAGGGATCTCATACCACCAAGAAACAAGAGCCAGGAGTGAGCATGTCCTTTGGACCTGGGCTCCCTGCACTGAGAATCTCCTAGATCACGGGAAGGTTGATGACAAGGACCTTCCCCGAAAGCCGACAGAGAATGAAAGCCTTCCCCTGGAGCTGGCATCCTGAATTCAGACTTCTAGCCTCCTAGACTGTGAGAGAATAAATTTGTTAAAGCCATCCACTTATGGTATTTCTGTTACAGCAGCACTAGATGACTAAAACATTGCCTTATTGCTCTAGCTAGGACTTCCAGCACAGTATTGAGTAGGATTGGTGATAAAGTGCATCCATGTCTTGTTACTGTTCCCAGGGGAATGTTTTCATCGTCTCTCCGTTAAAAATAATGTTGGCTGTTGGTTTTGTATAAATGCTAGGCACTGTTCTCGATATTTCTTCTCTTTGACCTGTTTTCCCATTTTCTGACTCATCTCTCACTTCTATCAATTTCACTTCTGGGCTATCCCTTGAATCCAGACACTTGTCTTTTTCTCTACTGCCATCTCTGCTTTAAGTTACCATCCTCTATAGGGTTGCTATGAGTTGGAATCGACTCAACAGCAATGGACTTGGTTTTACCTGGAGTAGAACCATAGTGTCCCAAATGGTCTCTCTCCATTCACTCTTACTTCCCTCTAATCTCTTCTCCACACATGACCAGAGTGTCCTATTCAAAACTAAAACCAGATATCAACCCTCTACCAGCAACAGCTCCCACCATTCCTAGAATAAAGACCAAATTCCTTCATATGGTTTACAAGGCCCTTAATCATCTGACCCCTGCCTCTCTCTCCAGTCTCAGAATTTTACTAGATCTCTCCCTCATTCTCTGCACTCAAGCCACACTGGCCTTTCTATTCCCTTAATATATCTACTCCTCTCAGCCTCAGGGATTTTG
Source organism: Trichechus manatus latirostris (assembly GCF_000243295.1). Classification (NCBI taxonomy): domain Eukaryota; kingdom Metazoa; phylum Chordata; class Mammalia; order Sirenia; family Trichechidae; genus Trichechus; species Trichechus manatus. The sequence goes on along the minus strand of NW_004443957.1, from coordinate 10,687,104 downwards.
CACATGCCGTTTTCTCTATCTAGACTCTCTATACTCTTCTGGTTGACTCTACCTCAGTCATCACTTCACCAGAGGAGCCTTCTAGGATCTTTCTGACTAAGGCAACTCAGCCTGTTAAGCACCTAAAATTACAGTGATAATTTTACATTTGTCTTTGTGATTCTTTGATTAATGTCTGCCTCCCTAGTACCTAGCACAAATAAATATGACCAATTCTTATTCTGAGATGCAGAGGTCTGTAGATGCCCTGGAACTGTTTGTAAAATTCTCTGTGCATTGGCTAGGTAAATTTTTTTCTACAGAGAAGAGCCACAGCTTGTATCACATTCTCATCCATTAGGAGGTAATTAGATTCCGAAATTGGTCCATTTTCTTACTTCTGGTTGCCCTGGAGCTCTCTATTTAAAAGCAGCAGAGAGAGGGGGAACGAGAACTAATGTTTTGCATTCTAATGTAAAGTACTTACTCCATTGCGTACCAGTGCTGTGTTACATAGGGTGCCAGGAAAAATGTTTCTTTTTTCTTTATTGGTACTGCTTAGAAAATTGATGTTTGTGTGTATGTGCCTGATCCAATGATTGCCACCTGGGTTCTTAGGATACCAAAACTCCCCCTAGACTCTAGACTATGCAACTGGACTTTGAGTAGAAAACTCACCTGGAACTGCCATTCCTTCCCTATGATATTATTCTAGACTGAAATACACAAGGTAGGGAAATGTGCTGCCAGGGAATACTCAGATCCACAGATTACCAGGAGGGAAAAGGAGAATGTGGACTATGATTCAAACCATTAACAGCAGAAAAATGAAGAGTGTCCTCTAACTGGACAGAGAATGCTCTCCTGAGCAGCTGAGAGCAGGTGGGTGAATCCATAACAGATATGGAACAACCCATCTCACCCTTCACTTTTCCCAAGTATAGCGAGGAAGGTGATCCTAACAAGCAATCGAGGAAAATCTGACGCTTGGGTTGTGCTGTACCGAAAGGAAGCACAGAGAACTCTGGGAACACATAGAAGCAGCATCTAAGGGAGGAAGGCTATAAAGGAAGGCTTCCCAGAATAGAACACATCTGAGTTTCATTTTAGATTAATAAAAATTTTCATAAACTGTCTAGCAGAACCAACAGAAGTCTTGATGAACAGAGTTTGTGGAGCTGAAGCATAGGTAAGTGAATATATTTCCCCAAAGAAAATATGAAGCATATGGTCTGGCATCTGATTTGGCAACAGGATAGGATATTTGAAATTGGGACTCTCCAGAAAAATAGAGAGCATATGGTCACTCTAAGCATAGGTAACTTGGGAGAAGGCTCTGAGGTATGAGAAGAATGAGCCAAAGGTGACTGAGTACACTGAGATTAAGCCCAGTGCCTAAAGTCATCAACATTGATTGTAGAAAGTTAAAAATAGAGCTAAAATATAGAAGCTAACCAAGATCCCCTGAAGAGTTTTCCACCCACTCTCCTCTCTTTAGTGTGACCGATATTAACAGCTTCCAGCAACATCCAGCAGGTAGGCTTTAGAAGTGGGTTGATAATGGATTTTGAGGTAATAGCAGACACAAGGGTCAGCAAAAAAAAAAAAAAAAAAAGGAGTTGGGAAATAGGCAGCAAGTACTGCTGCAGCATTACTGATTACATTTCCTCTAAACTCCCATCTTGTGACAAATGCCAGCGTCATAACTATTTCATTTAATAGTACTTAAATACAAAGAAAAACAGAAAAGATGTCTTTTTTTGTTTTTTAAAAAGGGAGACAATATATTTAACCTAGGGAAAACTAATTAGATTAATTGCATTTTGCTACCACCAGCTTGAATCCTTCCTGTGCAAGATATAACTTCCCAAGCATCTATATTTAAAATAACCAGTACAATGTGAATATGGTACTTCTTGGGATAAAGGAAAATAAATTTTGAAAATATAAGGACCTCTGGAGAAGGGAATAAATGAGTGCAAATCAGCTAGGCACCTATTTCGAGGAGGAAATGATTTATAAAAATCATATAGCTAGGTGATGATGACAAACCAAATGATGACAATTCTTGGAGGGGTTGATAATTACTTTCAGAATTTAGGTTTGCAACTTAGCATTTCAAGACAGAATCAAGCAGTTAATCTCACATATCTATACTGGAGAAAATGAGCACTTGATAAGAGCAGATAATTTACAAAAGAAGAAATACAAGGCCAAAAAATATATTAAAACGTTCAATTATCTTCAGTAGTAATCAATAAAAGAGTGAGATATCTCTTTGCCTATCAAATCAATAATGATTAAAAAGAATGATAACATGGAGAATGTGACCCAGCTGGAGCTGGGCTCACAAGGACCCACAAGGACACATCAACTCGTCCCTGAGGTATAAAGGCAACAGATAAGATAATCTTGGAAAATAACTTTTAGAGAGACTTTCACATAAAGCCAATCAAACAGAACGCAAAAGACTTTCTACTCTTTTTCTGTTAGCATCTAGTGAATAGAAATTTGTTGGACCAATGAAGACCCTCCTGACTGTCATCACTGAAACCTGTACCAATGATTGTTAAGAAAGACAGTTCAATATGTAGGATCACAGTTTCTAGCCAATCTGAAAAGGCTAAGCTTTCGATGGTTTTTCCCATTTGTAATGTAAATATATACTGATGATTCTATAATGGTCTTTGGACTTGAGCAGACATGGCTGTGGCAGCATGCTTGTCTGTTTTCCCACTTTTGTCTGTTCTGTGATGTTTCCTTGGACTCGGGCAGACATGGCTCTGGCAGCGTGGTTGTCCGCCTCCCACGTTTGTCCTTTTGAATATATGCTGAATAAAACTTTCTTTTTGCTTTAAAAAAAAAAGACTGATAATTCTCAGTGTTGTTGAGGGTGGGAGGAAGTAGACAGTCTTATAGGTGACTGGTGGGAGCATAAATAGCATGACTTTTCTGGGAGGCAATGTGGCAAAATATAAGAAAACCCTCAAAATTAGCATACTTTCTGATGCAAAAATTCCAGTTTCATTATTTATTTTGGAGAAATTATCAGAAAAATATACAATATTGTATATACAATTTTTTAAACAGTATTGTTCATAAAAGCTAAAATGCCCAACAACGGTTCATAGATGACATAAGTTATGATACCTCTGTACATTGTAAAAATGTACAGTCATGTAAAATTATCTATATGCATCTATACAGAAAGCTATTCATAATAGTAATAATAAAACATGTTCTGAAATGCTTCTATAAATATAGACATGTATGTTTAGAAAAAAGAATACCAAAATATTAACAGCAGCAGAATTATGGATGTTTATTTCTATTTGTTTACTTGTATTTTCTATTTTTTCTTTAATAAAGATGTGTTGTTTATGTAAGATATTTAATATAATAAAATTATAACAATTTTATGAACAGGAATATCCTCATTGAAAGTTTTCTCCATATATATCTCCAAAGGATGGAAAATTAGAGTGTAGGAGTATGAGGATGTCATGAAAGTGAAGCTGGATGAGGCGGATGTGTTCAGTACAGATACCCCTCCTGAAGACATCCACCTCTCATCAAGTTTCTATCAGGAAAAAGAACAAGGAACTTTTACCCATACTCCAAAGATGAATAGTTGACTGCGATTTTTTAGGTCGCCACTTTCTTTTGTTTTTTAACTTTAAAACTTAACTTTAACTTTAAAAATTCTTCATCTTTAATCTATATGTATATGTATATACAGGTATATGTGTATATGCATATATTGTTGTTGTTAGGTGCCGTTGAGTCAGTTCTGACTCATAGAGATCCTATGTACAACAGAACGGAACACTGCCAGATCCTGTGCCATCCTCACACTTGTCCTGTGCCATCCTCACACTTGTTGTTATGCTTGAGTCAATTGTTGCAGCCACTGTGTCAGTTCATCTCATTGAGGGTCTTCCTCTTTTTCACTTTCTACTTTACCAAGCATGGTGTCCTTCTCCAGGAACTGTTCCCTCCTGATAACGTGTCCAAAATATGTGAGACGTAGTCTTACCATCCTTGCTTCTAAGCAGCATTCTGGTTGTACTTCTTCCGAGACAGATTTGTTCATTCCTTTGGCAGTTCATGGTATATTCAATATTCTTCACCAACACCACAATTCAAAGGCATCGTTTCTTCTTCGGTCTTCCTTATTCATTGTTCAGCTTTCGCATGCACATGAGGCAATTGAAAACACCATGGCTTGGGTCAGGCACGACTTAGTTTTCAAGGTGACATCTTTGCTTTTCAACACTTTAACTTGATAACTTCAATCTTTTCTCCATGTATCGTGATGTTGCTTATTTGTCCAGTTGTGAGGATTTTTGTTTTCTTTATGTTAAGGTGTAATCCATACTGAAGGCTGTAGTGTTTGATATTCATCAGTAAGTGCTTCAAGTCCTCTTCACTTTCAGCAAGCAAGGTTGTATCATCTGCATAATGCAGGTTGTTAATGAGTCTTCCTCGAATTCTGATGCCCCATTCTTCTTCGTATAGTCCAGCTTCTCAGATTATTTGCTCAGCATACAGGTTGAATAGGTATGGTGAAAGGATACAACCCTGACGCACACCTTTCCTGACTTTAAACCACGCAGTATCCCCTTGTTCTGTCGAACAACTGCCTCCTGTTATATGTACAGGTTCCTCACGAGCACAATCAAGTGTTCTAGAATTCCCATTCTTTGTAATGTTATCCATAATTTGTTATGATTCACACAGTCGAATGCCTTTGCATAGACAATAAAACACAGCTAAACATCTTTCTAGTATTCTCTTTCAGCAAGAATCCATACTGACATCAGCTATGATATCCCTGATTCCATGTCCTCTTCAGAATCTGGCTTGAATTTCTGGCAGTTCCCTGTTGATATACTGCTGCATCCACTTTTGAATCTTGGCAAAATTTTACTTGGGTGTGATACTAATGATATTGTTTGATAATTTCTGCATTCAGTTGGATCACCTTTCTTGGGAATAGGTGTAAATATGGATCTCTTCCTGTCAGTTGGCCAGGTAGCTGTCTTCCAAATTTCTTGGCATAGATGAGTGAGTACTTCCAGCACTGCATCCATTTGTTGAAATATCTCAGTTGATATTCTGTCAATTCCTGGAGGCTTGTTTTTCCCGAATGCCTTCAATGCAGCTTGGACCTCTTCCTTCAGTACCATTATTATTATATATATAAAATTATATTATATATATGTATATATATAATAAATAAACCACATGGGGGCACAGATATGGATACTTCTTAGACATAACCACACAGCTTGTGAATTTGGTTTTCTGGCTTTGAAGGCTTAGGACCATAGTCCCGTGGGAAAACTTGGTCAAGTGGTATAATATAGATCATAAAGTTTATGTTCTACATCCTTGTTCGGCGAGTAGTGTTTTGAGTCTTAAAAGCTTGCAAGTGCCATGTAAGATACAACTATTGGTCTCTACTCATCTGGAGCAAAAGAGAAAGAAGAAAACCAAAGACTGAGAGAAGAAACTAGTCTACAGGACTAATTGTCTACATGAACCACAGCCTTATCTACCCTGAGACCAGAATAACTAGAGGGTGCCTGGCTATCACTACAGACTGTTCTGAGCAGGGCCACAATAGATGGATCTTGATAGAATGGGAGAGAAACGTGGAACAGAACTCAAATTCTTAAAAAGTCCAGACTTACTGGAGTAGTTGAGACTGGAGGACTCCTCAAGACTGTCTTTAAACCTTAAACCGAAATTAACCACTGAGAGTACCTTTTAGCTAAATAACAGAGTGGCTCATTAAATAAAGAATATAACCTGTGAGTACTGTGCTCCTTTAAAAAATCATTTATATGAGCTCAAATCATCAGCAATTACCCTAAAGCAAAGATGAGAAGGTAAAGGGGCAGGGAAACTATTGGAAACAGAGCAACCAGAACGGAATTAATGAGAATGTTAACACATTGTGAAAAATATAACCAGTTATCACTGAATAATTTGTGTCAAAATTGTTTAACGGGAACTTAATCTGCTGTGTAAACTCTTACCAAAAGCACAATAAAAAAATTTTTGTTTTTTAATTCTTTATCTTGAAACAAGCATTCGTAAATCTGAAATGGGATGAGATGGAGAAAATAAAAGATTTTTTCTGTCCACAACTTTACTTTTAAGTGACTTTACATCTGTCAATGTTTATTTATCCCATCACCTGGGAAAAATGGTTCACAATAGTCTCAACTATCAGAAATATTTAAGGGTTTCAAAAATACAATAAGAACAATCATTATTAATGCTTTTGCAGCACCTTTAATAATGCTAAAGGGTTTCACTAATATCAGACTGGGTCCATAACCCTATGAACTGAATCAAGCCAATGTGAGTCATAGGGTCATTGTGGAACGCAGATTTACAAACTGCTTACACACAAAGGTGTCTTTTTCAGTCAAGATTCTTGGTGGCAGTAATAGAGGTTAATTCTCACTGATTTAAGCAGAACAGTAGTTGAGTAAAAGAATATTGAGTTATAATTCAATAAAAACTTTAAAAAAAAAGAGGATATTGGGTAGCTCACAAAATTGCTGAGAGCTGAAAAACCAGCCTTGAAGTTAAGCGGCAAGGATAAACTACCCACAGAACTGATCTGATGAGGAAGCTGGTTAGAGTGACTGACAGTCTTGGTTTTCCTGAGACTGAGGGATTTTCAGGGATATGGGACTTTCCATGCTAAAACCGGGAAAGTTCTGGGCAAACAGTGACAAGGGTGTTACTCTACAGCCATATCACAGTTTGCCCTTGGCCACTTATGCACTGGCAACTCAAGCTTGCAGTAACCTCTGCTGCCACTGTGGAGAGAAAGAGAGAACACTGTTGCTTGTATCTTCAGTTCTGAGTCAAAAGTCCAGCATAGGTGTCTGACTAAAGAGTCTAGGTCACATACCTATACCCTGGCTGCAAGAAAGGGAGTATCTGACATCTTTTGCTTCTGTTATGGGAGACAGTCTTTGCTTGCCACCAATACTTACAAGGTGAGGAATTCTTTAAATATAGGGAAATGGTTCAGATGGATCAAATAATGACCAATCTCTGGTATGCAAATTATTTTTAATTCTCTAATATTTATTTAAGAACACTGAGGCAACCAGTCATCTGGTTCCTTTAATTTAAAATCAATTAATTTTTAAGAGTCAGATGAACAGAATGTTGCTGTAATATCATTATAATATTTGGCCATACAATAGTTTATGCCTGTTATATACTTTGCAATTATATGATGGCATAATCCTCTACTTAAGTTTCAAAAAATTTGATCCTTCTGAACTTTGTTCATCATAAGAAATTATTCCATTTTCATTTATACCCTGGGGGGAGGGGGAATCTTCTCTTTTTAGTATTTCTAGACAAGAAGACTAGTGACACAACATCTACAGTGTTTGCCAAGAAGAAATTGATTTTAATGGAAGCTTTTTATCTAAGACAAACCTTAAGAATTGTAATGAGCAATATATTCTGCACAACTCTTCAGTCTTTACTCTTAGGTTTATTGTGGTCAAGTGATTTGAACAAAGGATTTCAAGTCAGAACTTGCGTATATTTTTCCCAGCTATTCGTTTCTCTTACAGTGTGATTTTGCTCAAACCCATTAAGATTTTTTCTTGTCTTTATATACTGAACTATAAAATGAGAATGTCTGTATTTAATCAAAGATACAAGTTTTACTGATAGATGGTAAAGAACAAAACACTGGAACAAGGATTCTTGTCCTGCCTCATTCACAATGTAGTTGTGAGGTCTTGGCCTTAAATTCTCATGTCTCAGCTTCCTCCATCTATAAATGATAATTTATGCATTATCTGTCTCAGATGGCTGTAAATTCCAAAAGAAATTATGTGAAAGCCTTTTAAAAAATATAGAACAGTAAATGCAAAGTGTTAGTATTGAATTACATCTAACTTCCAAAGGAAACAGAGTGCTTTCTTGGGTTTTATCTAAAAAATGTCTCTGAAAAGCAATTTAAAATTATAGATGCTAATAGTTACATCTTTTAAATTTGTGGTTATTTTTTGTATGGTAGATTTTTAAATAGTAATTATTAATACAGTTGCCTGGCATTTATTATTTTCTGGACTCCATTCTTTCAGAAGTTGTAAAAATTATATTTATGGCCCCTTAACCAAATTACTCTCCCATGTGTCTGTCAGTTTGTCATACTGTGGGAGCTTGCGTGTAGCTGTGATGCTGGAAGCTATGCCACCAGTATTCAGATACCAGCAGGGTCACGCATGGTGGACAGGCTTCAGCTGTGCTTCCAGACTAAGACAGACTAGGAAGAAGGACCCGGCAGTCTGCTTCTGAAAAGAATTAGCCAGTGAAAACCTTATGAATAACAGTGGTCTAATATAGTGCCAGAAGATGGGCCCCCTCAGGTTGGAAGGCACTCAAAAGACGACTGGGGAAGAGCTGCTTCTTCAAAGTAGAGTCGACCTTAATGACGTGGATGGAGTCAAGCTTTCCAGACCTTCATTTGCTGATGTGGCACAACTCAGGATGAGAAGAAACAGCTGCAAACATCCATTAATAATCGGAACGTGGAATGTACGAAGTATGAATCTAGGAAAATTGGAAATCGTCAAAAATGAAATGCATAAACATCGATATCCTAGGCATTAGTGAGCTGAAATGGATGGGTATTGGCCATTTCGAATCAGACAATCATATGGTCTACTATGCTGGAAATGACAACTTCAAGAGGAGTGGCATTGCATTCATCGTCAAGAACATTTCAAGATCTATCCTGAAGTACAATGCTGTCAGTGATAGGATAATATCCATACGCCTACAAGGAAGACCAGTTAATACGACTATTATTCAAATTTACGCACCAACCACTAAGGCCAAACAAGAAGAAATTGAAGATTTTTACCAGCTTCTACAGTCTGAAATGGATTGAATATGCAATCAGGATGCATTGATAATTACTGGTGATTGAAATGTGAAAGTTGGAAACAAAGAAGGACTGGTAGTTGGAAAATACGGCCTTGGTGATAGAAACGATGCTGGAGATCACATCATTGAATTTTGCAACACCAATGACTTCTTCATTGCAAATACCTTTTTTCAACAACATAAACAGTGACTGTACACATGGACCTCGCCAGATGGAGTACACAGGAAATCAAATCGACTACATCTGTGGAAAGAGATGATGGAAAAGCTCAATATCATCAGTCAGAACAAGGCCAGGGGCCAACTGTGGAACAGACCATTAATTGCTCATATGCAAGCTTAATTTGAAACTGAAGAAAATTAGAACAAGTCCATGAGAGCCAAAGCACGACCTTGAGTATATCCCACCTGAATTTAGAGACCATCTCAAGAATAGATTTGACGCATTGAACACTAATGACCGAAGGCCAGACAAGATGTGGAATGATGTTAAGGACATCATACATGAAGAAAGCAAGAGGTCATTAAAAATATAGGAAAGAAAGAAAAGAACAAAATGGATGTCAGAAGAGACTCTGAAGGTTGCTCTTGAACGTCGAGTAGCTAAAGCAAAAGGAAAAATGATGAAGTAAAAGAACTGAACAGAAGATTTCAAAGGGTGGCTCGAGAAGACAAAGTATTATAATGACATGTGCAAAGGGCTGGAGATAGAAAACCAAAAGTGAAAAACACATTTGGTATTTCTCAAGCTGAAATAACTGAAGAAAAAACTGAAGCCTCGAGTTGCAATAGTGAAGGATTCTATGGGGAAAATATTAAATGACACAGGAGGCATAAAAAGAAGATGGAAGGAATACACAGAGTCATTATGCCAAAAGGGATTGATCAATGCTCAGCCATTTCAAGAGGTAGCATATGATCAGGAACCAATGGTACTGAAGGAAGAAGTCCAAGCTGCATTGAAGGTATTGGGGAAAAACAAGGCTCCAGGAATTGACAGAATATCAATTGAGATGTTTCAACAAACGGATGCAGCGCTGGAAGTGCTCACTTGTCTATACCAAGAAATTTGGAAGACAGCTACCTGACCAACTGACTGGAAGAGATCCATATTTATGCCTATTCCCAAGATAGGTGATCCAACCGAATGCAGAAATTATCGAACAATATTATTAATATCACACCCAAGTTAAATTTTGCTGTAGATCATTCAAAAGCTGCTGCAGCAGTATATTGACAGGGAACTGCTAGAAATTCAAGCCAGATTCTGAAGAGGACATGGAATCAGGGATATCATCACTGATATCAGATGGATCCTGGCTGAAAGCAGAGAATACCAGAAAGATGTTTACCTGTGTTTTATTGTCTATGCAAAGGTATTCGACTGTGTGGATCATAACAAATTATGGATAACATTACAAAGAATGGGAATTCCAGAACACTTGATTGTGCTCGTGAGGAAACTGTACATATATCAGGAGGCAGTTGTTCCAACAGAACAAGGGGATACTGCGTGGTTTAAAGTCAGGAAGGGTGTGCATCAGGGTTGTATCCTTTCACCATACCTATTCAATCTGTATGCT
>NW_004443957.1:10667661-10676502 GCF_000243295.1 Trichechus manatus latirostris | reverse complement strand
ACTACAGCCTTCAGTATGGATTACACCTCAACATAAAGAAAACAAAAATCCTCACAACTGGACGAATAAGCAACATCACGATACATGGAGAAAAGATTGAAGTTATCAAGGATTTCATTTTACTTGGATCCACAATCAACACCCATGGAAGTAGCAGTCCAGAAATCAAAAGACACAATGTATTGGGCAAATCTTCTGCAAAAGACCTCTTTAAAGTGTTGAAAAGCAAAGATTTCACCTTGAGGACTAAGGTGCGCCTGACCCAAGCCATGGTATTTTCAATCGCATCATATGCATGCGAAAGCTGGAGAATGGATAAGGAAAACCCAAGAGATGCCTTTGAATTGTGGTGTTGGCGAAGAATATTGAATATACCATGGACTGCCAAAAGAATGAACAAATCCGTCTTGAAGTACAACCAGAATGCTCCTTAGAAGCAAGGATGGTGAGACTACGTCTTACATACTTTGGACATGTTGTCAGGAGGGATCAGTCCCTGGAGAAGGACATCACGCTTGGTAAAGTAGAGGGTCAGTGGAAAAGAGGAAGACCCTCAATGAGATGGACTGACACAGAGGCTGCAACAATGGGCTCAAGCATAACAAGGATTGTGAGCATGGCGCAGGACCAGCAGTGTTTTGTTCCATGGTACGTAGGGTCACCATGAGTTGGAGCCAACTCGACGGCACCTAACAACAACAACAACCACCACCAAATTACTGGGCTGAGGGCTAGGGACCATGGTCTCGGGGGATATCTAGCTCAACTGGCATAACATAGTTTATAAAGAAAATGTTCTACAACCTACTTTGGTAAGAGGTGTCTGGGGCCTTAAAACCTTCTGAGGGGCCATCTAAGATACTCCATTGGTTCCATCCCATCTGGAGCAAGGGAGAATGAAGAAAACCAAAGACACAAAGGAAAGATTGGTCCAAAGGACTATGGAGCACACCTACCACAGCCTCCACCAGACTGAGTCCAGCACAACTAGATGGTGCCCCGGTACCCACCGACTGCTCTGACAGGGATCACAGTAGAGGGTCCTGGACAGAGCTGGAGAAAAACGTAGAACAAGATTCTAAGTCACAAAAAAAGACCAGACTTACTTGTCTGACAGAGACTGGAGAAACCCCTAGAGTATGGCCCCCAGGCAACCTTATAGCTCAGTAGTGAAGTCATTTCTGAGGTTCACGCTCCAGCCAAAGATTAGACAGACCCATAAAACGAAACAAGACTAAATGGGCACACCAGCTCGGGCAAGGAAGAGAAGGCAGGAGGGGACAGGAAAGCTGGTAACAGGGAACCCAAGGTCGAGGAGAGAGTTGTTGACACGTTGTGGGACTGGCAACCAATGTCACAAAGCAATATGTGTATTAATTGTTTAATGAGAAACTAATTTACTCTGTAAACTTTCATCTAAAGTACAATTTAAAAAAGCTAAAGAAAAAAATCTTCTGTGACCTAGTTCTTACACTATATCAAAATAAATTAGTTGCATGTTGAATAAAATGTAAGTACACAGTCAACTAGCTGTTATTCAACACATATTTATGATATTTATGGATTAAAGTATTCTACAAAAGAAAATGGTCTATTTGACACTCTTTATATAACTATTTTAAGTTTATCAATGTTTAAATTATTATAATGAAGTAAAATATACATGAAAATTATATTTATGGTCCCTTAAGTCCTGGGGATACTCTCTGAGGTTTTTTTAAACTTAAGGTTCCATAGAGGAGACAACCACCATTAATGCAGCAAACAGAAAGTAACAGAATTGTTCCACTTGAAATAATTGCCCCCTATTGGAGGCATCGCAGGAGAAAGATGTGGCAGTGTGCTTCTGTAAAGATTTACACCCGGGAAACTCTATTGGGCGGTTCTGCTCTGTCCTGTATGGTCACTTAGAGTCAGAATTGACTCGACAGCAGTAGGTGTGGTTGAGTATTGGAGGCATAGAATATAATCTCTTTTATAATGAGAGGGAACAAATGGAGAAGAGGTTTGCTTGACAAATACACTACATCTACTTTGTAAAATTACCAAGTGCCTAAGTACTACAAAAGTACTCAAATACCTCCCTATGAAGAGGCCCCTTTGTTTCCTTGATCTGAGGCCCTTTAAATAGTGTCTGGATGATCTCATATAACTCTCTGGAGCTGTGAATTTGTAGATTAAAGGCTGCTGATGTAAGGCACCCATGTGATTAATGAAGACACCAGAAATACAAGCAGGCAGGCAAGATGCTTATTCTGACTGCTTCATAATTTGGGCTCTCCAGTAGGAAAAAATACCCCAAGCTTACTCCTTTACAAGAGTTCTTTCTATCTCTCAGCCTTCACTGTCTAAACCTAAATAGAATTCTGTTCCATTTTAAAGGCCGTTTCAACAAGTGAAAGCTGAATTCACACACCAGTTTTTGGCTTTTATCCATCAACACTTTAGTTGAGGACAAAGTACATTGCCTACTAATCTCAAATGGGATGGACCCTTCAGACTTTTTCCTCACACCTACTCTGAGTGTATTTATCACAAAAGTTTGGTTTAAGGCAAGTTACCTGAATTAGAAGAGATGGTGCTGCCTGATACTCTGCGTGACCCTGGACAATCTCTCAGATTCTTTTCCTAGAGTATGTAATGCATTTAATAAAGGACTATGTGATGTCTTGCCCTTAGTAAGTACTCAAAAAAAAAAAAAAAAAAGAAAATGTGTTGGTTAATGTCTTGATCTAGAGGCAAATCTTAGATTAAGCACTTAAAATAGCAAATCTTTTTTGTAAAGCAAAATATTCCACTCAGTAAAAAGAGAACCTACAGACTGGGAACAAAATTTTGGACATTACAAATCAGACAATCTCTGAACTCTAGAAGAAAATCCAACACCTCTACAACAAAAAGACAGATGATCCAATCAAAAAATGGACAAAGGAAATGAACAGACACGTCACCAAAGAAGACATTCAAGCGGCCAACAGACACATGAGGAAATGCTGGCGGTCACTAGCCATTAGAAAAATGCAAATCAAAACCACAATGAGATACCATCTCACCCCCTGCATTACTGGCACATCAGAAAAACTGGAAATAACAAATGTTGGAGAGGTTGCGGGGAGATCAGAACTCTTATGAAGGTTCGTGGGAATGCAAAATGATAACAACCATTTTGAAAAATGGTATGGCACTTCCTTAGAAAGCTAGAAATAGAAATACCATATGATCCAGCAATCCCACTCCTAGGAATATATCCTAGAGAAATAAGAGCCATCACATGAATAGACATATGCTACAATACTTCTGACACATTCTTAAGGATTTAATTCTAACAACAATTGAGAGTACTTACTATGTACCATGTACAAGACGTGGTAAAAATAACTATTGCAGTGTCCTAAATAATTCCTCTGAAAAATTGTGATTGTCAATTAAATTTTTATCTTCATTTTTAAAAAGCCATCAAGTTTTACAAGGTACATTAAAACAAACAGCAACCCTCAGTCCTTCTACTCACCATTGTCCTGTCTCCTTTTGTAGAGTGAAACTCTCAGACTCTGCTAAGGTAAAACAAAGAGATTTATTGAAAGCATAAGAAACATACAAATGGGGAGATGTTAGCCCACACAGAGTGAAGACCAACAAATCCAAGGGGCAGCTTTTTCGCAAGGATAGATATAGGGCAGAAACACGAACCTCCCAGCAAGATTCTGATTGGTTGATCCTCCCTGGACTTTCCTAGACTTGCCTGGACTTGCACAGGCTTGTCCTAGCTTGCCTAGGCATAGCCACATTGTCTGTTGATTCCATCCAGCCAGAGGCCCAAGTCCATATGCATATGAATGGGAAAAAGTCAAAGTTACATTCTCAGGAATGTAGAAGCAGGAGCTTGTAAGAAAATGGAGCCGGGCCTGCTCCTAGGCCAGCCACCTTAAGTATGCAAGGCACTTCTGTTCTGAAGCTCTTATTCATTCCCTTCTTTTGATCAAGAATTTATGAGAAATTCTTTGATCACATAATCAACTGCCATTTTTGGGAGAGTGCATGGACCTGGATTTATATTTGCCAGTAGGACAGCATTTTTAGAATATGTTTGAAGAACGAGAACTTTATTTTGTTGCTGTCTTTCGGAGGTTCTTATAGATGACTGCTTACTATAGTAAGCCTTTAAGACTCCAGGCACTATTTATAAATAGCCGGGAGCTGTCTAAAATCTTCACCACGCCGTAGCTGGAGCCTCTACTTCTGTGACATTAACCTTGGAATGACATAGACAGTGGGCCACGTTAAGGAATAACCTGACTTTAAAAGGGCTGGTTTAATGAATGAGCTTGAGTCCATATGAAGTACAAGTACGTAATTCTCTGCATAGGTAGTAAATTGATGCTCTGAGTAATCAGACAACATTTGATAGTAGACCAGTAAATAATATGGATCAAATCCATGATCCAGCACCTTTAGGTAATGAGCTAAAGATGTCAGAGAAAGGTGAATCAGACATAGGGAATATGTGAAGCCAGGTTGCCTTTTGGCATACCTGCTTAAGGTCATAAAACATGTGTCTTAGTCATCTAGTGCTGCTATAACAGAAATACCACCAGTGGATGGCTTTTAACAAAGAGAAATTTATTCCCTCGCATTCTAGTAGGCTACAAGTCCAAATTCATGGCATCAGCTCCAGAGGAAGGCTTTCTCTGTTGGCTCTGGAGAAAGATCCTTGTGATGCATCAGTTTTCCCTTGGTCTGGGAGCATCTCAGTGCAGGAACCTCAAGTCCAAAAGACGCACTCTGCTTCTGGCACTGCTTTCTTCATGGTATAAGGTTCCTATATGTCTCTGCTTGTTTCTCTCTTTTATATCTCAAAAGAGATTGGCTTAAGACACTAATCCGGTAGACCTCATCAGTATAACTGCCAGTAATCCATCTTATTACCTCATAGTGATAGAGTTTATAACACATAAGGAAATCACATCAGATTACAGAATATCACACAATCATACAGTACTGGGAATCATGACCCAGCCAAGTTGATAGATATTTGTGGCGGACACAATTCAATCCATGACAGCAGTGAATGACACTACAGGTAATTTGATGAGCAAAAGAATAGCAATAAAGAAAGAGATGAAGGTTAGGGCATCAACAAGTATTTATAACACAGGCTAATAACAACTCTAGTAAAATAACAGAGTGAGCAGCAAAATAGCCCCTAAAGGTTAAACTGACAATAAGTATTTCTGCTGTTTGCATGGAAAAAGAATAGTATGAGAACAGGGAATAATACCAATAGTGTATAACACAAGAACCACCATAAGGATAGCAGTGAATATGAAAACACATAGCAAATATATCAATCGTCTATATGGAAAATTCTTACCAGTCAGTAAACCCAAGTTGCCAGGGTAAAGCAGTCTCAAAAGCAATAAGGATTTAAACAAAGCCCAACGACCTCGAGGGCTTGCATTCAACAGAATGGGTGAGAGGTCTTGTTCCGTGACTTGGGAAAGCTGTCCGTTTTGGGCACAGTTGTCTGCTTCTGCCTACTAGGATGTTTGAACTTCAATTACAAATTTCCAGATGACTGGCAAGTCCAAACAAGTTTTAAGCTGTAACAAACACCTTCCACAGTTCAGCTGCATACAGATTGGTGATGAGGGCAAGGTTCCATTCCAGCGGGGTTCTAATGGGTCCTTTAAGTGATGTCTCCTCCTATGTACATAATCTTCTGGGGTGAAATCAGACAGGCCTATAGAGAGTCTAGTTTCCATTTATCAAAGACCTCTCTTACCTGTGAAAAATATTCTTTAGAATATTGGATTAATGATTGACAGTACTTACTGGCTGACATTTTTGCAAGACAATCTAAAGTCTATGTGGCCTAAGGCATGAGACCTCCTGCATGACCAAAAGCAGAAGAAAAACATTCAATTAAGGGTTGCCAAAGATACACGATTAGCAAGATAATACAGGATGCACCCCTCCTGTTGGAAGGCCTCAGTTAATCTCTATTTAAAACATACTAAGTGTTCTTCCTGAGGGCAAGCTGCCCCTCCCTGGTTTACCCAGCAACAGGCCTGGGCCACTTTCTTAGAAACAGAAGTTGAGCTTAAGACAAAATGAAGTCCGAGGGAGACCTCGTGTCAGCCATTTTTAGTTAGGCCAATTGCCTCTCTTTTGGGGTGCCCTAACATTCCCTTCTCCTGATCTTCTGTGATTTTAAATTGGGGTAAGGGCAGGGCAAGGCCACCTTGGAGTTACTACTTGATTTTCCAAAAGACTGACTTAAGGTGTGAGGTTGATTTCCTCTGAAACACTTCTCTGGTTATGATATTTACAACTTTGCTAAATTTACCAACAGGAAATTCTAATTCAAGAGTTACAATATCTAAACCGATTAATTAGATAATTTAGGAGAAAGGAGACAAAAATATCTCTAAATATAATGGTTAACCTTATTTTCAAAGAGCTTCAGATATAATACATAATAATCTTGAGAAATAATACCATATAGTCAGAATATACCAAGAACATACCAAGATTATCAAGTCTCTAAATATCTGAATGGTAATAAAAACTCCATGGAAAGCAATGTGAATTCCCAGTTAAAACATTGGCTTTGATGATGTTAGATTCAAAACAAGCAAAGTTGCAAGCAAGTTAGCAATTAAAAAATAATAAAATTATGACATAATGTTATGTGTTTGTTGTCTAATATTAGGCAAAAACATAAGAGGAAACACTAACATATAAATTTTAACCCAAAGAGAATCAGGAACTTCTCTTGATTTAGACATGTTCCATGTAATTTATAACAAATAAACCTTTTTAACACTTTTCCTTTATAAACTTCAACTAATTTTTTTTGTGGCTTTGCATGAACTTTCAAAGTTGTCAGGAGTTTATTGTAAGTAACTGGGAAACAATACTTGAGTCATTTAACTGAAGATCTTAAAGGTAAAAACTTTAACCTTTTTCAAAGCCAAGCCACTTGATTTTGATTCAGGAATTTATCCTAACAAGTGGTTGAATCCTTGCCTTTGAGGCCGATTGCACAAAGAATAAATTAACCCTTCAATCCAATAATCAAAGAAAATTTGTTATTTTAACAACGAGAAACCCAAATCTTTGTTTTATACACTATTTAACATTAAAGCTCCTAAAAATCTTATAAATTAAACCATTAAACTTTAGCCAGACAGATAAAACTTTTGATCATATCAAATAAATTTCTTTTTAATAAACCTCTTAAGTGTTGTCTTTGTTGTATATCTCTTATAGTACATCCCTTTAAATGGCAAAAGTAGAACACACTCATTAGCAGACCAAAATATATATATATTTTTTTTCTCTGTAGGTGTCATGGATTGAATTGTGTCACCCCAAAATCTGT
Organism: Trichechus manatus latirostris; assembly: GCF_000243295.1. NCBI lineage: Eukaryota > Metazoa > Chordata > Mammalia > Sirenia > Trichechidae > Trichechus > Trichechus manatus. Next base: position 10,669,118 of record NW_004443957.1, on the reverse strand, counting down.
GTCAACTTGGTTAGGCCATGATTCCCAGTATTGTGTGGTTATCCTCCATTTTGTGATTGATATAATTTTCCTATGTGTTGTAAATCCTAATCTCTGCCTATGGTTAATAAGGCAAGATTAGATTATGTTAAAGGGGATTAGGGTGGGATTGTAACACACTTACTAAGGTCACATCCCTGAACCATGTAAAAGGAGTTTCCCTGGAGTGTGGCCTGCACCATCTTTTATCTTACAAAAGATAAAAGGAAAAGGAAGCAATCAGAGAATGGGAGACCTCATACCACCAAGAAACAAGAGCCAGGAGAAGAGCATGTCCTTTGGACCTGGGGTCCCTTCACAGAGAAGCTTCTCAACCAGGGAAAGATTGATGACAAGGACCTTCCTCCAGAGCTGACACAGAGAGAAAGCCTTCCCCTGGAGCTGACGCCCTGAATTTGGACTTGTAGCCTACTACACTGTGAGAGAATAAATTTCTCTTTGTTAAAGCCATCCACTTGTGGTATTTCTGTTATAACAGCACTACATAACCAAGACAGTGGCATAAAAAGCAAAAGTATGTAAACTTAAATTATAATGAGTATCTATTAACTGAATTTAATATCAGTAAGTTACCTAAAAGAACTTGGAAATTATTTTAAGCCTGTATACCATAAAACATAATTACTGTCACAATAAAGTTTGTTGAAATATTTTAAGTTTCCATTCAACTTTTACTAATTCCCATATTTTCCCCAATCTAATTTTAGCCCTTAAAGATTTTATCAACTGGCTTTGGAAATCACAAAGTCTCTGCTCAACTGACCAATTTGTTGATATGGATATAACCTAAGACTCTGGCTGGAGGTGGAAACATTGCCCCAGGCTATTTGAGGTATGTCTCATTGTGATATCTATCTTTTGGCTTCTTAGAATTCCTCTACAATAGAGAAAACTTGTTTACAGTTCTTTTATGATTGGGATCCACCCAATTTCTGATAACTATAGTAAGACAGCCTTTTTCTTATTTTCTTTTGTCTAGAAAGGTCTCCATCTAGTTGGAAGCGGTCTTTCAAAAACTTCCCTGGAGTTACATGAATGATCTCAGAGGCTGGAGGCTGAGGCAGCCTGATCCTGCCCCATCCTTCCTATTTTTGGTTCATGATGAGAGACAAGAATTAGTCATTCCAAATTCAATTACATATGTTTAGGTTGGCTTAGGTATTTTAATAGACAAAAGATAACTAAAATTTTCCCCTTGTATTATTCTCTTGGTCAGCACTTTTGCTTTCTCTTTATCACAATTTTTTATCTACCCAGTAAATTCCAAAGCTCTTTAGCAATTTTGTAAATGAACCCATTACTTCTTGGTTAGCCTTTTTTTTTTTTTTTTTTACTCTAAGATTTTTGTATGCCTCTTTTTTCCCCATTTTTCCACTACTATCTTTACATTAAGACAAAATTATCCCTTTTCCTTAAAT
>NW_004443957.1:10642030-10667561 GCF_000243295.1 Trichechus manatus latirostris | reverse complement strand
CCTTTTTTTTTTTTTTTTTACTCTAAGCTTGTTGTATGCCTCTTTTTTCCCCACTTTGAAACTACTAGCTTTACATTAAGACAAAATTATCCCTTTTCCTTAAATAAAACATATTTCATATAATATCTAGCTTAAGTTACTTAGAAAGATTTTGCTTTTAAGATAGACATAAAAAAAAACCCATTGCCGTCAAGTCAATTCCAACTCATAATGGTGGATTCAAACTGCTGACCTTTTGGTTAGCAGCCAAGCTCTTCACCACTGAGCCACCAGGGCTCCAACTGACATAGTACAGAACATAAAAATCTTCGTCAGAATGAATTCACTTTTGTTAATTCCTGGAAATATTTGAACTATTAAATTTAAATAAGGGTTTATTTATTATAAAACTGACCCAAATAAAGTTTTTTTTGAAGGATTATTATAATCTAGTTTTAATAATACCTTCTGGAGGTAGGAAGTTATTATACTTTCAATATCCTATCTCTTGCATGTTTTATAGGATCTTTTGGAGAAGCAATTTAGAATAAGTTATTTGTTTTTAAAGCCTTGTTGTACCAGTTAAATGATTCATCTTTTTTTTAGTGAACTTTTCAAATAGACCAATTTATGTTAAAGTTTTTCAAAGTAGCTACTAAAAGTCTAAATCATAATACAAATGTAAGACATAGTTTTTCTTGGTTGAGGAAAGAACTGAGGTTTGAAGACAGCCTTACAAAAAAATAACAACTGTCAGCCATGACTTCCAACCTGATACGAGACAGAAACTCAGACACAACACTCTAGAACAGAAGCAAACAAACCACGACAGAAAGACCACATAAACTCACCTGTCTGTGAGGCCAGCTCAGAGAACAAGCTTTTACAATACCACACTAAACAAGGATATGGGGAACCTAGTTTCTTAAAGTGTTTATAGCAATTTTTGCTAAGATCGACTAAATTCAATGGAAAAAACAGATTCTAGGTAAAACTTATTAACTTGCCAGAGCCTCAGATGGAGGACTCTCAGAGCCTCTGACAAACCCAAACACTAAACAAAATTTCTCCAAAGAGGGAAGAAAAGACAACACAAATGGGGGCTCATTTTCCCAAAGTGGAAGGAAAAAAAAATAGAGCAGATGGGAACACATTTTCCCGAAGTGACCAAAGCAATCACTGAAATTCTAAATTACTTCTAGTATATTCAGTTTCTAGTGTTTTTGAATATGAACCCAAAACCAGTGTCCTGGTAAGGGGGAGGAGGGATGCCAAGCTCATTTATCAAAGATGTTAAGCTCTGAGGTTAAAGATTTTGCTTTCTTTCTTTTAGAACTTAATTCATTCTACCAGCTAGAGACCTAGTCTCTTATTTTAGACCTTAAATATACTAGTTCCTCCAATTGGAAAGTACTTTAAAGTAGCTACTGATGATTTTAATTTTAAAATTGTGATTCTTTATTGAGAAACTGATCATAAAACAGATCAGGAGCTACCACTTCCTCCTGTGAATTTCATAAAACAGGTCAAGAGCTGCCAACTCCCCCTGTGAATTGACATCACCTATTTTCTTGCAAGATTTGTGATTCCACTCAAATGTGTACTTACAAAATTTTAGAATTTGAAAGTGAAAGATTACTTTCAGTTTCTCAGAGGCAAGACAAAATCCTAGCAAGGAACTTCCATGGAATGGAGCAGCTCAAAAGACTCTGAGATCATTTGTAACAACCTTCGTCAAGCCAATTTGTGTGCCAAAATCCATGTCAACATAAAAAGACAAAGTAAAACTACAGGGCCAACAACAATAAAAAACCTTGAAGAGCTAAAGGAGCCCTAGTAGTGCAGTGGCTAAGAGCTTGGCTGCTAACCAAAAGGTTGGTAGTTCAAATCCACCAGTCACTTTTTGGAATCCCTATGGGGCAGTTCTTCTGTGTCCTATAGGGTCACTATGAGTTTGAATCGACTTGACAGCAATGGGTTTGGTTTAGTTTGGAAGAGCTAGAAGGCATTTCAGCAGGAGTGTAAAAAAGTAAGGGTGAATAAAGGGGAGTAACTATAGGAGGAGCAGAAGGAGGAGAGGGATCAGAGACAGGGTCAGAGACAGGAGCAGAAGAAACAGTCAAAGAAGTTATAGAGCTCTGAAATTGCAATTCTTAATCTGTTTGGACTTTTTAGAAACAGTACCTTGTGAGAACACAAATTTACTGTCCTGATGCCTTTTAGAGGCTTTTAAATACCTATTAAAATAGGTTTCCCACTGTGCCTGTTTTATGTGAAAGCTTTTAGATTCCAATTTGCTGTGCAGAGAAGTTAATTTACCTAGGTCAAATGAGCCCCACAATAGCCACTGATTTCCTAAATCACCCTTATGAATTGTATGCCAGTGATCAAGATACAAAACTGAACTGGGGCCATCTTTGGAGATGGCATTCCCCGTCTTACTAACTTGCAGGTATTAGAACCTTAAAGGTGCACTTAAGCCTTATGTGCTCCTAGAGAAAACGAAAATTAAGTTCTAAAGTCTTATCAGGATTTCCCACTAGATGGTGGACTGAACTCATGAAAATGTTCAGAACGTGAATGGAAAATAAAAGCAAAAGCAGAAAACTGACAACAAATCTTCTGACATGCTGTCGACGTAACAAAGCAGAGACTCGAGATTTGAGAGGTCTTACGTTCGTGACCCTGAGATTTCGTGAAGATGGATTGAGCACAAGGGGCTCAAGCTGGCACTGGAGATCCAGTCCTTGAAAATCTCAGGGTTCACTGAAGATAAGATGCCTTCAAAATCCTTCCAGCTTTGCCAAAATTTGTAGAGTGAAACTCTCAGACTCTGCTAAAGTAAAACAAATAGATTTATTGAAAGCATAAAAAACATTCGAATGGGGAGATGCTAGCCCACACAGAGTGAAGACCAACAAATCCAAGGGGTTGCTGTTTCACAAGGATAAATATAAGTGTGATGGTTAAGATTGTCTGTCAACTTGTCTGGGCCATGATTCTCCGTGTTTTAATGTAATCACTCCCATGATTGAATATACTATGAGTAGCCAATCAGATGAAAGGGAGACTCCTTGGGGGTGTGGCCCACATCTGTATATAAGCAGACGTTCTGGCTTTTTGCTGTCTCTGGATCCCTGACAAATAGAGTAAGGGCTATTACGGTAGGAAAAGCCAAATGGAAGCCATTAGAACTGCTTCTACCTAGGAAAATAGTAAACCAAAAGCAATACTTCATTCCTGGAGGGATTGCAGAGATTCCTGCCACCATCAAGGACTTGAAGGATACAGGGGTGGTGGTTCCCACCACATTCCCATTCAACTCGCCTATTTGGTCTGTGTAAAAAACAGATGGATCTTGGAGAATGATGGTAGATTATCGAAAACTTAACCAGGTGGTGACTCCAATTGCAGCTGCTGTTCCAGATGTAATTTCACTGCTTGAGCAAATTAATACATCTCCTGGTACCTGGTATGCAGCTATTGATCTGGCTAATGCCTTTTTCTCCATACCTGTTTCAAAGGACCACCAGAAGCAGTTTGCCTTCAGCTGGCAAGGCCAACAATACACCTTCACTTGCCTACCTCAGAGCTACATTAACTCTCTAGCCCTATGTCATAATTTAGTCTGCATGGAACTTGATCACCTTTCCCTTCCACAAGACATCACACAGGTCCATTACATTGATGACATTATGCTGATTGGACCTAGTAGGGAAGAAGTGTCAATGACTCTGGACTTATTGGTAAAACACTTGCGTGCTAGAGGGTGGGAGATTAATCCCACAAAAATTCAGGCACCTTCCACTTCAGTGAAATTTCTAGGGGTCCAGTGGTGTGGGGCATGTCGAGACATTCCTTCTAAAGTGAAGGATAAGTTATTGCATCTTGCTGCTCCCACAACTAAAAAGGAGGCACAACGCCTTGTGGGCCTCTTTGGATTTTGGAGGCAACATATTCCTCATTTGGGTGTGCTACTCTGGCCTATTTATCAAGTGACTCGAAAAGCTGCTAGTTTTAAGTGGGGACCAGAACAAGAGAAGGCTCTGCAACAGGTTCAAGCTGCTGTACAAGCCACTCTGCCACTTGGACCATACGAGCCAGCTGATCCAATGGTGCTTGAAGTGTCAGTGGCAGATAGATATGCTGTTTGGAGTTTTGGCAGGCCCCTATTGGTGAATCATAGCGCAGACCCTTAGGATTTTGGAACAAAGCTCTGCAGAGAACTACTCTCCTTTTGAGAAACAACTTTTGGATTGTTACTGGGCCTTAGTGGAGACTGAACGCTTAACCATGGGACACCAAGTCACCATGAGGCCTGAGATGCCATCATGAACTGGGTGTTGTCTGACCCACAGAACCATAAAGTTGGACGTGCACAGCAGCACTCCATCATTAAATGGAAGTGGTATATTTGAGATCGGGCCCAAGCAGGACCGGAAGGCACAAGTAAGTTGCATGAGGAAGTGGCCCAAATGCCCATGGTCTCCACTCCTGTTACATTACCTTCCATCTCCCAGTCTGTACCTATGGCCTCATGGGGAGTTCCTTCTGATCAGTTGACTGAGGAAGAGAAAACTCGTGCCTGGTTTACAGATGGTTCTGCGCGATATGCAGGTGCCACTTGAAAGTGGACTGCAGCAGCACTACTGCCCCTTTCTGGGACCTCCCGGAAGGACAGTGGTGAAGGGAAATCCTTTAATGGGCAGAATTTCGAGCAGTGAACCTGGTTGTTCACTTTGCTTGGAAGGAGAAATGGCCAGATGTGCGATTATATACTGATTCATGGGCTGTGGCCAAGGGTTTGGCTGGATGGTCAGGGACTTGGAAGGAACATGATTGGAAAATTGGAGACAAGGATTTATGGGGAAGAGGTATGTGGATAGACCCCTCCGAATGGGCTAAAGAAGTGAGATACTTGTGTCTCATATGAATGCTCACCAAAGGATCACCTCAGCAGAGGATGATTTTAACAATCAAGTGGATAGGATGACGCGTTCTGTGGAAACCACTCATCCTCTTTCCCCAACTACTCCTGCTGTTGCTCAATGGGCTCATGAACAAAGTGGCCATGGTGACAGGGATGGAGGTTATGCATGGGCCCAGCAGCATGGACTTCCACTCACCAAGGCTGACATGGCCAAAGCCTCTGCTGAGTGCCTAATCTGCCAACAGCAGAGACCAACACTGAGTCCCTGATATGGCACCATCCCTTGAGGTGATCAGCCAGCAACCTGGTGGCAAGTTGATTACATTGGACCACTTCCATCATGGAAAGGGCAGCGTTTTGTCCTTACTGGAATAGACATTTACTCTGAAAATGGATTTGCCTTCCCTGCACACAATGCTTCTGCCAAAACTACCATCCGTGGACTTACAGAATGCCTTAGCAACCATCATGGTATCCCACACAGCATTGCCTTAGATCAAGGGACTCACTTCACAGCAAATGAATTGTGGCAGTGGGCCCATGCTCATGGAATTCACTGGTCTTACCATGTTCCCCATCATCCTGAAGCAGCTGGATTGATAGAACAATGGAATGGCCTTCTAAAGACACAATTGTGGTGCCAGCTAGGTGGCAATACCTTGCAGGGTTGGGGCAATGTTCTCCAGGAGGCTGTATATGCTTTAAACCAGCATCCAATATATGGTGCTGTTTCTCCCATAGCCAGGATTCACGGGTCCAGGAATCAAGGGGTGGAAATGGGAGTGGCACCACTCACTATTACCCTTAGTGACCCACTTGCAAGATTTTTGCTTCCTGTCCCCTCAACCTTATGCTCTGCAGGCCTAGAGGTCTTAGTTCCAAAGGTAGGAATGCTCCCACCTGGAGACTCATCACTGATTCCATTGAACTGGAAGTTAAGAATGCCACCTGGCCACTTTGGGCTCCTTATGCCTCTGGCTCAACAGGCAAAGAAGGGAGTTACCATACTGACTGGTGTGATTGATCCTGATTACCAAGAGGCAATCAGATTGATATTACATAATGGAGGTAAAGAAGAGTATGTCTGGAATGCAGGAGATTCCTTGGGGCATCTCTTAGTATTACCATGCCCTGTGATTAAAGTCAATGGAAAACTACAGCAACCTAATTCTGACATGACTACTAATGACACAGACCCTTCAGGAATGAAGGTTTGGGTCACCCCACCAGGCAAAGAACCACGACCAGCCGAGGTGCTTGCTGAGGGCAAAGGAAATACAGAATGGGTGGTGGAAGAAGGTAGTTCTAAATACCGGTTATGGCCATGTGACCAGTTGCAGAAACAGGGACTGTAATTGTTATGAGTATTTGTACTTTGTATGTTGGCATCAAATATTTTTGTTTCTTTCACTTATAAAATATAAGCTGTAAATGGGGCTAGTGCGTTTTTGATTGTATGCGTGTTAGTTGTATCATGTTAGGTGCAAGTATGACTTTCTCATTGTCTTTATTCAGAGATTATGTATGGTTTAAGGAGATGTGTACATGTGCCAAGTTGACAAGGTGTGGACTGTGATGTTTAAGATTGTGTGTCAACTTGGCTGGGCCATGATTCTCCATGTTTTAATGTAATCACTCCCATGATTGAATATACTGTGAGTAGCCAATCAGATGAAAGGGAGTCTACTTGAGGGTGTGGCCCACATCTGTATATGAGCAGACGTTCTGGCTTTTTGCTCTCTCTGGATCCTGCGGCTGCTTCCTGTCGTCTCATCTCCCATTGTTGGGACTTGAGCTGTCAGCTTACCTGCCAAACCTGGGATTCGGCGATCTGAACAGCCTGTGGCGGGGAGCCCTGCTCTCTGACTTTCCGATCTTGGGCTTGCCAGCTTCTGCAGCTGTGTGACTTGAGAGAGGCCTCTACCCTGATCCACGGACCTGGGACGTTCTAGCCTCTACAATCGTGTGAGCTGTTTCCTTGATATGATCTCTCTCTATATATATATTTATACACTTTGCTGGTTTTGCTTCTCTAGAGAACCCAGTCTAAGACAATAAGGCAGAATGAGGAACCTCCCAGCAATATTCTGATTGGTTGACCCTCCCTGTACTTTCCTGTACTTGCCCAGGCTTGCCTAGGCTTGTCCTGGCTTGCCTAGGCATAGCCACATTGTCTGTTTTTTCCACCCATCCAGAGACCCAAGTCCACATACATACAAATGGGAAGAAGTCAAAGTTACATTCTCAGGAATGCAGAAGCAGGAGCTTGTAACAAAATGCAGTTGGGCCTGCTCCTAGGCCAACCACCCCAAATTTTCCAGGCACCTCTGTTATGAAGCTCTTATTCACTCCAAAAGCAACTACTCTCAACTCTAGATGATTCTCTTCATATGTACCTCCATATCACTAAATAACATGCTTGTATTGCTACTTCATGTTGTTTTAGTTCTAGGCACTAACAATAGTCTCTCCTTTCCACACCACAATTAAACACATACACACAATTAAACATGTATCTTCTCTTGTGTGCGTTTTTTTCTCCTTGCATAGTTGCTGTTTCCTCAGATGTGTTTTCCTCTGTTTATGCACTTTAGTGTTTATCTTTCTTTTATAGACTTTCTTCAAATTTCTGGTTCTCGATTGTGTGCTCACATTTAAAAGTAGGCCACTAAAAGCTGATTAAAAGCTCTGAACATATCTCAGCTCCGAACTTCACTGTGAGGTGATATGGCTAGGTTTTCTGTTGGGGGACTCTTGAGTTGTTATCCTTAGCTTTCTTCTTGGTCTGGTCTGATCCCCACAGAAAGATCTTCCAATCTCCTGCCTAAAATGTATAGGCCTGGCTGCCAGTGTCTTGGAGCTAAAGGGGGTAAGAGGACTTAGGGGACCTCAGTATTTAGCACATTCTCACATTCTTCCTATGTTTGGTACAGTACTCCCATATTCAACTGTGATTGATGACCCTCAGCCCAGAGACCCTCTGTTTTACTCTCACCAAAGAAGAAGTCTCCAGTTTTCTGTAGGGACAAGGGATAGATAATCAGCAGCATAGAGTGAAACCAAGATTTAGCTATCACTATTAGCTATTTCCTTGGAAGAAAGCCCTGGTCATCTACTTGCAAAAGCTCACAGCCATTGAAAACCTTATGCACAATTCTATTCAGAAACACATGGTGTCAACATGAGTGGGAATCTACTCAATGACAACTATTTGGGTTTTTCTGGGTTTTGTTTTTGGTATTAGCTAGTTATCTTATTAATTAGCTTTCAACCAATCCTCCTTTTTAAATAGCTCCCTCACCTTTACTTCCATTTCCAGAGTTACTTGGTTCTGCCAATTCCTTCCTGGGCCTTTTAAGTATTCATGCACTGCAACTTGGGTTAATTCTGGGCTTTTGCCCTGCTAGATTAGGATTCTGCTTTCTCTGGACTATTAAATCAATAACTACCAGTCTGTTTGTTCTGTAGCTTCCTAAATGTTGTTGATTTTGTCTGCTCTTAATGTTTTTTAGAAACTCTTAATTGAGTTTCAAGATGGAACAAAATTGTATGCATGTATTCAATCAGCCGTCTTACCAGGAACCCCCAGTTTCTCTTGTTACTAGGAGACTAGTGAATCAAAAGAATTTAATCAAAATCAGAGCCATCAGAAAGAAACCAGCAAAGGCTTACATAGCTCTCCTCTTATTCCAGCAGACCCCTGTGAAGAGCAGGAAAAAAACACATGCTACTCCATGCAAAAAATGAGTAGGGTAAAGCACATTTCTAATCAATCTAATACTTCTTCCCTCAGTAATGAATTAGACTGCACTTCTAAAGGAACTAGCATGTTACAGCTCAGACTATGGAAGTATCAAAAAGGCAATCTGAACTAAGACTCCACATTCACCATTGGATTGGAAACAGGAGCTTCTCATTCCTGAAAACTCCCCTCTGCTGCCATTCCCATGCTTCCCAGCACAATTTATGTGGCAAAAAGCAACACACTACTCTAAAAGGAATGCCTCAAACTTGGGCATTGTATCCAAGGGAGGGGGTCATAGAGGATTTACCAGGAATAAAATCTCTTTCTATGGGTTAGAAGGAGGTTTTTCAGACAGGTGGACAGTTTTGGACTGAGAGAGACTTGAAAGAGAGTTTAGAGACAAGTCTAGGCATAAGAACTGTAACTTTTTCCTCCCTATGCTGTTTTCATTCCAAAATAACTACATTACATTAGTCAAGAAATTTTGTCTATATTAGCACAGTCTAATACGGACTTTTTTTTATATTAACTCAGTGATAATCTTGAAGAGACTGAAGGTAAGAAGGCAAGGTAGAGGGGAATTTATCCCATCTCATCTCCTGTGGGCTCAAATAGAGAAAAGCAACATCCATTGAGTGGACTATACATTAGAGTAACTTGAAACTGGCAGGAGGGCCCCAGTTGCCATTGAGCCCCAACTCGTGGTAACCCCATGTGTGTCAGAGTAGAACTCTACTCCATAGGGTTTGCAATGGCTGATTTTTTGGAAGTAGATTGCCAGGTCTTTCTTCCAAGGTGCCTCTGGGTGGACTTGAACCTCCAACCTTTCATTTAGCAGCCAAGCATGTTAACCATTTACACATACAAACTAGTTTGCCTGAGATAGTTTTTGCCTGTTGTTGGAGTGTAATTATTAATAGTGTCCCCTTTCATTATCAAAAGTGTCCCAGTTTAGAAGATAAATTATATGGTCACTCATAGGGAAAGTGAGAATACTGAGGGAAGATCCTATATGCTCAGGGAATACTCCAGAAAACCCTCTGCTTACTGCTTGTCATGGATTAAATTGTGTCCCACCTGAATGTGTGTCAACTTGGCTAGGCCATGATTCCCAGTATTGTGTGATTGTCCACCATTTTGTCATCTGATGTGATTTTACTGTGTGTTGTAAATCCTACCTCTACTCTTGATGAGGTGGCATTAGTGGCAGTTGATGGTAATGAGGCAGGACTCAATCTACAAGATTAGGTTGTGTCTTAAGTCAATCTCTTCTGAGATATAAAAGAGAGAAGCAAGTAGAGAGATGGGCACCTCATACCACCGAGAAAGCAATGCCTGGAGCAGAGTGCGTCCTTTGGCCCTGAGGTTCCTGCACTGAGAATCTCCTACACCAGGGGAAGATTGATGACAAGGACCTTCCTGCAGAGCTGACAGAGACAGAAAGCCTTTCCCAGGAGCTGGTACCCTGAATTCGGACTTCTTGCCTCCTAGACTGTGAGATAATAAATTTCTCTTTGTTAAAGCCATCCACTTGTGGTATTTCTGTTACAGCAGCACTAGATAACTAAGACACTGCTGTAGGCTACAAAATGCCCCATTCTTCAAGAAGAAAGAAGGAAGAAACTGTACGGCTTGCTTAAGCATCCATACATGCATTAATGTAACAGGACTTCCTGGAATCAGAAATGATACAGCTATAGTTGGTCAAACAGCTGCCAGAGACTTTTAAGCTATCAAATCGCTTTTAAGCTAAAATATCTCACATTTCTTTCAAACTGCCTAGAAGGCTCCTCTGGACTTAGAAGTCCCTCTCTGATCTTTTAGAAGATTTTCGTGCTGTGAGGAGCCAAATGTAGCAATAATCTGCTCCAGACCTCAGGAGGACACTTAGATATTTAAATGATGTACGTAATAGCTTATGTTTGGAACTAGGTCACAACATTGTTTCCATCCAGGGCCTCCTTCCTGTTACTACCCTGAATATTAAATAAGGTCCTCAGTAGGAGAAACTGTCTAGTCAATACCAGAAAAAGTCAATCAAGAAATAATTTTTGAGCAACCTCTATGTAGGTCCTTGAGTATATTGACAAAGCTGGCAATGTAGTCAAATAATAGATAAAATAACCTGATAATTTATGCAGTTTAGAAATCAAATGCAAAAGCAGTTAGAGAAGAAAGAGCTGAATTTTTTGAGGAAGCATTGGAAGAGATTTGGTTAAGAGGATAGACTCTGTGTGTGTGTGTGTGTGTGTGTGTGTGTGTGTGTGTGTGTGTGTTGGGGTGGTGTAATGAGAATATCTTTGAAGTACTTGAATTAAAATATCACTTCTCAAGATAAATTGGAGCTGTCATGTTGATGTTCTGAAAAAAGGTAATGATGGAAGATAATGTTGTTCCATATAAAGAAATGGCAAAACAAACTCTAGCTAATGTAAACCCAGCCTTCTTTAAAGAACTGTGAGCACTAACCAAAGCAGGAGAGGGGCATAAGATGTTTTTTTTTTATTCCTTTCGTTTGTGTGTGTGTGTGTGTGTGTGTGTGTGTGTGTGCGCTTTCGGTGAAGGTTTACAGAACAAATTAGTTGCCCATTCTATAGTTTATACACAAATTGTTCCATGACATAGGTTGCACTCCCCATATTGTGTCAGCACTCTCCGCATTACCACTCTGAGTTCCCCATTTCCATTCCTATGATTTTCCTGCCCCTTCCAGCCTTCTCATCTTTGCCTTTGGGCAGATGTCCTTTGGTCTCATGCAGATGATTGTTCTAAAGAACGCTTTCCTCATGAGTGTTATTGTTTATTTATAGGCCTATTATTTGGCTGAAAGGTGATCTTTCAGGTGGTCTTTTTTATGAATTTGAATTTTGTTCTTCATTTTTTTCCCACTCTAACCAGGACCTTCTATTGTGATCCTGGTCGGAGCGGTTTGTAGTGGTAGCCAGGCACCATCTAGTTCTTCTGGTCTCAGGCTGGTGGAGGCTGTGGTTCCTTTGGACTAATTTTTTCCTTGAGTCTTTGGTTTTCTTCACTCTTCTTTGCTCCAGACAGAAAGAGACCAATAGTTGTATCTTATATGGCCTCTTGAAAGCTTTTAAGACCCAGACGCTACTCACTAAAGTACATGTAGAACATTTTCTCTATGAACTATGTTATGGCAATTGATCTAGATGTCCCCTGGGACTATGATCCCCAGCCTTCAAGCCCAGTAACTCAGTCCTGCAAGGTGTTGGGTTATGTCTAGTTTGTTTCTATGACTGTGCCCCTTGTGTGCTCTATTATATATACAAATATACATGCAACACATACAAATATGTATGTAGAAATATCCACAGCCAAACCTATATATATGCACGTGGTGTGCTGTCATACACCCTCCCACACTTATTCAACATACATATCTACCTACGTATCCACTCATAAGTTCTTGTTTATTACTGTTGTTACACAATTGTGTATATTATAGTATTTACCTACATTGCCTTTTATTCTTGTGTATCTCTCAGTGTCTTCCCTTGCCTTCGTTATATTGGGCTGACTTTCCCCATACTGTGTACTGCCATTCTCTTCACCAAAGTTAACACTCGTCTACTCTCTAGTTAGTGATTTTCCCTCTCTCCCCCTCCAGTCCCTGGTAACTACCAAAAAATGTTTCATTCTGTGTGTAAACATTTTCTTGACTATACTAGTGGTCTCATACAATATTTGTCCTTTTGTGATTGACTTCTTTCATTCATTATGACCTCCAAATTCATGCATGTCGTGAGATGTTTCACAGATTCATCATTATTCTTTATTGTAGCTTAGTATTCCATTGTGTGTATGTACCAGTGTGTTTATCCAATCATCCATTGATGGGCACTTAGGTTATTTCCATCTTTTTGCTATTGTGAATATTGCTACAAAGGACATGGGTATGCCTATGTCTACTCTTGTCACGGCTCTTATTTCTCTATGATATATAACTAGGAGTGGGATTGCTAGATCATGTGGTATTTCTATTTCTAGCTTTTAAAGAAAGCACCATATCATTTTCCATAGTGGCTGTACCAATTTATATTCCCACAACAGTGTATAAGAGTTCCAATCTCCCTACAACCTCACCATCATTTGTTGTTGAGATATTATTTTTAAAGCAGATTAGGAAAAGAACCAACTAGATCTTTTGGAAACTAAAAATATAATCAAAATGAAAACCATGGGAAAATTATTTAGCCTATCTGATGCTCGTTTATAAAGAGGGCTTCATGACTATGTCACAAGGTTGTTCGGTAAATGTAAAAAGAATAGAATATATTTTTATCTGAGTTCTCAATTGTAGGTAATAGAAATCAACTCTGGCTGATTCAAGCAGAAAAGGAATTCGTTGGAAAGATATTGCCTAGAGGACTGGAGAACCAAAATCTGGGCTACACAGCCTGAAATTATGTTGATAAGAACTGGTACAGATAGGGCACCACTCCTTGTGACGCAAAGCACTATCTATGACAACTTGCACCACCAACACCACTAACACGAGACACTGTGTCAACTGTCAGAGACACATCTGCCACTTCTGCCCAGAGAGTAAACCTTTCTGTAATCTCTCATGCCACCACAGAGAGTTCCTCTTGGTCCCCTCATCACTAGCACCTACTGTAAAGTCTCAGGTACGTGTCTCTGATTGGAGCCATAAATGCAGCTCATCTAATGGAATACAGGGATCTCTTATCTATACAAAAGGGGCTTCAAATACTGGACAGCCAAAAAAAAAAAAAAAAAAAGCAGACAAATGTCACTGTAATCCACTCTCGTAACTGCCCAATAGAATAAAACATACTTTTTCTTTTTTAAAAATAAAAATATTTTACTGTGTTTTCAGTGAAGGTTTACACAACAATTTAGGTTCCCATTCAACAAGTTCTACACAAATTGTTCAGTGACATTGGTTATATTCTTCACAATGCGTGAACATTGCATTATTTCTGTTCTGGTTGTTCTGTTTCTGTTAATCTAATTCTTCTGCCCCCTTACATACTCATCTTTGTTTTAAAGTAATTGTTGACTCTTTGGTCCCATATAGTTGATTTTTTTTTCCTGCTCCTTTTTTTTTTTTTTTTTTAATTTCGATGAAGGTTTACACAGCAAACTAGTTTCTCATTAAACAATTAATACACATATTGTTTTGTGACATTGATTGCCAATCCCATAACATGTCAACACTTTCCCCTTCTTGACCTTGGATTCCCCATTACCAGTTTCCTGTACCCTCCTTGCCCCTGGGCCAATGTGCCCATTTATTTTTGTTCTGTTTTATGGGTCTGTCTAATCTTTGGCTGAAGGGTGAACCTCAGAAGTGACTTCATTACCCTTTAAGGGTGTCCAGGGGCCATTCTCGGAGTTTCTCCAGTCTCTGTCAGACCAGTAAATCTAGTCTTTTTTAATAAAACATACTTCTTCCCATACTTATACCACTAAGTTCTCTGTTCAGTCCCCTGCAACTATCCTTTGTAGAACTGGAAACAGTGTTATGAAGGGAAGTTCATAGAAGGGCTGGAACAGAGTGAAGACTTTTGCTTTTCCTTTGAGTGAGATAAGAGCCATTGGAGGGTTTTATGTAGGAGAATGACTGGGCCAGACTTACTTTTCAAAGGACAACTTAGGATGCAGTATAGAGAATAAACTGTTGGTAGGCAACAGCAGAAGCAGGGAGATCAGCTAAGAGGCTACAACAATCCAGGAGAGATTATGTTTTGATCCAAGGTGATAGTGGTAGAGGTCATAAGTGATCAGATTTGGGTGAATTTTGAAGGTAATTTCAACAGGATTTGCTGATAGGTTGGATGAGTGGTCTGAGAGGAAGAGAGAAGTTAACACTGGCTCCAAGATTTTTTATCTAAGCAAATTGGAAAGATGAAGTTGCAGTCAAGACTGCAGGGGGAACAGGCCTGGAAGACAGGCTCTGGGCTCAGTGTTTGACCAATTAAGTGTGAAATGTCTATTATTTATCCAAGTGGAGATGAATTCAGTTGGATAAATGAGTCGGCATCTCAGAACCAGGCTGAAGATTCAGATTTGTGACTTTTTAGCAGATTTATTATATTTAAAGCCACAAGACTTAATGGGATGACCTAGAAAGGGCATATATATAAAGAAGAAAAGAGGTACAAAGATTGGATCCTGGGGCACTCCAACACTAAGAGGTTGGGGAAATGAGAAGGAACCAGCAAAACAATCTGAGAAGCAGCTAATGAAGCAGAAGGAAAACCAAGAAGGAGGGGTGCCCTAGAAGCCACTGAAGACTGTTTCAAGGAGGAAGGAGAGATGAACTGTGCTAAATGCTCTTGGTAATTCAAATAAGATGTGAACTGAGATTTGATCTGGGCATTGTCAGATCAGGGACTCAAAGTTTGTTGCTGCTGCTAGAAAATTGTGCACTCGGTAGCCAGAGACTTGGTGAGAGGGAAGTCTGTGTTCTTAACCCCACATGTACTTCATCCTGCCACCACTGTCACTTTGTTTATGAGCTACTGAGCAAACGCTTGGGTGGATGGGAAAAAAGTCTGAGTGGATCATCTTGTCCTCCTGATCATTGATATCTTCCTCTGAAGTTGGCATCTTTTAGTGAGCATTCTCATGGAACACAAATATTCTAACATTCTAATATCCTCACAACAGTTTTCTAGTACTCTTGTCAGCAGCTCTTCAATCCAATCCTTTTACTCCCAAATCCCTGACCAGCCAACAAAACTGTTACTGCCCATGAAGCAATGTACACATCTATCTTATGGCATCTCTCCTTCTAGCAAAGTAGACAATGAGATGTCTTGCTTAAAGTTTCAGTGACTGGAGGAATTTCTCTTTTTTCTGTTTGTCAGTGTTACCTTTGAATAGGCTGTAGCCTGGTTCTCTTCCCTGAGATCCAGACTCATATATCCAACTGAAGAATCTCCACTTAGATGGATAAGGGATATGTCAAACTTTATTTGCCTAAAATGAAGCCTTTTTTATCTGTAGTTCTGGCTGAACGGAACTGTAAGCCGTCTGATTGGTGCCAATAAAACATGTATATCTGTAAACCAGGCTGGAATTTTTTTCTCCTCAGTCAATGATCGTAGAGAATTCCACATGAAGCCCCAGGTATGGGCTGAAGAAGAAGCAGCAGAAAAGATGCTGTGAATGTGAGCCATCTGCACATGCCACTTACTTGGACTTGCTTGGACCTGGCCCTATATATCCCACCTTCACTTGATAATGCAATGCTGCTGGGAATATCAGACATTATGGCTAGGGAGATCACACAACATCTCAGATTGCGTGACCCTTTGGTATCTTATGGTCAGGTGTTCAGTCTCTACCAGGATCCAATATCAAAACAAGAGCTGTTTATCAAATGGAGAATAGTCATAGCCAAAAAGGGCATAGTTTTTTTCCCAAAACCACAGGGCACCTCAATTGTGATTCTCCTGTTAGAACTTTCCATCATCTCCATATAGCTTGTTAAGCAAACTTCTCTTGCTCTGGGGCCCTCTCAAAGCTGGGAGGGAACCTTTTACATTAACCTGAAAATGGAGTATACTCAGATGTGGTGTGTGCAGCTTCCAAAACCCAAAGAGGCTTAACAAGATTGTATCTCTCTTAGTGATAAGGAGAATAGCAAGATGACCTTCATTTTAGAGAAGATACCAAATTGTCCAGGCTGAAATGCAAGCAGTTCTAAGGCCATGGTGTGGTCGATTATGTTATATAGAGACTGTGCCAAATTATGTTAGGAGAATCACAGCAGGGCTTTGAAGAAAGCAAATCTATTCTGACTTATAAAAATTATATATATGGTTATATATATATGTATAATTTTAAACTGAGCTGTAGTGGATGTTGAATGCATACCCATGAGATACCAGGTATCCATCATGAACTTGATATTATCTAACTAGACATAAAATCAAGCACCAGCACACCATCATCAAGTGGAAATGATGTAAACAGGACTAGACCCAAGCAGGTCCCAAAGTCACAAGGAATTCACCTATAAAGATGGCTTATCTTTCCAGCATGCCTTTTCTGATTTCACTGCCATACCTACAGCATCCCACTCCTACAACCTCATGGATACTTATTTTGATCACTTGCCTAAGGAGGAAAACAATCCAACCAGCTTATAGAAAGCTCTGTACAAAATGGCGACTGTTGCCCTAAATGTACTTCTGTGACATTCAGCCACTTAGGTGAACCCTGAAAGACAGTGGCAAAGAGACATCTTCCCAGTGAGAGAAGCTTCAAGAACTATAACTCATTGATATTATGCTTCTTAAAATTGAAAACATTCTACATTATATGAATTTTCCATACAAAATTGCTTCAGATGAAAGAATTTTGTGAGTCAATAGACTAACACCCATTGAATTTACAGGTTTTATCACACACCCCATCATCCAGAGACAGTCATGCTAATCTTATAGAAGAGAAGAATGCCTGTTGAAAACTCAATTGCATTTCAAACTGGGGGACCATGTTATATTGGGGTGTGAACTTGGGGTGTGGTCCTGTAGAATGAGATAAATACTATGAACCTTTGATTGATATATAGTGTACTTTCTCCTCTTCTGGAACCGAAGAAGGGAAAATGGTGTGCTGCCTCCCACAGTTTTACCTAATGGACCTTGCATAGAATGTTATTTCCTGTCCCTGTGACTTTGGGCTCTGTTAGTTTAACAGTTTTAATAATTAAGGTAGGACACATCCACAAGAGACAACAAGAATTTTGTGGGATAGACACGTAAAATGTCTTTTAGTCAGAAAGAAAAAATCACAATTTAGGTGAGAAGACAAGACTAGAGATAGTAATTTAAGAGTCATCAGGTATCAGATGTGAAGTGGTGAGATTAGATGACTTCTCTGAAATACAGTGCAGACTGTGCAGTCAACCAAGGATTGGGCCCCGGGAAATCCTGCAGTCAGGATGCAATCACAATAAAAATCATTTGAGGCATTTCTAGTTTACATGGTGTTTGGGTAGCAGCCCTTGACGTAGCCTTTCCCAAGTGCTGCGTAAAACACATAGAAGACAACAAAAAATGAGAAAATTCATACTAACACTGAGCATCAAGAATGACAGGCTGCTCATTGCCAGGAAGGATTACCCAATTTATGAGATTGATGGAGTTGGATTCAGGAAAACACTTGGTGGCCTATCTATACTCTGCTTCATGATGGAGAGCAGACGCACCCATCTAAAAGAAGGTAGAAAGTCTCAGCATCCCTCCTCCACTGTCTAGTCACTGACTCAGAGAGCCAGGGTCCATACAGAACTGCAAACTGAACAGCTGGCCCTCTGTTGCCTCTAAAATAAAAAATTTTGCTCTGAGAGGTAATTATCACATTGTTGTTGTTGTTGTGTTCTGTCAAGTTGATTCTAACTCATAGCGACCCTATATGACAGCGTAGAGCTGCCCCATCGGGTTTCCTAGACTGTAAATCTTTAGTGGAGTAGATCTTCCAGGTCTTTTCTCCCATGGAGTGGCTGGTGAGTTCGAACTACCAACCTTTCAATTTGCAGCCAAACCCTTAACCATTGTGCCACTGGGGCTCCTTATACCACTCTTAGAGGTTGTCATTTTATTGTGTGTATCTGGAGACTGAAACTTCTAAAAATCAGTGGGGAAGGAAGGGGTGGGGATGGGGAAGCCGGTAGTGGTCCATTGTGCCATAGAAGATTTGTCCCTGTGAACATAGTCCACAAGTAGAATCCTGGTCACAGTGTTTGCTGGGATGACAGCAGATCATGAATTCCTTTGGTTTGGTTATCAGAGATTCAGTTTTCATCCCTCAGGTAGTAACATTAGGACCACAAGTTCCTATCACAGTATAGCAGAACCATGTAGGAGAAAAAACACTGGGAATTACTCTGGATGTGGACATATCAATCCTGCCTCTAGTTAGAGATCTGAGAGTGGAGCCAAGGGATCATATTTCCTGTCTGGGTATGTATCCACATGTTCTATGCTGGATAGAAAGGGAGGAAAAACTGTCCAAACAGACTTACGCTTTTAATAATTCCCTCCCCATCTGTTGTTGTTAGGTGCCTTGAGTTGGTTCCGACTCATAGCAACCCTATGAACAGGCAGTCCCCGGACTACAGACAAGTTCCATTCCTAAGTCTGTCTTTAAGTCCAGTTTGTATGTAAGTTAGGACGGTTAGCATCTAAAGTCAGTTAGTCAAATGTTTGTCTTAGTATATAGTATATAGTGTACCTTTCTATGCATAAAAAATATTAAAGACCCCCGGACACCCTTTTTACTCAGTACTGAAGTCACTCCTGAAGTTCAGCCTTCAGCCAAAGATTAGACAGTCCTTTAAAACAAACAATAACACACACAGTTCAACTATGTATACGAGACTACATGAGCACACCAGCACAAAAGCAAGATGAGAAGGCAGGAAGTGACAGGAAAACTGGACAAATGGAAATGGGAAGAGAGAGTGTTGACACATCGCAGGGTTGGCAACCAATATCACAAAACAATTTGTGCATTAATTGTTTAATGAGAAAGTAATTTGCTCTGTAAACTTTTACCTAAAGCACAAAAAAAATTAACAAAACACTTCCAGATACTCCGAAACATCTTTAACATAATAATACAGTAATAATAATAATATTTTGATGCATGTTGCAAAGTAGCACCTGTTTGTTATTATGAACCATTGTAGGTACCTCAAATTTTTAATATAATAGACTTTATGGGGTGGGGGGTTGGTTTGCAACTACAAGTTGTACATAACTTGGAAGTTCATAACCCGGGAACTGCCTGTATTCATTTAAAGATATGATTAGATGAAAGGATAGGGAGAGGGAAAGTGTAAGTATATATGTGCCTATGAGGGCAGGGGGTGGTCAGTAGTAACAAATAGGTAATATTTAAAGCAGAAATATTAAGGAATAGCAGTATAAACATGTTATTTAGAAATATGAGTATAAATACCAGAGGAACTTGCAAGCAGTGATTCCTGCGGAGTGGAGCGGTGGGGAGCAGTACTAGGGAAAGACTGGAACCAGGGATTGGTTTTTTCATTACAAGCCTCATAATACTATTTGGCTTTTTAAAGTGTATACATGAATCATGTGATAAAAATGTAAATGAAATTTTAAAAACCAAGAAACTGGATATTTTTGTTTTGTTAAAATAAAATTACATTAAAATGTGGCCAACTCCTTTATATCAGTATAGTGAAATAAAAAATAAAATATTTTTGTTCCTAACTTGTTCCAGTTCCATGATTTCCAAGTCCCTTCTTCTCTATGCTCTAGTTACCTCATATTTTATTAAATGAAGATTATTTTATTAACCTCACAGGGAAGGAGGAAGAATAATGAAAAATAATCGATAAATATAAACAGGCCTACAAGCATGCAAATCCAGGGCAAGTCTCTGTGGCTGCAAAAAAATTGTTGGAACATGAAATATTAAAAAGAATTATAGAATATGGAGATCTTCTTCAGAAATTTCCTTCCTAGAGATAAATTTTTATTAATTTTTATTTAACAAATATATTCCATACATTATGTCAAGTATAGCAATAACCAGAGCAATCCTCCAAAGCATTCAATCAGCCAGTCAATATTTAAGGCAAAATCTTCTTAAGCTAATATATAACAAAAATAATAACAAAAATTTAAAAAACTCACCAAACCCATTGCCATCCAGTCATTTCTGACTCATGGTGACCCCATGTGTTAAAGAGTAGAATCCATAGGGTTTTCTTGGCTGTAATCTTAACAGAAGCAGATCACCAGGCCTTTCTTTCGTGGAATCACTGGGTGGGTTCAAACTGCCAATCTTTAGGTTAGTAGTTGTGATGGTTAAGATTGTATGTCAACTTGGCTGGGCCATGATTCTCAGTGTTTATGTGTGATCACTCCCATGATTGAATCTGCTGTGAGTAGCCGGTCAGGTGAAAGGGAGTTTCCTTGGGAGTGTGGCCTGCATCCGAATATAAGCAGATGTTCTGGATTTTTGCTCACTCTGGATCCTGCAGCTGCCTCCTGTTCGTCTCACATCCAGTTCTTGGGACTTGAGCTATCAGCTTATCTGCCGATCTTGGGATTCATCAATCTTCACAGCCTGTGAACGGAGCCCTGCTCTCTGACCTGCTGATCTTGGGTTCGCCAGCCCCTGCAGCTATGTGAATCAGGAGAAGCCTTTCAGTCTTGTGTGTGAATCTTGGGATTCGTTGATATTCACAGCCTGTGAGCGAGAGCCCTGCTTCTGACCTGTCGTTCTTGGGTTGGCCAGCCCCTGCAGCTATGTGAATTGGGAGAAGACTCTATCCTAATCCATGAACTTGGGACATTCCACCCTCTACAATCACATGAGCTGTGTCTTTGTTATAAATTTCTCTATATATATATTTATATGCATTACTGGTTTTGCTTCTCTAGAGAACCCAGCCTAAGACCTTTGATACAGGGAGTAGGGTGCTGCTCTAACAAATACCTAAAATGTGGAAGCAGTTTTGAAACTGTGAATGGATAAAGGACTCAGAAAGAAGGGAGGAGAACTGTTAACACTGGAGTTGGGGCAGATGGTGAAAACCAGCAGCAGCAGCAGAGGACTGGCAGCATCAGAACCAGGAGACCAGCACTACACAGTGCTGGAGCCGACCCACAGAGCAAGAGAGCTGAGTGCCTTTGCACAGGAGGCTTCCTGGCAGAGTGGGGTGCCTCTGGGCACTTATCAGTGGAGCTAAGCTTGCTGACCCATGGAGCAAAGAGCTGAGTGCCTTCTGGCTGAAGTTTACTAGTGGAGTGGGGTGCCTCCAGGCACTTATCGGTGGAGCTACAGAGCTTTGGAACACTTTTCCCAGCAGGGCAGATGTGAGTGTGAGGCCTGAGGGCCAGGAGGCCAAGGAACCAGGAAGCAGAAGCTGAAGAGTCTTAAAAGAGTCTCAAAAGAGACATGAGCAGAGAGACATGAGGACCTCATACGACCAAGAAAGAAGCACTAGGAGCAGAATGTATCCTTTGGACCTGGGGTTCCTACGCGGAGAAGCTCCTAATCCAAGGGAAGATTGATCACAAGGACCTTCCTCCAGACCTGACAGAGAAAGCCTTCCCCTGGAGCTGAAACCCTGAATTTGGACTTCTAGCCTACTAGACAGAGAATAAACTTCTGTTTGTCGAAGCCATCTTCTTGTGATATTTCTGTTATAGCAGCACTAGATGACTAAGGCAGTTGTCTGGCAAAAACTGCACCACCTGGTATTGTTAGTTGCTGCCAAGTTGATTCCAACTTATGGCGACCCCATTTGTGCAGAGTAGAACTACTCCATAGGGTTTTCGAGGATGTGAACTTTTGGAAGCAGATCACCAGTCCTGTCTTCTGAGTAGCCGCTGGGTGGGTTCGAATGGCCAACTTTTGGCTAGTAGCCAAGAACTTAACCGTTTGCGCCACCCAAACCCATTGCCCTCGAGTTGATTCCAATTCATAGCAACTCTATAGGACAGAGTAGAACTGCCCCATAGGGTTTTCAAAGCTGTAACCCTTACGGAAGCAGACTGCCACATCTTTCTCCCCCAGGGTAGCTGGTGAGTTCAAACTGCCAACCTTTCAGTTAGCAGCTGAGTGCTTAAATACTGCACCACCAGGGCTCCTTTTGTGCCACCCAAAAAAAACCCATTGCCATGGAGTCAATTCTGACTTATAGTGACCATATAGGACAGAGCAGAACTGCCCCATAGGATTTTCAAGGCTGTAATCTTTACAGAAATAGACTGCCACATCCTTATTCTGCAGAGTGATTGGTGGGTTTGAACTGCCAACTTTTTGGTTAGCAGCTGAGAGCTTAACCACTGCACCACCAGAGCTCCTCGAACCGCCCAGGAAACTTAAAATAATAATAAAAGATAATAAGTGAGCAGTGGCTACGTACAAGCATTGGGCTGAGCCCTTTATTTGCAGTATATCATTTGAATACTTACTGTGATCCTATAAGTCCGGTACAACTATTTCCCCATTCTACAGATGGGAAAATCTTTTAAAAGATGAGTAACTTGTTCAAGAAAGTGGCAAAGCCTGGATCTAAACTAAACTCAGATCTGTCTTACTCAAAAACCCATTCTCTTGTGACCTTCCGGTATAGTTTGAGCAAAAGCAAAAATAACAATCTGAGGGATAAGGACAGGGAAAGACTAGGAATCACTAGGGCTGCCAAGTCTCAAAGAACCAGGAGAAAATTACTGACAGCCAATTGAAGCTGCTGAAGAGTGATTACTTAACAAGAGAATGCCACAGTAGATTGTCACATGAGCACTACTACAATAAGGCAAAGTACATGTAAATCAATTCACCAAACATTTATTGAGTGCCCTCTGAGTTACTCACTGAGCTGTTGTTGTGTGCTATGGAGTCAGTTCTGACACATAGCGACCCTGTATGACAGAACTGCCGCATAGAGTTCCCAAGGCTGTAATTTTTACAGGAGTAGATCACCAGGTCTTTCCTCCCATGGAGCGGCTGGTGGGTTCCCATTGCCGGCTTTCACTTAGTAATTGAGTGCTTAATCGTTGCCCCACCAGAGCTTCTTAGTCACTGAGCTAAGTACTGGTAACATAAGTTCTTAGTTTATATATTTAGAAATGAAGAATTTGTTGAAAAATTGTTACAATTCCAGAGGATCTTTGTTATCTGAAAATATTCAATAATCAATTTCTTAGAGGAAAATTGATTGTTGTTATACTATGACTTTTTCACCAGAGGGCACCAGGTGACCAAAATAAGTTTGAACTTCAAATGACAAAATAGTTAAAAGAAGCATCGTTCTGAACTATGTAGGCATGATTTTAAAAAAGCAAATCAGAAGTTCCAAAACTGGAATAAGCCATGAACCAAAGAAAAGAGGTTTGAGATGTTGTGAATATTGGCGAGATCACTCAGGCCAGTATCCTAGATGCTCACACAATTACAGATTCTTTGTGTGTGATTCCTTTTATAAAATAATTTCTATTACTGATTTGTAAGTCCCTATTAGAGCCACCAGGAAATGTCAGTTTAGTGCCTAACACTTGTAAGAGAGATGGTTTAGGGTAATTGAATAAGCTCTCGGCCAGGAGCCCAAATGCTAGAGCTTAAGAGCTCTTACCTCTCCCCCTCTTCTCCTTCCCCCACCCTCCATAGCTTTTAATAATTATGTTACCTGGGAAGAAGTTACTTAATCTCTACAAATCTCAGTTTCTACACCTTTAAAATAATGATAATTTCTCCACTGCTTATGATGTGAAAATGTTTTGTGAAAATGTTTTGCAAAAATTTTATGTGTATGTAAAACCAAAAACCAAACCCATTGCTGTGGAGTTGATTCCAACTCATAGCGACCCTACAGGACAGAGTAGAACTGCCCCATACGGTTCCCAGGGAGTGGCTGGTGGATGCAAACTGCCGACCTTTTGGTTAGCAGCCTGAGCTCTTAACCACTGTATCACCAGGGCTCCATATATATGTAAGGTATTAAAGTATAAATCAAGTACGTACCCTTTTATTCCAGGCCTGAGGAGACTGGCTTTGTAATCTTCTAGCAGTATTGTACATTTTGCTAGCCCAGATAGAGATAAAAAGCAGAAATCTGTAGTTACAATTTCAAGATATTTTCTCCAGTCCCTCTTTGAGATTTTACAATTCCTTTTCCACACTCCATATCAAAGAAATACAGAATAACTCATGAAGATTTGCTAAAAGGTCTTTTTTATCAAGTAACTATGTACTGTCATCAGAGAAACTCCCATTAGTTTACATAGTAAAATTGCCCAGTTTTGGGGAAGGAATCATATCCAGTTGGAATTATTCTATAAGTTGGTTTAGGTTTTTCATTTACTTAAATACACACACTCACACATGCCTAAGTAATAGTATGGCCACTCACCATCACTTCCAAATTGGCTTGATGAGTAATGTTTCTATAAACAAATTAATAGGGTATTATTATATTTTCTTTATGTGAGGGAAAACGAAAAAACAGAAAGATCAAATGATTTGCTTAAAACGACATAGTAACAACCGTAGAGTTTTGCCTTCTAATAATCATCAAACCAAACTCCCCCTACTGAAAAATTACCATCCTAAATTCTAGGCTATCTATCCTGTTACTCATTTGTTTATGAAATCAACAAATACAGTTTGTACGTCTACTCTATGTGAGACCCTGTGAGAGATGCTGGAGATGCAATAGGGGAAAGAATCAACACCATCCCTACACACTCATGGAGCTTATATTCTTATGGGAGAGAGAGAGCAAAAAATAAATAAAAATAGTAAGGAGAAAAATAAAATAGTTGTGAGTGTGAACATTCTATGAAGGAAATAAAATGTTGAAATAGAAAAGAACAGGGGAAAATGATCTTGTAGAGGATGATCAGAAAAAGATGGTGACATTTAAGAAGAGACCTAAAGGAGAGGTGATGTTGCGGGAGTAGTGTTGATGGCAGCTCTCTTGACAGAGGCAACAAATAGCATATGTAAAGACCCTGAGGAGAGAAAGACCTTGATGTGCCTGTGAAACTGAAGAAAATTGGGTAGTTGGAACATACCAAACAAGAGGGAGAATTACTTGAAAAATGAGGTTGAAGAGATAAGCGTGGGCCATATCCTACTGGGCTTTGTACGCCATGGTAAGACTTTGGATTTCATTTAAAGTAAAGTATGAAGCCACTGAAGGATTTTAAGCAGATGAAAGATATGACTGGATTTCTTTTTGCTACTGTGAGAAGGATGGGTTGGAAAAGAGCAATCTTGGCAACGGAAAGATAGAGTAAGAGTCTCATGCAATAGTCCCTGAGATAGATGACAATTGTCTTAGGCTGGGTACTCTAGAGAAGCAAAACCAGCAAAGTGTATAAATATATATA
>NW_004443957.1:10613414-10641792 GCF_000243295.1 Trichechus manatus latirostris | reverse complement strand
GCCAGAACGTCTGCTCATATACAGATGCGGGCCACACCCCCAAGGAGACTCCCTTTCATCTGATTGGCTACTCACAGTATATTCAATCATGGGAGTGATTACATTACAACACGGAGAATCATGGCCCAGCCAAGTTGACACACAATCTTAACCATCACAACAATGAACTCAACAAAGGTGACAATGGAGATGAAAAGTTGTTGATGAATTTGAGATGCATTTTAGAGATAGTCATAGTTTTACTGGTTATTATAAAGGTGTTTCTGTGCATAATATACATTGGGGAAAAACTCAAGATATTATCTTTTTACCTGACAGGATGAGTCCTTTTAACTTTCTTTCAAAGAATTCAAAGGTCTTATAAAGCACTTTAATAAATTCATCAAGTATTGATTAAACACCTTCTAAGTGTATAGAAATGAAATTCCAGAGATGTTCCTCTTCCTCAGAATCTTTACCAATTTGGAAATCAAAACCTCCCTGCATAAAAGCTATTAGAATATAAGCTATTATTTAATATAATACTAAATTATACAGAGCAGAAAATAAGTTCTCTGGAAGGACAGTGCTGAAAAAATAATTTGGACAATCAAGGAATCTTTATTGTTCTGGAAATTCGAGATTTTTCCTGGGCCTTAAGGATGGATAAGGTTTAGGAAAACTGACAAATTCAGACAGGGA
Organism: Trichechus manatus latirostris; assembly: GCF_000243295.1. Taxonomy (NCBI): domain Eukaryota; kingdom Metazoa; phylum Chordata; class Mammalia; order Sirenia; family Trichechidae; genus Trichechus; species Trichechus manatus. Next base: position 10,641,111 of record NW_004443957.1, on the reverse strand, counting down.
AAGGATTTGGGTAAGATCACATGGCAGATACTTTTTGGAGTTTCTGCTCAGCTCAAAACAACCCCTTCCCTTTCTCTCAGAACTCAGCCTTCCTCCATAGAAACGGACGCCTGGCACCCATATTTTACTATGTGATTTCTTCTTTTGTGGCAAGATTCATTATGCTGCACTAAATGCTTGACACAAACCAAGTCAGGCCAATCAAATTCTCTATCTCAAAAATTCTGAATTGGGATTGAGAATAGCTAGGCTAGTTGCTAAGCATGGCTGGAACTGTAACACATAAAATCAGGAGCCATAGATGGCCAGAGACGTGGGGAAAGCTGATCTGCAGAGTGAATCAAGAGAAAATCCTGATTTCTTGGTTCTAGAGTCTACTAGACCCTTTGAGAGCCTCTCACTACATTCTTGGTCTTGAGTTCTGTGAGAAATCTCCATATCCTTAAAATAGGTTTTTTTTTTTTTTAATATAGTCTTATGGAGAGGAACATAAATATCCTTTTTGACTATCCTTTGGCTTAAATCACCCTGCATAATTGTTACTCTACAATCAATATGCCCTAGCTAAGCTCATTACGGAGCCCTGGTGGCACAGTGGTTGAGAGCTGCAGTGAGCTACGGCTGCCAGCTAAAAGGTCGGCAGTTTGAATCCACTAGCCGCTCCTTGGAAACCCTATAGGGCAGTTCTGCCCTATCCTGTAGGATTGCTATGAGTCAGCATCACTTGGCGGCAACAGGTTTGGTGGGTTATTTTTTTTATTAAGCTCAATACAACATGAAAATAGAAATAAGTGTGATGAACAGACAGGACTGACTGTAGCAGAATGTCATTCTGTACATGGAACATTGAGTGGGGACGGAAAAGCATATGCTAAGTACCTTCATTAACAAGCATGTGGTTGTAGTGTATGATAAACAGCATACCAGAAGAGCAAGGACACCTCGTGGATGCTGATATCAAAGGTTCTTCAGGCAGAGAATGTAAACAACATTGTTGAACAGGAGAAGGAGTCATGAGTCAGGCGCTCAGGCGCTCAGGTAGGAGTATTAATTGCTAAAAACTTTCTGGAGATTAATTTGACAGTATCTATCAATATTCTTAAAATTTATATACTCTTTTCAATAAACAAAGATTTATCTAATACCTACTATGTGTCAAGGACTCTTCTAAGTACTGGAAGCAAATTCCCTGCCCTCATGGAATTTATATTCTTGGTGGGACAGGGGAGGGAGAGAGAAACAATAAATAACAAATTAATTACAACATGGTTGTCATGCATTGAGTTGTGTCCCCCCAAAATATCTGTCAGCTTGGCTGGGTCATGATTCCCAGTATTGTATGATTGTGTTATCTGATGTGATTTCCTTATGTGTTGTAAACTCTACCACTATGATGAGATTATATGTGATCTCCTCATGTGTTATAAATTCTATCACTGTGATGAGGTTATACTGATGCGATTGACAAGATTAGTGTCTTAATGCAATCTCTTTTGAGATATAAAAGAGAGAAGCTAGCAGAGACACATGGGAACCTCGTACCACCAAGAAAGCAGTGCCGGGAGCAGAGCGTGTCCTTTGGACCTCAGGTTCCTGTGCAGAGATGCTCCCAGACCAAAGGAAGATTGATGACATGGACCTTCCTCCAGAACCGATGGAGAAAGTGTTCCCCTGGTGCTGATGCCCTGAATTTGGACTTGTAGCCTACTGGACTATGAGAGAATAAATTTCTCTTTGTTAAAATCATCCACTTGTAGTATTTCTGTTGGAGCAGCACTAGATGACTGAGACAATGGTCTAAGAATTTAACAATGTAATAATCAGGCAAATGTACATAGATATAGGTACAAGGATATTGACACATTAAAGTGTTATTTATAATATTTTAAAAAAGGGAAGCAGTCTAAATGTCCAACAGAGAGGATTGATTACATAAATTATAATATATCCAAACAATGGAGTATTATGCTATCATTTTAAAATACTTTAAATAGCAAAATAGTACTCACTTATGGCGATTCAACGATGGAATTCTTGCCTTCTACGGGAGAGACCTGAGTTTATTTTCTGGCCAATGCATCCCAAGCACAGCTATCGCCCATCTGTCAGTGGAGGCTTGTGTGTTGCTGTGATGTTGAACAGGTTTCAGTGGAGTTTCCAGATTAAGACAGACTAGGAAGAAAGGCCTAGTGATCTACTTCCCAAAATCAGCCAATGAAAACCCTGTGGATCATGACAGTCCAATCCCATTGTACATGGGGCCGCTGTGAGTCAGGAACAACTCAATGACAGCTAACAACAGCAAAAACAAAATTAATATTACACTACTAAATGCTAGCTAATAGTAGTAGTAATAGCTAATATTCATTTAGTTCTTACCACGTACAAGGTATTACTTTAAGTGTTTTATATACACTAATTCATTTAAATAGCATAAAGATCCTGAGGCAGATATTTTCATTATCATGTCCATTTTATGGATAAACTATAGCATAGAGAAGTTAAGTAACTCACCCTAAGTCATACAAGTTGTAACCCTATTCAGCATGTTTTTTCCTTTTCAAAATGGGCAACTGAGAGCTTGCCTTTCTTTTTTTCTTTGCCTTCTCCCTTTTCACATACCTTCATTAATGGCTTTGTTTTGTGCATACCTTTGTTAATGACTTTGTTTTATGACTTAGGATCCCCCACAGGAAGATTACAGCCCAGATGTCAGGGACATATATCTTTAGCCTGATAAGGAAATGTCCTGTTACCTATCTCTTTAATATGATAAAGAGTCTTGTAATTATCTTGGGGTGAATAACAACACTTCTAACCTTTGTAAAAATCATATATAAGCTCTAATGTAAAAATGTCTTTTGGGACTCCCTAAGGACCAGCCTGCATTGCTGTTGGGTCCCTGGTAGTGTATACTTCCTGAATTAAAACTTTCTTACTCTTTCTGACTTGCAGTATGTTTCATTTGCTTGACTCCTACAGGGCATGGACCCTATTCGGGTAACATAAGTTATAAATTGTAGAAGTGAGATTTGAACCCAGAGGAGTGTTTGGAGGCTATGGTCTTAACTATACCATCTCCTAAAAAAAATTCCACTTTGTGAGTGTCTTAGGCTGGGTTCTCTAGAGAAGCAAAATCAGTAAAGCGTATAAATATGTATATATAGAGAAATTTATATCAAGGAAATGGTTTATGCAGTTGTAGAGGCTGGAATGTCCCAAGTCCATGGGTCAGATTAGAGGCTTCTCCTGATTCATGTAGCCACAGGGGCTGGTGAACCCAAGATCAGCACGCTGGAAAGCAGGGCTCTTGCTCACAGGCTGCAAAGATTGACAAATCCCAAAATTAGCAGGCAAGACCTCAGGTAAGCTGCTAGCTCAGGTCCCAAGAACTGGAGGTCAGATGAACAGGAGCCAGCTTCAGGATCCAGAATGAGCAAAAGCCCACAAGCCTTGCCAGAATATCCACTGATATTCAATGCAGGCCACAAGCCCAAGAAAACTCGCTTTCAACTGATTGGCTACTCACAGCAGATCCCATCATGGAGGTGGTCATGTAATATCAAACCTTATCAGGGAGGTGATCACAACATCACACAACTATCAAACCACGAGAATCATAGCCTGGCCAAGTTGACACATCACCTTAACCATCACAGTGAGAATGCCCCTAATGTAACTGTATGTTTAAAAAATGCAAGACATTGATCTAACTTTACATGTAATTTTATAAAATTAAACCATGTATGCATTTGTGCACAACGGAAGAATTAGGAGATAATCCAAAATATTAATGTTATTTTCTCTAAACAGTAGGAGTCCAGGTTTTTACTTTATTCTTTTTATATTTCCAACATTGTTTTGCACTTAACATAGATTATTCAATAAAGGGAGTAAAATTTGTACTGAGGCTTGAAAGATGAAGTGAAATTAAGAATTTATGTGGGAGGAGGTTCTACATTTGCTACCATAATCTCTGTAGTGAATCAGAAAAGAAGGGGAAAATCTAGCCTCTAGAAGTTGCTCCTTCTAAAATGTTTTTAAAAAGAGAAATGAAGATTAACTTTCAGGGAATTTCATCTGTCATTTTTACAAAATGAAATTGATACCAAAAGAAGGAAGGTGATATGTCCACAAAAATCAGTGATGTAACTGGAAAGAGAAAAGATTATCTTCTGATACTCCAGCCACTTGTCTACGTTGCTAATACTAAGGAATGGTTTTTTAGGATGAAAAAATGAATTTGCTTGAGAGTTTCTTTGTCTGAGATAAGTATTAGGATGCTCAGACTGAATTGTTTATGAACATAGCCTTATAAATGCAGAATGAATAAGAGTAACTAGACATCTTCTCAGATGCATTGTCAACCATTCATAAAATAGCTAGAGTTAGTAGTGGTTTCAAGTTACTTAAGAATTGATAATACCTACCAACACAGAACTCTCTGACAAAAATCTGGCAGTGGTTCAGAAAAGGAAGTGGAAAAAAATAGTTTTATCTTAATATCTATATATTTGGCACTCTTACTGTTCTATGTGGGAGTTGCTTGACACAAGAAAATGGTGAGCTGTTATAATTCTCTTTCCCTGTCACGTTTCCAGTCATATAATGCATTTTCCTGAAAAATATCTCTAAAACCAAATGAATAAGTTCAAAAAGGTCTCTCTAGAAAGCCCTAAAGTAGAAGAACCAGCAGAGACATATGTTGGAGAAAATTAATGTAATCTCTATAATCACTATCTGGTCTGACATTCAATCAACAGGTATTTGTAAAAGACTACAAGGGCAAGACACTATGATGGAAAACTCCATTGTATAGACATAGTTGCTGCCCTCAAATAGTTTGTCCCTAGTAAAGAGGTAAGTAAACAATTATGTACAATTTAAGGCAGGTGTGACAAAAATTTTATGAGTGGTATAAACAATATTTTAAACCATTACAAAGGTGGGAGGGATTACTTCTAGACAGGTCAATTGAACTTAGCTATGAAGAATGGTATACATTTAATAGACAAAGCTGAGATAATGAAAAATTCAATATCTGGAAGATAATGTTAAGAAAAAAGTAAGTAGAGCAAAAAGCAGAAATGGAAAATAGGGAATGAGGAGTTTGGGTGCTAATCTAGAATGGACTAACATCCAAATAATTAGAGTTCTAGAAAACAAGAACAGAGAAAAGGGAAGGGAGGAAATAATCAATGAAAATTAATGTTTAAATTGAATTGAAGGATGTGAGTTTTTAGATTGAAAAGGTGTGTACAGTGCACAACACAAAAGATAAAAATAGACACTTTAAGGCACAACATGAAATGCCAGAAATATTTCTGAGGACAATAAAATATTCTATAAGTTTCCATAACTGGATACATAATATGGATTAAGAATTGGAATCTAAATGGACGAATGGATAAACAAATTATGGTATATTCACACAATGGAATACTACACAATGGTAAAGAACAGCGATGAATCCATGAAACATAACATGGATGAATCTGGAAGGCATTATGCTGAGTGAATTTAGTCAGTCACAAAAGGACAAATATTGTATAAGACCACTATTATAAGAACTCAAGTAAAGGTTTAAACACAGAAGAAAACATTCTTTGATGGTTACAAGGTGGTGGGGGTGGGCTGTTTACTAACTAGATAGTAGACAAGAATTATCATAGGTGAAGGGAAGGACAACACACATTATGGGGGAAGTCACCACAACTGGACTAAATCAAAAGCTAAGAAGTTTCCTGAATACAACCAAACACTTTGAGGGACAGAGTAGCAGGGGCAGGGGCCTGGGGACCATACTTTTAGGGGACATCTAGGTCAATTGGCATAACAAAGTTTATTAAGAAAATGTTCTGCATCCCACTTCGGTAGTGCGTCTGGGGTCTTAAAAGCTAGCAAGTGGCCATCTAAGATGCATCAGTTGATCCCAACCCACCTGGAGTAAAGGAGAATGAAGAACACCAAAGTCACAAGGGAAGTAGTAGCCCAAGAGACAGAAAGGGCCACATAAACCAGAGATGCCATCAGCCTGAGACAAGAAGAACTAGATGGGGCCTGGCTACCACCAATGACCACCCTGATAGGGAACACAACAGACAGTCCCTGATGGAGCAGAAGAAAAGTGGGGTGCAGAACTCAAATTCTAGTCAAAAGACCAGACTTAATGGTTTGACTGAGACTGGAGGGACCCCAGAAGACATGGCCCCCGGACTCTCTGTTAGCCCAAAACTAAAACCATTCCCGAGACCAACTCTTCAGACAAAGATTAGACTGGACTATGGGACATAAAATGATACTTACGAAGAGTGTGCTTCTTAGCTTAAATAGATACATGAGGCTAAATGGGCAGCTCCCGTCCGGAGGCAAGATGAGAAGGCACAGAGGGTCAGGAGCTGACTGAATGGACAAGGGAGTGGAAAGGACGAGTGTGCTGTCACAGTATAGGGAGAGCAACTAGGGTCACATAACAATGTGTGTACAAATTTTTGTATGAGAACTAACTTGATTTGTATACTTTCACTTAAAGCACAATAAAAAAAAGAGAATTAGAATCTAACTTTGGACTTCTTTGGTAGCATAATTCTAAGATAGCCCCCAAGATTTCCTACTCACTGGTATACATGCCCTGCATAATCCCTCGTACTACAAATATGATGTATTTCACTGCCATAATTAGGTTATGTTATATGAAACAGCTGACTTGATTTATCATAGAATGATTCAATTTTAATCCTGTTTCTTCCTTTTGTCAAAAATTATCTTTAGATTAGAGCAAGTAGGAAAAAGTTGGTTAAGAGGAAATTGAAGTAAAAGAAGTGTAAGATTATACCCACTAAAAAAAAAAAACTACTGCTGTTGGAGTCGATTCCCACTCATAGCAACCTCATAGGGTTTCCAAGGCCATAAATCTCCATAGAAGCAGACTGCCACATCTATGATTATACCAAGCTCTTCTAAGTAATGATAATGGCTATCTGTCATTTACTGAGTACCAAGTAGGTGCCAGGCACTATTCTAATTAAGCACTTAACCTACTTTATCTAATACAATCTCCAAAGCAACAATTATCCTGATTTTGTAGGTAAAGAAGCTAAGTGACTGAAAGGTTAGGGAACTTGCCCAATCTGGCCAATGTCCAAGCTAAAGTGCCAACCCAGGTCTCTCTGACTTCAGAGCCTGTGCCCTTAAGCACTCTGCGACCATGCCTCATGCAATTAAAACAGTATTTTCGGCACTATATTTAAATCTCTTGGAACCCAACGAACTACGTTATCTACCAGGATCCTGAAATTATTGAACTGCTCTTTGTAATTTTTAAGGAATTAGGAAAAATGGGCTAGGTGTTGGAAGGATGGTAGTGAATAAGTTTATTTATGATTTTCAAGGGGGGTAAACTGTAGAATGAAGGACCACAAAACTGCATGGTTTCATTGTACTATGTATTTAAGAATCTTGGACTTTGAAATACCTTTAGTCTAGGCATTTCAGTTTTTACACTACCCACCTCTTTCTGGGGAAACCCTGGCGGTGTAGTGGTTAAGAGCTACAGCTGCTAATCAAAAGTTCGGCAGTTCAAATCCACCAGGTGCTCCTTGGAAACCACATAGGGCAGTTCTACTCTGTCCTATAGGGTCGCAATGAGTCAGAATCGACTTGACGGCAATGGATTTGGTTTGGTTTTCACCTTTTCCTACATTTTTCTCCCAGACATTTTACATATTTAGATTTCCTACCTGGCTCCTGAAGAGATTTCAATATATTACCCATGAAAACTATAAAAGTCTGTCCCAGGAGAAATTCTAGGACACATACATTGTTTAGGATCGTTTTAAGAAGAAGTTGTAATTGATCGTTAAGAGCCAGCAGAGGCTTACTATAAATTCATAGGACTAAGTTAATTTTCTAAAAGATAGTTATTAATGTTGATTTTAAGTGACAAGGGGGTGGTGGAAGCAGAAAAAGGAAAGTGTAGATTTTAAAACTTACACATTAGTGTATCTTAGAGACAAATACACCAGAAACTGGAAACAGTGTTTGCTTCTGGGAAGGGAACTGGAAGCCTGGAAGACAGAGGAGGGAGGAAGATTTATTTTTCATTGTGTATCCTGATGTACCTTTTGAACTTTACGGCTCTAAAATTTCACGGTTGATGGAGCCCTTGTTAACACAAAGGTGGGAACCATTGAGCATATGGAACAGAATCCAACCAAATAAGCCTAACCTCAGAAGTTTTCTGAAGATTCTTTGAGATGATGCTAAGCCATCTCAAGGCTTTATTGTGACCCAGAGAAACCAATTGCCTTTGTTCTCAATTACCACATGACACTGAATTCAGTGCCTGTTCCCAATGCATGACTCAGCAACTGCTTGTCTTCACAACGCATCTTGTCATGTTGAACCCAATTAAAATCACCACCTAACAAAAACTTGCTCCCTCCCTCTTTTAAAGTTTTGGATTAGTTGACTAATGTTTTTCAGTTTTCCAACAATGCGAAATAGATTTTTACATTGCGAAGTCCCCCTCTCTTTCTTTCCTTTTTTTTTTTTTAATTTTTATTGTGCAAGGGGTGAAAGTTTACAGAGCAAATTAGTTTCCCATTTGATAGTTTGTACATAAAGTGTTCCATGACGTTGGTTTCATTCCTCCACAGCGTGTCAGCACTCTCCCCATTTCCGTCTAGGTTCCCTGTTTCCTTTTATCCTGATTTTCCACCACTTCCTCCCTTCTCATCTTTGCTTTTGGGCAAATTTTGCCCTTTTCGGTCTATGGCCCCTCTCTTTCTTTATCTTCTGCTTTCCACAGATCTGAAACTTGAGAGAACAAATTTAAAGTTCCAAACTATTGTTTCACTCAGCTATTTGTCTTGAATAATTTTGATGTGTCTTTGTTTAGTAAGTGGAACTTTGGTGGCGTAGTGATTAAGAGCTCGGCTGCTAACCAAAAGGTTGACAGTTCGAATCCACCAGCTGCTCCTTGGAAACCCTATAGGGCAGTTCTACTCTGTCCTATAGGATTGTTATGAGTTGAAATCGACTTGACGGCAATGGTTTTGGTTTGTTTTGCTTAGTAAACATTGAACTCCTGACTTTTTTAGCATCACGAAAATACATCAAAAGTTGTTCCTAAATTTCTCCATCTTTGCCAAGAAATAAAATGTAATTATTAGAGATAAAGTAACACACAAGCCCAAGTTTAGGGAGGGGAGAGCATGAGAGAGAGTAAGAGAGAGAGACAGAGATGAAACACTTTGCTGATATCCTATTTCCCACGATTGTTTTCTTAAAACCAAATACTTTAATTGACAACAACAAAATACAATTTTAGAGGATAAAGTATGGATATTACCATATATTACTGCTATAAATATTGAAATAATGTAATAATTAAAAGTTTTTCTTTGTTTAAAGACTTACCTATTTTAGTATGCTTTAGTCATTATTTTCCTCTTCCTCCCTAAATACAAATTAAAAAATTAGTAAGAAGTTTTTTACTATTACTTGTTCCTGCTCTGTTAATCAAAGCTGAATACATTCCCAGTGTTTTCTTTCTCCTGGAATTATTGTCTTTGAACTTTCTCCAAATTTAACATCATATAAACAAAACAACTTTAGCTTCATGTTTAAAATCTGACTGATTGTTAACCAAAGTAAATATATCCAAAATGCACCAAAAAAAGGTAAAAATAACATGAAATAAAATATTCCAATCACTGGAGAGTTTATTCCGTTTATTCAGTCTCTTGAAGGAAAACTGTCTGGTCTATGGGCTAAATACCTAGGTCTTTTGTTCCTTCTCACTCCAATTAGAGTTGTACTTCTGCCATTAAATTGTTTCTTTCCTTCTCCCCATAGAAATCTAGGAGAAATGAAAGAAAAAAACCAATATTTCAGTTCATGAACTTTCAAGAGGACAAGTACTTTATATGGTATAGTGGATGCTGAGGTCTGCCTCCCAGATCTTCCCTTCAGGACCAAGGCATTTGTTCCACAGCTGGTGGAAGAATCGGCTGCTGGCTCACAACTGCAAAACTTTGTAGAAATTAGCCTCAGCTGAAGAAAGCCACTCTACCAAAGTCATGTCCCAAGAAGGTCATGCCCCCTTCCTTGAGACAGTGCTCATCCAATAACTGGTCAATGTGAATGTATAAAGACCTGGCCTCTTGCCTCAAGGTGGGACAACTCTGAGGGGACCCCAGCTTCAGAGCTTCTTGTGGGATTAGTTGAGGCCTCTGTTGTGACTGCATCACAAGTCAACTTCTCCCTCTGTCCTTACTCCCTTACAGGTGTCATCTCTGAGAGCACTCCCCAATAAAACTTCTTCAGACAAATCTCCATCTAAGAATTTGCTTCAGGGCAAACAACCTAAGACATATGGTTGATTTCCACCCCCCAACCCCCTAGGAGAAATGAATTAATTGATAGTTTTATGTCTGTACTCTTTCCTTTATTTTACGAGTATTTTTTGTTCCTTTTGAATTCCTATGGCAGCGTATTGTGAACTATCCTAGGACACAGAGCCCTAACAGCAGTAGTAAAACAAAAGCTGGATTATTCCTTGCCTATTTAATAGTTACCCAAAATAAAATTCTTGACCTTCTCTTTGTGTCAGGGGAGGAAATGAAGTCCATGAAAATAAGTAAGGCTAACTGACCTCTATGAAGATCAGGCTTATGACCTTGGCATTATTATTGCCATCCTCTGCCCAACTAAACTAATGGGCTCAGATGGAATGTTTATTTTAAAATGATATTTAAAGACTATTTCCATAATCATTGCTATCTGTGTTAATGACAGTAATCAAGAATAATCTAAAAATTGTATTTTTGAGAGCTTTTACTTTTCTCTAATACATTCTGGTTGAAGGTGGCAAATTGAGCATGAGTTTATCTCCTCTCCTGCCTAAGACCCAGTAAAATTAAAAGTGAATCAAAGAAGAAACAGCAGCAGATTAGAAATTTCAACAAATTTTTAAAAAACTAAAATCAGATGAAGAAGTAGTAACTGATTCTGGAGATCAGAAACTGAACAGCCCCAGAAAAAAAGATTAACATTTAATGGCCCTCCAGTGCAATCGCTGGCTCTTACCTGGCCATCCTAAAATAAACTCGCCAGTTGACAAGCCCTGCCCATGTCACAGAGCTTCCATTCAACATTTTGGTACATAAAAAATATTGTAAAATGTAAATGACCACCAATATTTAAGGGAAGTCGTCAACATGGAAAAGGAAAACTAAAAGAGATAAACAGAACAAAGGGACCCAGAGAAAACAGAGACAAAGTAGGCAGAATAAAAAATTTTTCTTTTTAAACTTTACAACTTTCAGATACATATATATATGCAAACAACCCAAAAGATAGCTTGGAAATTTAAAAAAATGTGATAGTGCCAAATTGCAATGCGATAGAAAGTTTGGATGAAAAAAGTTAATAACATCTCCCAGAAAGCAGAGAAAGACAGAAAATATAAAGGGAAAGAGGGTCAATCCAAAAAGGCTAACCTCCAAGTTGTAGAATTCCTGAAAAAGTAAAGAGAGAAAATAGAAAGGAGTAAACTATCAAACGGCGCAATGGTTAAGCACTTGGCTGCTAACCTAAAGATCAGCGGTTTGAACTCACCAGCCGATCAGCAGGAAAAAGATATGGCAATCTGCTTCTGAAAAGATTTACAACCTTAAAAAACAGTTTTTTTTTTAACAAATGGTGCTGGCAAAACTGGATGTCCATCTGTAAAAAACTGAAACAGGACCCATACCTCACACCTGACACAAAAACTAATTCAAAATGTATGAAAGACCTAAATATAAAACCAAAAACAATAAAGATCATGGAAGAAAAAATAGGATCAACACTAGGGGCCATAATATACCTCATAAACAAGATACAAACCATAATTAACAATACACAAACAACAGAAGATAAGCTAGATAAATGGGATCTTCTAAAAATTAAACACTCATACTCATCAAAAGACTTCACCAAAAGAGTCAAAAGACAACCTACAGACTGGGAAAAAAATTTTGGCTATGACATGCTGGACAAAGGTCTAATCTCTAAAATCTATAGGAAAATCCAGCACCTCTACAATAAAAAGACAAATAATCCAATTAAAAAATGGGCAAAGAATATGAACAGACACTTCACCAAAGAAGACATTCAGGTGGCTAACAGAAACATGAGGAAATGCTCACCATCACTAGCCATTAGAGAAATGCAAATCAAAACTAAAACTACAGTGAGATACCATCTCACCCCAACATTACTGGCAAGAATAAAAAAAAGAAAATAACAAATGTTGGAGAGGTTGCGGGGAGGTTGGAACTCTTATTCACTTCTAGTGGTAATGCAAAATGGTACAACCATTTTGGAAGATGATATGGCACTTCCTTAAAAAGCTAGAAATAGAAATACTATATGATCCAGCAATCCCACTCTTAGGAATATATCCTAGAGAAATAAGAACCATCTCACGAATAGACATATGCACACCTATGTTCGTTGCAGCATTATTTACGATAGCAAAAAGATGGAAAAAAACTAAGTGCCCATCAACAGATGAACAGATAAACAAACTATGGTACATACACACAATGGAGTACTACGCATTGATAAAGAACAATGATGAATCTACAAAGCATCTCACAACATGGATGAATCTGGAGGGGATTATGCTGAGTTAAATAAGTCAATCACAAAAGGACAAATAGTGTATGAGATCACTATTATAAAAACATATGAAAATATTTCCACACAGAAAGAAACAATCTTTGATAGTTACAAGTGAGGGAAGGGGTGGGGAGGGAAAAACACTAACTAGATAGTAGGTAAGTAGTAACTTTGGTGAAGGGTAAGATAGTACACAGTACTGGGGAAACCAGCACAACTTGACGAGGGCAAAGTCATAGGAGCTTCACAGCCATATCCAAACACCCTGAGGGACCAAGCTACTGGGCTGAGGGCTGGGGACCATGGTCTTGGGGGACATCTAGGTCAATTGGCATAACATAGTCTATAAAGAAAATGTTCTACATCCGACTGTGGTGGGTAGCATCTGGAGTTGTAAAAGCCTGGGACTGGCCATCTAGGATACATCTACTGGTCCCATCCTGGCTGGAACAAAGGAGAATGAAGAAGACAAAAGATACAAGGAAGAGACTAGTCCAAAGGACTAATGAACCACAACTACCACAACCTCTACCAGAATGAGCCCAGAACAACTAGATGGTGCCTGGTTACCACCACCGACTGCTCTGGCAGGGATCACAATAGAGGGTCCCAGATAGAGTGGGAGGAAAATGTAGAACAAAATTCAAATGCACACACACACAAAAAAGACCAGGCTTGCTGGTCTGACAGAGACTGGAGAAACCCCAAGAGTATGGCCCCTGGACATCTTTTTAACTCAGTACTGAAGTCACTCCCGAGGTTCACCCTTTAGCCAAAGATTAGAAGGTCTATGGGGCCAATAGGAAACCCTGGTGCTGTAGTGGTTAAGAGTTTGGTCGCTAACCAAAAGGTCGGCAGTTCAAATCCACCGGCAGTCCTTGGAAACCCTATGAGGCAGTTCTGCTCTGTCCCATAGGGTCGCTATGAGCCTGAATTGACTCGACGACAATGGGTTTGGTTTCAGTTTTTTTTTGTATAGGGCCAACAATAACACATGTGAAGAATGTGCTTCGTAGTTCAATCATGTATACGAGACTAATGGGCACACTAGCCCAAAAGCTAAGGCAGGAAGGGACAGGAAAACTGGACGAATGGATACAAGGAACCCTGAGTGGAGAAGGAAAGAGTGTTGACCTGTTGCGGGGTTGGCAACCAATGTCACAAAACAATTTGTGTATTAACTGTTTAAAGAGAAACTAATTTACTCTGTAACCTTTCACTGAAAGCATAATTAAAAAAAAATATTTACAGCCTTGGAAACCCCACAGGGCAGTTCTACTCTGTCCTAACGGGTCGCTATGAGTCAGAATTGACTTGGTGGCAATGGGTTTAAACTATCAAAGAAATAATACAAGAATATTCCCCAGACCCAAATGACAGGACTCTATAAATTGGAAGGGTCCAGGTACCCCAACCGGTGACTGAAAAAACATTCACACAAAGGTCTGTCATTGTGAAATTTTAAAATACCAAAGATAAATAGAAGATTCTAAAAACTGGATGCTAGAAAATAATAAAGCAATGCTTTCAGAATTCTCAGGAAAAAAAAAAAAACTTTTAAACAAACAAAAAAAGTCCATTGCCTTCAAGTCGGTTTCCAAGGCTGTAAATCTTTACAGACGCAGACTGCCACATCTTTCTCCTGCAGAACAGCTGGTGGGTTCAAACCGCTAATCTTTTAGTTAGCAGCTGAGCACTTAACCACTACACCACCAGGGTTCCTTCTCTTTCAAATCAGAAAATAGACTGCAGACATTTTCATACATTCAAGAGCTCAGAAAATTTATTTTCCATTCATCCTGCTCTGGGGATTACTAAAGATGTACCACAACAACAAAGGCACATAGACCAAGACAGAGAAAGACATGGAATCCAGGAAAAGGTGCAATTCAACAGCAAAGAGAGAACAATCAATACAAATTGAACAAGACGAAGCTTCCACATATGAGTCTCTAGAAAAATAAGAAAACTGATAGCTTTTCTGTTATATATGAGCCTTTGGAAAAACTAGTCATAAATGAATTGTGACTCTATCTCAGCATTTGCAACAATTTAAGATGATAGGTTTTAAAAAATTATTCAAGTAAAATAAATAAGACATTGATTAGCTACAGAAAAAAAAACAGTTGCAAAAAGAAAGAAATATAATCACAGTACAGTTTGGGACACTGCAGTGATCAAGACTTACAGAGATATATTATTAACAATAGTGATTAGTTTAACTAAAAATTATTATATAATTATACCAGAAGTACGGGGGAGTGGGTAGAAGAATTGTAAAAGAGCTCAATGCACTTGATCATCAATTCTTTGAAGTCAAGAATTTGTTTTTGTTGCCTCTGGCATCCCCAGCACACAGAGTGGGGTCTGGCGTAGAGTAGGTGTTCAATCTTTGTTAAATAAACAAACCTGCATCTACTATGCCAGGATGGCCATCAACAGATGATGTCTAAAAGTTATAAATCAGGAGACAGCTTTATAAGCATATCATCTAGGCATATGGACATAAATACACAAAGAAATAACTAAAATGGTAAAAAAGTGATCGTTTCTGAGGCAATCATTGAGAGGTAGTTTGAAGGAGTGAGACAAGGAACTACTATTTGTCATAGCTTATTTTGTGCGATTTAATTTTTTAAATTATGTGTATAGACTATTTTGACTGAAATTTAAAGAGTGAGGTAAAAGAGATAAAAGTTTAAAATAAAACAAATTTCTTTAATAAAAATATTTTTTAAAAGAAAACAGAATAATAGAAGCTGAACATAAAATGATTGCAGGCCCTTCATTAAGAGAAACATGCCAAACAAAATCCCAATTGCATTTTGCTTGCTTCTTTGGCACCTTGACAATCAATTTGTTAGAAAAGGCAAGGATGACTGAGCCAATAAAATTGAAGTTTTAATGCATTATACTTGAATGGCATCAGCTTTTAATGGATTATAAGGGAATGCATTAATAGTGATTTATTTTGCACAGCTTCTTGTTCAGCTTAACATGATGACAAGTGAGCAAGGTTAAAGTATGGTTTATGATGCAATTATACCTATTTCAAATTATTGTACTGCCAGTAAAGATTATATTTATTCATTTGGTCGTTTTAAGAAATCTTGGGTTCTTTCAAATGGGGCAAATGCAAGGTAGACTTGATTCATTGCTTTAGCTTTGGTGCTAAAGCTTTAACAATTCTTTTGGATTTCTGTTTTCTCCCAAGACTGCGTATTTACCACTTTCTTTCTCCTACTAACATTAGTTGCATATGTCTTTTGGATTGAGTTCTAGTGGATTATTGACTAAAGTTTATAAAACAAAGCATGGACTTTGGAATCAGGTAATTCCAGTTGCAAATTCTGTTGCCTATTAGCTTTAGGGCTTTGGGCCAGCTACTTCTCCAAGCCTCAGTTTCCTCTCCTTTAAATAGGAGTAATAATACTTACCATATAGTATTGTTGAAAAAAATTAAATAAGAGGTCTGGAAAATGCCTAGCAAACTGTCAGGCATTTGACTTAATAATGAATGGCAGATAATATTATTTAGGGTTTAGCTATCTTGTTTGATTTTGTGACATAGTTTTCTCTGCTTCCCATAATTATACTTTAAAAAAAAAATATATATATATATATATATATATACACATATGTAACAAAATTTGCCATTCACCAGTTTTAAGTGTACAATTTAGTGACATTGATTCACAATGTTATGGAACCATTATTACTATTTGTTTCTAACACTTTTTCATCACCCCAAACAGAAATTTCTTAGCCATTAGACATTAATTCCCACTCCCCCAGTCCATGGTAACCCTAGTAAATGTCCCTATGCATTTGCCTATTCTAGATATTTCATATAAGTGGTTATGTGTCAGACTTATTTAGCATAATGTTTTTAAGGTTCATCCATGTTGTAGCATGTATTAGAACTTCATTCCTTTTTATTGCTGGGAAATATTCCATCATATATATATATATAGCATATTTTGTTTATCCATTCATCTGTTGATGGACATTTGCATTATTTCCACCTCCCATAATTTTACTTTATAATGTATATATGTTCATTTATTTTATAAACTCAGTTAAAATAAATTAAATTTGTCTTTGAGAATTCCATGAGACCCTTTGAAGTAGATGTGCCGTTGCCAAACAAAGGTACTGGGAATTTCTACAAAGTGTTCACTTCATGGCAATAATGTTTGAATAAGAGGTGCCAATGTTGATAATTGTTAGAGAGAAGTGATGTGCACATGGAGGTTTTTATTACATCATTTTATCAACTTTTGTGTATATTTGAAATTTTCTATACTAAAAGGCTAGAATAAATAAAGAAAAATATATTAAATTAGTTTCCCTGGACAAAGCATTTGTTGGTATATATCCTTGATTGTTCAGTAAATCAACTTAGAAAAGAAAGCCTATTTTCTTGTAAATACTTTCCTTCATAAATTCTATTTTTGTTTTGTTTTTATTAAAAAGAGTTGCCTGAAAAACAATAATGAAGATATAATCACTCTTCAGCTAAACAGACTTTGGCCTGCTACAAACTGAATAAGAAACACTCCAGGGAAATCTAGGTAGGAAACAAAGTGTTGATGAGTCAGCCCATGGCACACTTTCTCTGCTTTGACTCTAAATCAAAGTTTCAGTTAATGACTAGGGCTTCTTTGTTGGCAAAGTACTTGTCTTATGCGTAACAATAAGATTGAGGGTGTAGCTATTAATAGACCCTACCACCCGCTTCTTTTTCTGGTGGTGTTTGTTGCAAAAGTCCAAGTGCTGTTTGTGGAAACCTAGAGAAGTCACTATTTGGATAATTATTCTCTTACTAAAACTCCATCGGTGGTTTTAGTGGGATAAAAAGTGATGCTGCCTTTCCTGCCCTAAACTATTTAGCTGGGTTGTTTATCCATTAAGTTATGCCAAAGCTGCTCGTCCCTACACAGGCTGTGTTTTGCTGGTCCTTCAGATGATTCATCTACTAAATACACATAAAAATTATAGTTCGCAAGGATGGTGCAAGAATTAATTAAAGTTTGCTGTGAACTTATGATCCTCAGAAATAGGCACCAAACAAATGCAGTGTGTCTACATAAAATAATAACACCAGCACACACTGTAAAGAATGTTGAGATCTTTCTGAATGGAAGGTGGATCATTCACTTCAAGTTATTTTTATTAGTGTTTGCAGAAGAATCAAACAGTATTTGGAGAAATATAATAAAAATCAAGAAATTTTCATGGGAACATGTAACTGAAAAATAAAGTGGTTGTCAATATTATGTTCTACCCAAACCAAAAACCCATCGCCGCTGAGCCTATTCGGACTCATAGCGACCACATAGGACAGAGTAGAACTGCCGCTTAGGGTTTCCAAGGAGCGTCTGGTGGATTCGAACTGCCAACCTTTTGGTTAGCATCCGAGCTCTTAACCACTGTGCCGCCAGGGCCCCAATTATGTTATAGATGAGGGAAGTGAAAGCTTTCTTGCCCCTAAATTTTACTTATTTCGTTCCTGTTGTTGTTGAGAATATACACAGCAAAACATGCACCAATTCAACAGTTTCTACATGTACAATTTAGTGACATTGATTATATTCTTTGGGTTGTGCAACCATTCTCACCCTCCTTTTCTGAGATGTTCCTCCCTCATTAACATAAACTCACTGCCTCCTAAGGTTCCTACCTAATCTTTTGAGTTGCTGTTGTCCATTTGATCCCATATGGATAGTTCTTAAAAAAGCATAATGCTCAAGGCAGACCTTTTTTACTAGTTTAGTAAACTATTGTTCAGTTTTATGATAATTTCAGGGGATATATTTTGTTTAAGGTTTAAAGATTATCTCAGGGCAATAATTTCAGGGGTTCATCCACCCTCCATGGCTCCAGGAAGTCTAGAGTCCATGAGAATTTGAAATTCTGTTCTGCATTTTTCCGTCCTTTTAATCAGGATTCTTCTATGGAATCTTTGATCAAAATATTCAGTACTGGTATCCGGACACCATCCAGTTCTTCTGGTCTCATGGCAAAGCAGGCAGTTTTTCATGGAGGCAATTAGTCACACATTCCATACCCTCCTCCTATTCCTGACTCTCCTTCTTCTTCTGTTGCTCCAGGTGAATAGATACCAATTGATGTCGCTTGGATGGCCACCTGCAAGCTTTTAAGACCGCAGGTACTATGCAAGGAACTAGGAAGTGGAACAGAAGCACTTAATGAACTATTAAGCCAATTAACTGGGATAGCCCATGAAATCATGACCCTAAACCTCCAAATCAAGAAACCAAATCCCATGGGGTGTTTGATTGTACATAAGCAGCCTCAGCAGCTACTCTTTTTTTTGTGTGTGTGTGTCATTGTTGTAAATATATCTATATACACAACTTTTGCCAATTCAACTTTTTACAGGTGTGCAACTTATTAACAGCAATTATAGTGATCAACTGTACAACCCTATCCTTAATCAATTCGATTTTTCCATCACCATTAACCCCCCTTTTCCCTCTCCCTCCCACTACTGGTAACCACTAATAAACCTTGATCTCTATACGTTTGTCTTTTCTTGTTTTTTTATGTAAGTGAGGTCATACAATATTTGTCCTTTTGAGATTGGCTTACTTCACTCAGCATAATGTCTTCAAGTTCCATCCATACTGTAACATGTATCAGGACTTTATTTCTCCTAGCAGCTGAGTAATATTTCATTTTATTATGCACCACATTCTATTTATCCATTTATCTGTTGATAGGCATTTAAGTTGTTTCCACTTTTTGGCTGTCGTGAATAGTGCTGCAGTGAACATTGGTGTACAAGCCTCTTTGAGTCTCTGCTTTCAAGTGTTTTGGGTACATACTTGGGGCTGAAACTGCTGGGTCATATGGTAGTCCTATTTTTAGTTTTTTGAGGAACCGCTACACTGTTTTCCCCAACGGATATACCATTTTGGGAAAGGAAGCCTTATTGCTTTTGGACACCTAATTAAAAAGAAGGAAAGAGAGAGAGGAGAAGGACGGGAAAGGGAGCGGGGGGAGGAAAAGGAAGGGGGGAGAAAAAAAAACAGCACATGCTCAAATGTTCAAAGAAGGCAGCCTAAAAACAGTAATAAAGATCCTTGATTCTTGAGATTCTTTCCACATTAAGACAAACATTTATAAACCAGCTAAAAAGAGTTTATCGGAAACATTTGCTCTGATTTTATTCCTCATACTTTTACATGTGGGTAGGGGAAGTCAGATCAAAGAAAAATAAGAGAAGGAAAATGTGAGTAATGTCAGTGGGCACAGGAGAAACCTGAGAGTCATTCTGAGTCCATCTCTCTGTTTCACTCCTCTTGATAATGAAGGCCTGATAATACGCTCTCCCAAATATCAGTTCCTGCTGTCCATTCTCACCTCTGTCACTCTGGTTGGGTCCCCCATCATCTCATCACCTCCCTGAGCTGGCCTCCTTGAATGCACTCTCACCCCACTCACCTTATTAAATTTGCTTCCTGCCTTTCAAGGTTGGTTGTCATCAGGCAATGGTGATCAGGCCACACTCTGCCTATCCTGCAGTAACACTCCATTCAGTTGTATTGTTCTCCTTGATCATTCCCTGCTTCATAATCTTTATACCTCCTGGGATGTCCTGTCCTTAACCACCACCAATCTAAATCTAACCCATTCTTAAAGCTTCTGATCAATTTTAAAGCCTTCCCTAACTATGCCATCCCTCATTAATTTTTCTCTTTTTTGACCTATTTTGCTTCAGGGCACCTAGAGTTTGTACCATAGACTTAGTACCATAGGGTAAGGGCTGTTTTTTAAACATTTTGCATCTCACAGAGCAAAGCACGCACAAAGAGCACAATAAATGTTCGTCTGATTGGGAGATACTGTGATCTACTGACGTCTCCCTTTTAAACCAGCAGGGTGGGGTCCTGTGAAAAGCACTGACTTTGGAGTAAGAGTCAGATGTAAATTCCACCTCTGTCACTTATAGAGCTGTCTGAATGTGGTCAAGATGCTTATTTTCTAATATCTGCCCACACTCTTTTAAATGGCTACTCTTAACTCCTGGTACCTAGGCACTATAGGCAAGCATGTTGCTGTTGTGTGCTGTTGTGTCGATTCTGACTCATAGTGACCCCATTATGATAGAGTAAAACTGCCCCATAGGATTTCCTAGGCTGTAATCCTTACTGGAAAGAGCCCTGATGGCACAGTGGTTAAAGTGCATGGCTACTAACTGAAAAGTTTGTGGTTCAAATACAACAGCCGCACAGCTGGAGAAAGATGTGGCAGTCTGCTTCTGTAAAGATAAAAAATTCCATTGCTGTGGAATTGATTCGGACTCATAGCAACCATATAGGACAGAACAGAACTGCCGCATAGGGTTTCCAAGGAGCAGCTGGTGGATTCGAATTGCCAGCATTTCGGTTAGCAGTCAAACTCTGTAAAGATTACAGCCTTAGAAACTGTTTGCGGCAGTTCTACTCTGTCCTATAGTGTCTCTATGAGTTGGAATCAACTAGACAGTGACAGGTTTGGCTTTTTTTTTTTTTTTTTAAATCTTCACAAGAGCAGATTGCCAGGTCTTTTCTCCCACAGAGTGGCTGGTGATTTCAAACTGCCAACCTTTTTGTTAACAGCCAAGCACTTAACCACCGCGCCAGCGGGGTTCCTTATAGTGAAGCATACCTCTGAAAAAATGAAAACTATTTGTTTGAGTTAGACCAGAGACAAGTCATCTTAAAAAAATAGAATGGCTCCAAGATTTTACTATAATTAAGCTTAATTCGATCAAACAGTTTAAAAAGTTAAAAGGGGCATTTTTCATTCTTGGAAATGCAGATAAAGGAGAGCCACAGAGACAAATACCGGGCATGCCCATTCAGCTCCTGACTTACGGAGAAAGACATCAGATCTGGGAACAAGAGCCATCAAGTTGTATCCTCTAGTATAGGGGAAGGAATATTTTATCAGCCACACCCACAGCCTAGGGGAAATACCAAAAAAAAAAAAAAAAATTAGTTGCCTTCAAGTTGATTCAACTCATGGCGACCCTATCTGTGCAGAGTAGAACTGCTCCATAGGATTTTCAAGGCTGTGACCTTTCAGAAGCAGATCGCCAGGTCTTTCTTTTGAGGCACCTGTGGGTAGATTCAAATTATCAACCTTTCAGTTAGTAGTTAATCAAGTTAACTGTTTTTGCCACCCAGGGACTCTCTAGGGAGAAATAAAACCAAAACCGAACCCACTACCATCGAATCGATTTCAACTCGTAGCTATCCTATAGGACAGAGTATAACTGCCCCATAGGATTTCCAAGGCTGTAAATCGTTATGGAAGCAGACTGCCGCATCTTTCTCCCTCAGAGTGGCTGGTGGGTTCAAACTGCCAAACTTTTGGTTAGCAGCCAAGCACTTTAAACACTGCACCACCAGGACTCCCTGGGGGGAAATAGTACCCCCCAAATTTTCTACTTCCCTCACTACAATTCTACTCTCACTAATACATTTCCTAGTTTTAAATTGGATTTCCTAGTTTTCCCGATACCAGAAAGAGTGAGCTCCAGAAAGAAGGCAAGTGTTTCCAGACGCTGGAAAGGAGCGTCCCTCACGGCTTTATGGTTGTTATATAAGTGTCCTATGATTTTAGTCAGTGTGGATTGCCTTCAAGATGCTCATCATCTCTGGGTAATTGAGTAAATCCAGTTTATAAATCTCCAAAGCTGAGAGACAGACACTGGACAATGGCGATCCTGCCAAGTATCCTGGCCAAGACAGCCTGCCAGAGCAGCCAGCCCTTAAGCCATACTTCCACTCAGTCCTCCAAACTGTAACACATTTCTGCTTGTGAACCATCTGTGCTGATTTTGGCTACACCTGAGAAGCCATATAGTGTAGAGGTTAAGGGTTGACTTTAGAGCTATGTGGCCTTGGTTTGGATCAAGATTCTATTATTCACTAAGTCATGCTGGGGAAGTAGCCAACCCTTCTGTCTTAGTTATCTAATGCTGCTATAACAGAAATACCACAAGTAGGTGGCTTTAATAAACATAAATTTATTTTCTCACTGTTTAGGAGGCTGGAAGTCCGAATTCAGGGTGCCAGCTCTAAGGGAAGGCTTTCTCTCTCAGCTCTGGAGGAAGGTCCTCGTCTCTTTAGGGCTTCTGCTGTGGGGCAATCTTCATGAGGCTTAGGATCTCTCCTCCCCCATCTCTGCTTCTCTTGCTTCCTTGTTTAATTTCTTCTATATCTCTAAAGAGATCAACTTAAGATACACCCCACACTAATACTGTCTAAGTAACATAACAAAGAAAACCCATTCCCACAGGTGTAAAAAACAAACGAAACCTGTTGCTGTTGAGTTAATTCCAACTCATAGCAACCTTACAGGACAGAGTAGAACTGCCCCATAGGGTTTCCCAGGAGCAGCCGGTAGATGCAAACTGCTGACCTTTTGGTTAGTAGCTGTAGCTCTTAACTACTATGCCGCTAGGGTATAGGAGCTAGGATTTACAACACATTTTGGGGGGACACAATTCAATCCATAACACCTTCTGTGCCAAAGTTTCCTCTTCTGAAATGGATGCTAACAGTACCTACCTCACAAGGATATCATGAAGCCTTAATACGTGTAAAATTCTTCAAACAGTGCCAGAAATATATGTGCTCAATAAATAATAATTATGTAAAAAGCAAGCTCCCAGTAGGACTATGACATAAGTAGTTTAGGTCCACTCTACTGACTCATTTCAGTAAAATGTGAGGAATAACTTATAGCACTTGTTGAAATTTTGTGAATATTTATTACTTCCAAATTTTGTTACTTTCTTTTGACTACAAGTTTATTTCCTCATAGCGATTAAAAGTAATCTCTAAACACCAGAAGGGTCTCAGGGCTTTTTTTCTGAGGCCATCAAGGATGGTTCGAGAGAACAAAGTGGGAGAGCTCACACTGCCTGATTTTAGAACCTAGTATACCGCCACGATTGTCAAAACAGCCTGGTACTGATACGACAACAGACACATAGACCAGTAGAACAGAATTGAGAACCCAGATATAAATCCATTCACCTATGAGCAGCTGATATTTGATAAAGGCCCAAAGTCTGTTCAATGGGGAAAAGACAGTCTCTTTAACAAATGGTGCTGGCATAACTGGATATCCATCTGTGAAAAAATGGAACAGGAGCCGTACCTCACACCATACACAAAAACTAACTCAAAATGGATCAAATACCTAAATATAAAATCTAAAACGATAAAGATCATGGAAGAAAAAATAGGGACAATGCTAGGCCCCTGATACATGGCATAAACAGAATACAAACCGTATGTAACAATGCACAAACACCAGAAGAGATACTAGATAACTGGGAGCTCCTAAAAATCAAACACTTATGCTCATCAAAAGACTTTATCAAAACAGTAAAAAGAGAACCTACACGCTGGGAGAAAATGTTGGCTACAACATATCTGATAAGGGCCTAATCTCTAAAATCTACAAGACACTGCAACACCTCAACAACCAAACGACAAATAATCCAACTGAAAAATGGGCAAAGGATATGAATAGACGCTTCACCAAAGAAGACATTCAGGAAGCTAAAAGACACATGAGGAAATTCTCATGATCATTAGCCATTAGAGAAATGCAAATCAAAACTATAATGAAATACCATCTCACCCCAACAAGGCTAGCACTAATCTAAAAAAACACAAAATAATAAATGTTGCAGAGGTTGTGGAGAGACTGGAACACTTATGCACTGCTGGTGGGAATGTAAAATGGTACAACCACTCTGGAAAATGATTTGGTGCTTCCTTAAAAAGCTAAAAATAGAAGTACCATACGATTCAGCAATCCCACTCCTAGGAATATACCTGAGAGAAATAAGAGCCGTCACACAAATAGACATATGCACACCCATGTTCATTGCAGTATTATTCGCAATAGCAAAAAGATGGAAACAACCTAGGCGCCGATCAACAGACAAATGGAAAAACAAATGATGGTACACACACACAATGGAATGCGGTGCAATAATAAAGAACAATGATGAATCTGTGAAACATCTTACAACATGGATGAATCTGAAGAGCATTATCCTGAATGAAATTAGTCAGTCACAAAAGGACAAATATTGTATGGTATCACTATTATAAGACACAAGAAAAGGTTTAAACACAGAAAAAAAGCATTCTTTGATGGTTATGTGGATGCAGGGGGGAGGGTTATTCACTAACTAGATAGTACACAAGGATCAACTTTGGTGAAGGGAAGAACAACACACAATACGGGGGAAGTCAGCACAGTTGGACCGAAGCAAAAGCAAAGAGATTTCCTGGACTCATCCAAACACTCTGAGGGACAGAGTAGCTGGGGCTGGGGCCTGGGGACCATAGTTTCAGGGGACATCTAGGTCAATTGACATAACAAAGTTTATTAAAAAAGTGTTCTGCATCCCACTTTGGTGAGTGATGTCTGGGGTCTTAAAAGCTTTCAAGCAGCCATCGAAGATGCACCAATTGGTCCCGTCCCACTTGGAGCAAAGGCGAATGAAGAATTCCAAAGACACAAGGAAAATATCAGCCCAAGAGACTAAAGGTCCATGGAAACCAGCCTGAGACCAGAAGAACTAGATGGTGCCTGGCTATCACCAATGACTGCCCTGACAGGGTGACAGGGAACACAACAGAATCCCGGATGGAGCAGGAGAAAATTGTGGAGCAGAACTCAAGTTCACATAAAAACAGCAGACTTAATGGTCTGACAGAGACTGGAGGAACCCCCGAACTATAGCCCCCGGACACTCTGTTAACCCAGAACTGAAACCATTCCTGAAGCTCACTCTTCAGACAAAGATTAGGCAGGACTATAAAACAAAAATAATACATGTGAGGAGTGCGCTTCTTAGTTCAGTCAGATACATGAGATCAGATGGGTGGCTCCCGTCTAGAGGCAGGATGAGAAGGCAGGAAGGGACAGGAAATGGTTGAATGGACATAGGGAACCCAGGATGGAAAGGGGGAGTGTGCTGTCACGTTATGGGGATTGCAACTAATGTCACAAAACAATATGTGTATAAATTTTTGTATGAGAAATTAACTTGAGCTGTAAACTTTCACCTAAAGGACAATAAATAAATAAAATAAAAATCAGATTAGGCTCAAAAAAAAAAAAAAAAGGATGGTTAGAAAAAGCTGCAGAGATAGTTTCTCAGACAGCCTTTGAGGAGAAATATAGACGGTGTGGAGGCAAATGTGAAAAACAAACGAAAGCAGGATGGATTCCATAAACCTGGGGGAATAAAAAGGAGTCTAGAGGTATGACCAGATCTCAAGAAATACTCAATAACTGCCTCATGAACAAGAGCTTCTGACTTAACTAAAGGTCAGCTTGATGCTTGCTCTCACAGCTCTACAAAGAGACAGCCTCTGATCCCTCAGTTGATAAAGCTGTTTGTAATAAAACTGAGTCTTAGTTAGTTCCCAAGAATGTGCAAGACGTGTTTTTCATGGACATTTTCCTGGGGGAATGAAATACATTGTATCCAATATATTCTTTGGGTGATTTATAACACTTGATTGACTTTTTTAAAAAATTCAGTCCAACCTTCAACAAACATTTCTGAGTCTTCAACATCTTATGAAGGTTCAAAACCAAATTGATCTTTTGGTTTGATTCCAAAATCTCCACTAAGTATACTTGAAAATATGTTTTCTTATATCTAACTATATTAGATGTTTTTTTCCTCCCACCCTTTGGCAACACAGGCTGAGTCCAAATTTTGGAGCAGACTGCCAGGGCTTAAATCCCAGCTCTAGCACTTTGTTGATGAGTGACCTCTAGACAAAAGTTAAGACCTTTCTTTTTCCTCCTGTTTCCCATTTCTAAAATGAGGATAATAATAATCATAGCTATTTCAAAGTCTGTCTTATGAATTAAATAAGTTAGTACATTTAGAATAATGCCTGACACGTAGTAAGCACTCAGTTAAGATCAATTGCTTTTGTTACTTTTATTGTTGTTAGTATTTACTGAATTGTCTAAAGGTGAGTTTTAATACAGCTTACCTAAAAGACAAAATGTGGTGTGCGCTATACAGCTACGGTAGTCAAAACAGCCTGATACTGGTACAACAGCAGATACATTGACCAATGGAACAGAATTGAGAACCCAGATGTAAACCCATCCACCTACGGTCACTTGATCTTGACAAGGGCCCGAAGTCCATCAAATGGGGAACAGACAGTCTCTTTACAAATGGTGCTGGCAAAACTGGATGTCCATCTGCAAAAAAATGAAATAGGACCCATACCTCACACCATATACAAAAACTAATTCAAAATGGATAAAGACCTAAATATAAATCCAAAAACTATAAAGTTCATAGAAGAAAAAATAGGATCAATGCTAGAGGCCCTAATACATGGCATTAACAGGATACAAACCATAACCAACAACACACAAACTCCAGAAGATAAGCTAGATAACTGGGATCTTCTAAAAATTAGACACTTATGCTCATCAAAAGACTTCACCAAAAGAGTTAAAAGAGAACCTACAGACTGGGAAACATTTTTGGACATTACAAATCAGACAAAGGTCTAATCTCTATAATCTACAAGAAAATCCAATCCTCTACAACAAAAAGACAAATAATCCAGTTAAAAAATGGGCAAAGGAAATGAACAGACACTTCACCAAAGAAGACATTCACGTGGCCAACAAACACATGAGGAAATGCTTGCCATCACTAAGCATTAGACAAATGCAAATTAAAACCACAGTGAGATACCATCTCACTGTGGCATTACTGGCACCAATCAAAAACACTGGAAATAACAAATATTGGAGAGGCTGCAGAGAGATCGAAACTCTTATGCACTGCTGGTGGGAATGCAAAATGATACAACCATTTTGGAAAGTGATGTGGCCTTTCCTTAGAAAGTTAGAAATAGAAGTACCATAAGATCCAGCAATCCCACTCCTAGGAATATATCCTAGAGAAACAAGATACAAGAGAAAGATCAGTCCAAAG
>NW_004443957.1:10610880-10612872 GCF_000243295.1 Trichechus manatus latirostris | reverse complement strand
CATGCATCTACTTGAGCTAAGAAGCACACTCTTCACGAGTATCATTTTATGTCCCATAGTCCAGTCCAATTTTTGTCTGAAGAGCTGGCCTCAGGAATTGTTTTAGTTCTGGGTTGACAGAGAGTCGGGGGCCATGCTTTCTGGGGTTCCTCCAGTCTCAGTCAGACCATTAAGTCTGGTCTTTTTACTAGAATTTGAGTTTCTGCACCCCACTTTTCTCCTGCTCCAGCAGGGACTCTCTGTTGTGTTCCCTGTCAGGGTGGTCATTGGTAGTAGCTGGGCACCATCTAGTTCTTCTGGTCTCAGGCTGTTGCAGTCTCCAGTTTATATGGCCCTTTCTCTCTCTTGGGCTAATGCTTTCCTTGTGACTTTGGTGTTCTTCATTCTCCTTTACTCCAGGTGGGTTGGGATCAACTGATGCATCTTAGATGGCCACTCACCAAAGTAGGATGCAGAACATTTTCTTAAAAAGCTTTGTTATGCCAATTGACCTAGATGTCCCCTCAAAGCATGGTTCCCAGACCCCTGCCCCTGCTACTCTGTCCCTCGAAGTGTTTGATTGTATTCAGGAAACTTCTTAGCTTTGGATTAGTCCCGTTGTGCTGACTTCCCCTGTAGTGTGTGTTGTCCCTCCCTTCACCTAGGGTAATTCTTGTCTACTGTCTAGTTCGTGAATAACGCTCTCCCTCCCTCCCCACCCTCATAACCATCAAAGAATGTTTTCTTCTGTGTTTAAACCTTTTCTTGAGTTCCTATAATAGTCATCTTATACAATATTTGTCCTTTTGTGACTGACTAAATTCACTCAGCATAATGCTTTCCATATTCCTCCATGTTATGTTTCACAGATTCATCATTGTTCTTTATTGTTGTATAGTATGCCATTGCATGACTGTACCATAATTTGTTTATCCATTCATCCATTGATGGGCACCTAGGTTGTTTCCATATTTTTGCTATCGTGAACAGTGCTGCAATGAACATGGGTGTGCATATTTCTATTCATTTGACGACTCTTATTTCTCTAGGATCTATATTCCAAGGAGCAGGATTGCTGGATCATATGGTACTTCTATTTCTAGCTTTGTAAGGAAGCACCAAATTGATTTCCAAAGTGGTTGCACGATTTTACATTCCCACCAACAGTGTGTAAGTGTTCCAGTCTCTTCATAACCTCTCCAACATTTATTATTTTGCATTTTTTAGATTAATGCTAGCCTTGTTGGGGTGAGATGGTATCTTATTGTAGTTTTGATTTGCATTTCTCTAATAGCTAATGATCGTGAGGATTTCTTCATGTGTCTGTTAGCCACCAAGACTGTAAATCTTTACAGAAGCAGACTGCCACATCTTTCTCCTGGAGCAGCTGGCGGGTCTGAATCATCAACTTTTCGATTAGATATCTAGGACTTAACCACTGTTACACCAGAGTTCCTTAAAAAGTACTATACCATATGATAATAAGCATAGATTTGTCTGCCTACCCCACTTCTTCTGGTTCCACGTGATCTTGGTGGAGTTATTAATCAAGGTCCTATTACCTCAACCACAAGAGTGGGCACATAACACTGGCTGGGATAATCCCTTCTCCCAGACTTTCCTGCTTGTTGAACTGGAGGTGGGCGTGAGGAGCCTCTCTTGCTTTTACAACTGCAAACTATAAGAATGTAAGCCTGGATAGTGTTGATGTGTTGTGAGGTTGTTAACCATTGTCATAGGGCAACATGTATACTAACTGTTTAATGAGAAACTGTTTTGTTCTGTAAACCTTCATCTAGGGTGAGAACAGCAGCACAATTGGAAGAGCGTAGTCGAAGTCACCGAACTGTGTATGTAGAAATTGTTGAAATGGTGTATCTTTGGGTATGTATATTTTCACCAAAAAAAAAAAAGGTCATAAAAGGGAGAGGGTTGACATGTCATGGGGTTGTTAACCAATGTCATAAAACAATATGTGTAGTTCTGTTTCATGAGAAACTATTTGTTCTGTAA
>NW_004443957.1:10594162-10609877 GCF_000243295.1 Trichechus manatus latirostris | reverse complement strand
CATGAGACTAAATGGGCAGCTCCTGTCCGGAGGTGAGATGAGAGGGCAGAGGGGGTCAGGAGCTGGTTGAATGGACATGGGAAACCAGGGTGGAAAGGAGGAGTGTGCTGTCACGTTATAGGGAGAGCAATTAGGTCACATAACAATGTATGTCGAAATTTTTGTATGAGAGACTAACTTGAACTGTAAACTTTCACTTACCCACAACAATAAAATAAAATAAAAAAGAAGTGAGGGCGGTGAGACTTCTACTTTCTTACTTTGGACACATCATCAGGAAAGACCAACTGGTAGAAAAGGACATCGTGTTTGGTAGAGGGTCAGTAAAAATGAGGGAAATCCTCAATGAGAAGGATTGCTATAAAAGCCATAACAATGGACTCAAGCATACCAATGATCATGAAGATGGCACAGGACCAGGCAGCATTTTATTCTGTTATACATGGGATTGCTTTGAGTTAGAGCCGGCTCAACAGCAACTACCAACAACAATATATGTCAAGCCCTGTTTTAAGCATTTTACAGCCGGTAACTCATTTAAGGAGTTCCTGAGTGGTGCAAACGGTAAAAGCACTTGGCTGCTAACTGAAAGGTTAGCAGTTAACAAGTCCACCCAGAGGATGGAAGAAAGTCCTGGTGACCCACTTCTGAAAATACAGCCTTTGAAAACCGTATGAGCACAGTTCTGCTCTGACACACTTGGGGTTGCCATGAGTTAGAATGGACTAGATGGCAACTGTTTGTTGTTCTTTTTTGTTTTAACTAATTTAAACCTCCTAACTACCCTGTGAAGTAGGTATTATCATTATCCTTGCTTTATGGACGAGGAAAATGAGAACAAACAGATGAAGTAACTTGCCCAAGGCCACATAGATAGTAAGATAATGATAGGAGTCTGAATGTTTTCTGTGCCAGAGCATCTGTCAAATGGTCACCAAGCATAGATATTGGTAGGTATTATACTCTGCATAGTGTACACTAGGAGGTGGACAGGAAATAGTCCATATAATACATGTGTACTATTTTGATGACAACTAACAACAACGACAACAACTATTATGAGAATGGAGAAGAGAGAAGAAGGACAAATAAGCCAATTTTACTCCTGTAGCAACTAAACAGAGAGCATGCCAGAAAATTGCAGTGATCAAAAATTCTCCAATTTAGGTTAGTTCCTTGGATATTCACCTCCCAACTTCCATTCATTTCCCATGCCATTCTACATTCTCTAACCTTTTTCCAATTTTAGAAGAGGTCTAGCACAATTTTCGTTCTTATCTGGAATTCTTGAAACATAGTCCCCATTTGATGCTTTTACTTCACCTCCCTTTTGATCTGGATTCCATTGTATTCTGGCTTAATCATCACCCCCTTCTCCTTCTGAAGTTGACCTGGAAAAAAAATTACCAAAAACCTCCTATTGCCAGGCCCACTGAGAATTTCTTAGTAGATATGTTATTTGCCAGACACTTTTGTTGACCTTAAAACCCTCTCCCTTGGTGTTTGGGCCATCATTCCTCCTCATTCTCTTCTTCTATTCTAGCTATTCTTTTTATTTCTTTGTAGTCTCCTATCTCTTTTTACCATCAAATATTGATGTTCCTATTCAACTATCCAAACTGTGGTCAAATATTATTTCTTCTAGAAAGTTTCCCTGTCTTCCACCCCCACAGAGTTTGTCAAACCTACATCTGGTCTCTATTTGTGCTTTGCCCATACTTCTGTTGCCCTTATTGTGCTGTATTGTTTTTATTTGCTACTTATACCTCTTCTGCTTTTGCCTGAAAATTCCTTGAGGGCAAGGGATGATGTTTTTTCATCTCTGTATCCTCAGCATTTAGTAGATTTCCACCACAGGGTAGGTTCCCAGTAAATGTTCCTGAATGAATGAATGGGCTTATCTGATTTACAGCTGTGGAGTATCTGCCTATTATGACTTAACCTGATCTTTTCTCTGTAAAACAGGTCAGACATTGTCATAAAAGATGTCTAGAGATATAAATTACCCATGTGAATAGAAGGACACTTGAATACCTAGTGGTGAACATCTGATATCTAGTATATCTGAACATCTAATATCCTACTATATAAATCAATGATGATGTGTGTGTGTTTCTGTGTTTATAGTGAAGTAGAGTAGGCCAGTGTGTACCCGACACAAAAATCAAAACACCGGGGATGCTAGTCCTGGCTCTTTCACTTAGCCCAGTGGCCTTAGGCAAGTTATTTAGCTAATCTAAAGCTTGAATGTCTTTTTTAACGATAGTAATAACCTCCTTCCTATCTACCTCATAGAGCTGCTGTGTAGATGAGATGGAAATTAGACAAAGATGCTTTAAAACATGTTATAGGTTGTTATTTTGGTTGCAAGAAACATAAACACACTCAGATTATCTTAGGTAGTAGACAGTTTATTGAAAGGATACCAAGAAGGAGGAAAAAAGGCAGGGGGAAGGGAAGCCAACATCTTAGCCATAAGTGCAGGCCAACCAGACAACTAGGAAGTTGCAAAATCCGCAGCAAGAGCTTGCTAATCTTTTGAGTGCTTCCAATAACACTACGACTTTTCTCTCTGTCTCTGTTTCTCTCAGGGTGACTTTCTGCTTTTGTTTTTACTACCAACTAACTGAACCCCTAAACCTATAGTTCAAACTATTGTTGCTGTTGACCTGACTGGGCAAAGCTCTTGCTCCAGGTTTCTTCATAGGAAGCCAGCCAGCCAAGATTTGGTCGTTCTTGGGTAGGAGGCACTTTTCTGGTCCAATCAGTAGTGGCCATGGTGATAGAGTTATGCGGAACAAACACACCCATTTATTCCTATGCCCAAGGCTGTTGCTTTAGTAGGAATTATTGGATGAAGTTTCCCTTAGAAAGAGGCTGCGGGTACAGCTGGTCCTTCCAGTGAAACAGACTGTTCTTCGGTATATCTAAAGCATATAAAAATGTTAGATGGCATTATTATCGGGAACAGAATTCAAAGCTTTAAACTAAAAAAAGATAAGACAGTTTTAGGCTCTCCCCAGCAGGAAGAGAGATGATCACAGTGGGAAGAGGGATCATTCAGTCCAAACTAGCAATATCCTAACAATAACAAGATAATATACTGTAGAGTCTCATCAGGCTTACAGAAACCATTCATTTAAAACAGACAGAACTTGATGCAGGGAATTGGTTACATAAGTATTCGAAGAAGGAATCTAGGGATTAGCCACAGTAGGATGCCACTACCACTACTAGGCTGAATCAGGGACAAAGGTAGGAGGGAGTTTGAAAGGATCCCAGGGACTAGGGTTACCCAGTGGAAGCCCGCCCAGAAGCTGGCGGGTTGTGAAGGAAACAACTGATACCCAAGATGCCACCTGAGGGGGCGAGGGTATGGAGGGGGAGGGGTTGCCATGACAAGAAATAACTTGGATTCTTTTTCCTTTTGCCCTCCAAACTCCTCCCATTAGCCAAATATATCATAAAGCCAGCTGACATAGAAAGGTCAGTCCTCCTCGTGATATAGAGATCAGGGAAGGGCAAGAAATGGATCTGAGGGCAAATAGGCTCAGGACCAGCTCTGTATCTTGTCATTAAATGAGCCAAATCTTTGGTTTACTTAGGGATGTCCAAGAGAGTCAGTATTCCAGTAAAGCAGACTGAGTATACGCTTTGGAATGGCTTTGAATCTCAGCTCTGTTATTCTGTTTTACTTGGGGTGAATTACTTAACCCTTCCAGACCTCAGTTTCTTATTCTGTAAAATTATAATAATGATGCCTGTCTTCCAGGAGTATAAAGATTCGGTATAATGAACATAAAGCTTTCAGCATAATGTGTAGACACGGAAGAAGCATTATTGTTATGATGATGATGGTGGTGGTGGTGGCAGTGGTGGTAGTGATTGTGGTTGTCCCCAAGATGTGTTTCCTTTTTGCATCTTCAACAGCTTGTCTCAGCAGATTTTTCCAAGCTGATCCAAAATACAGGCATTGTTAGGCTTCTGAGTAACCTTATCAATATCAAGGTATCTGAGGTTAAAAAGTCAACGGGTAAAATGCCACGGAGGTTTCCACATCTCATCAAATAAAATTACAAGGTGCTTTGTACATATAGCAACCCTGGTGGCTCAGTGGTTAAGAACTATGGCTGCTAACCAAAAGGTCAGCAGTTCAAAGCCACCAGCAACTCCTTGGAAACCCTATGGGGCAGTTCTACTCTGTCCTATAGGGTCGCTCTGAGTCGGAATCAACTTGACAGCATGGGTTTGGTTAGGTTGTACATATAAAATTCTTGTCTGTGTAGACAGTAACAGTCATACCACAATATTAAACATTTAAGAAACAGTACGAATGGTAAGTACCTAAGTGGGACTGTATCTTTGAAACCGCAAATATCTTTAAGTAGATCAACAGTCATTCTTAGGGGAATTGTAATAAAAATTTATGTGACTGTGATTTTCAACAAGTGATATAACCATTTTAACAGATGGGCAATTAGTAGATAGTCTAATAGGAAGAGTTCGGGTGATTTAACCAAATTTTGGAAAAGCAGCGACACTAATTTCTTTGCCTTTGTCTGGAGTGACAGAATTTAAAATATTTTCCTTTTTTTTTTTTTAGTTAAATCTCGTTGTGCTTTATAAGTAAATTCCCCGGGTAGAGAAGACCTGGTGCTTTTATCTCTCTTTTCTGATGTTGCTATGACTTTTAAAAAGATTTTAAACCATCAAATAAAAAAATTATGCAATACATACTGTACATGAAAGAGTGAAAGAAAATGTGCACTTTCAAGAATAATGATTAACTGAACATGTGTACACTCACCACTCAGGCCAAGAAACAGAATATTTCCACTCAGGATCCTCCTGTGTATCTCTTATTACCTACAAAGTGAACACTGTCCTGAATTTTGGGTTAATTAGCCACATTTTTCTTTATATTTTTGATCACTTATGTATATAACCCTAACTGTATATTATTTAGTTTGGAATGTTTTTGAATTTTAAATGGAATCATTGTGATTATATTTGCCTATGACTTGCCCCTTTTGCTCAACACTGTGAAATTCATTCATGTTCTTGTGCACAGCTGTAGTTCATTCATTTTCACTGCTTTACAATGTTCCATTGTATGAATATTTCACAATTTATTTATCAGTTTGACTGTTAATGGATATTTAGGTTGTTCCCACTGTCTTCTAGTGCATATATGTAAGAGTTTCTTTAAGGTATATGCTCCACATCTTTGCCAACTTGACATTTTTGCCAATAAAGTGGGTCTAAACAGTATCTCTTTGGGTCATAATTTTCATTTTCCTGATTACTACTGAGATTGAGCATCTTTCCATATATTTATGGACCATTATACTTCCTTTTCTGTGAAATTTCTGTTTATTTCTCTTTCCTGATTTTTCAATTTTCAGATTGTATTTTTCTTAATAATTTTTAGTTCTTTATATATTCTGGTTAGGAGCCCTGGTGGCACAGTGGCTAAAGCACTTAGCTGCTGACTGAAACGTCAGCAGTTCGAACCCACCAGTTGTTCCAGGGGAGAAAGACATGGCAGTTGGCTTCCATAAAGATCACAGCCTTGGAAACCCTATGGAGCAGTTCTACTCTGTCCTAGTGGGTCGCTATGAGTCAAAATCGACTTGACAGGAACAAGTTTAGTTTTTTGATTTTGGAGTTTATATATGCTAGATACTAATTTTTGTCTCGTATATGTGTGACAAGTATCTTCTCTCAGTTTATGGCTTATATTTTTGCTTTCTTTATGTTATCTTTTTTTTTAATGATAATATTTTATTGTGTTTTTGGTGAAGGTTTACACAGCAGTTTAGGCTCCCATTCAACAATTTCCACACAAATTGTCAGTGACATTGGTGACATTCTTTACAATGCATGAATATTCTTATTATTTCTGTTCTGGTTATTCTGTTTTCCTTATGTTACGTTTTGATTGTCATAATTTTATTGTAGAAGCTGATTATTATTTTCTTTATTAATGTAATTTTACTTACTTTGTTGTTGTTGAGAATATACACAGCAAAACATACACCAATTCAATAGTTTCTACATGTTATTATTATTTTCTTTTATGGTTAGTCCTTTATGTCTTATTTAAGACATTCTTCCCCAAGGTCATAAAGATATTTCACTATATTTGTCTTATGTAAGACTTACAGTTTTACCTTTCACATTAAATGCCTAATCTACCTGGAAATTATTTTTGTGTATGGTGTGAGGTAAAGGTTCAATTTCATTTTTTCTCAATATAGATAACTGATTATTCCAATATCATTTATTGAAAAGACCATACTTTTCACTCTGATCTACAATACCACCTCTGTCAAAGAGCAAGAATCTTCACAACTATAACTCCATTTCTGGACTGTATTTTGTTCAATTGCTGTTATGATCAATCTCTGCTTAATTACTGTAATTTATGTTGCCTTCATCTGATAGCACAAACCCCCATTTTGTTGTTTTGCAAGAGTGTCTTGGCTATTCTTTTTTTTAGGTGAAAATTTACAGCTCAAGTCAATTTCTCATTCAAAAATTTATACAGGTATTGTTTTGTGACATGGGTTGCAATCCCCACAATGTGACAGCACACTCCTCCTTTCCAGCCCGGGTTCCCTGTATCCATTTGATCAATTCCTGTCCCTTCCTGCCTTCTCATCCTGCCTCTGGACAGGAGCTGCCCATTTAACTAATATATTTGATTGAATTAAGAAGCACATTCCTCATATGTATTGTTTTTTGTTTTATAAAAAACCTGTTGCCGTTGAGTCAATTCCGACTCATAGTGACCCTACAGGACAGAGTAGACCTGCCCCATAGAGTTTCCAAGGAGCGCCTGGTGGATTGAACTGCTGACCTTTTGGTTAGCAGCCATAGCACTTAAGCACTATGCCACCAGTGTTTCCTTTTTGTTTTATAGGCCTGTCTAAACTTTGTCTGAAGAGTAGGCTTTGGGAATGGTTGCAGTTCTGGGTTAACAGAGTGTCTGGGGGCCATAGTTTCAAGGGTTCCTCCAGTCTCTGTCAGACCATTAAGTCTGGGGGGTTTTTATGCAAATTTGAGTTCTGTTCTACATTTTTCTCCTGCTCTGTCTGGGACTCTCTGTTGTGTTCTCTGTCAGAGCGGTCATTGGTGATAGCCGGACACCATCTAGTTCTTTTGGTCTCAGGCTGGTGAAGTCTCTGGTTCATTTGGTCCTTTACTCCTTTGGGCTTGTATTTTCCTTGTGTCTTTGGTTTTCTTCATCAATGGGACCAATAGATGTATCTTAGATGGCCACTCACAAGCTTTTAAGACCCCGGAAGCTACTCACCATAGGGGTAAGCAGAACATTTTCTTTATAAACTGTGTTATGCCAATTGGCCTAGATGTCCCCCGAAACTATAGTCACCAGGCCCCAGCCCCAGCTACTCTGTCCCTCAAAGTGTTTGGATGTGTCTAGAAAACTTCTTTGCTTTTGCTTTGGTCCAGTTGTGCTGACTTCCCCTGTATTTTGTGTTATCCTTCCTTCACCAAAGCTGACCCTTGTCTACTATCAAGTTAGTGATTTCCCCCTCCTTCCCTCCTCCCCTCTTAACCATCAAAGAATGCTTTTTTCTGTGTTTAAACCTTTTCTTGAGTTCTTATAATAGTGGTCTTATACAATATTTGTCCTTTTGTGGCTTACTAATTTCACTCAGCATAATGCCCTCCAGATTCATCCATGTTGTGAGGTGTTTCGCAAATTCATCATTGTTTTTTATCTTTGCATAGTATTCCATTGTGTGTATGTACCATAGTTTGTTTATCCATTCATCTGTTGATGGGCATTTAGGTTGTTTCCATCTTTTTGCTTTTGTGCATAGCACTGCAATGAACATGGATGTGCATATATCTATTCATGTGACAGCTCTTATTTCTCTCAGGTATATTCCTAAGAGTGGGATTGCTGGATCTTATGGTATTTCTATTTCTTGCTTTTTAAAGAAGCGCCATATTGTTTTCCAAAGTGATTGTACCATTTTACATTCCCATCAGTAGTGCATAAGAGTTCCAATCTCCCCACAACCTCTCCAACATTTGTCCTTTTGTGTTTTTGGGGGATTAGTGCCAGCATTGTCAGAGTGAGATGGTATCTCATTGCAGTTTTGATTTTCAGTTATCTAATGGACAATGATTGTGAGCATATCCTCAGCTGTCTGTTAGCCGCCTGAATGTCTTCTTTGATGAAGTGTCTGTTTACATCCTTTGCCCGTTTTTTAATTGGGTTATTTGTCTGTTTGTTGTTGAGGTGTTGCAGTATCTCGTAGATTTTAGAGTTTAGACCCTTATTGGATATGTTGTAGCCACAATTTTTTTCCCAGTCTGTAGGTTCTCTTTTTACTCTTTTGGTGAAGTCTTTTGATGAGCGTAAGTGTTTGATTTTTAGGAGCTCCCAGTTACCTAGTTTCTCTTCTGGTGTTTGTGCATTGTTAGTTATGGTTTGTATACTATTTATGCCATGTATTAGGGCCCCTAGCATTGTCCCTATTTTTTTCTTCCAAGATCTTTATCGTTTTAGATTTTATATTTAGGTCTTTGATCCATTTTGAGTTAGTTTTTGTGTATGGTGTGAGATATGGGTCCTGTTCCATTTTTTCGCAGATGGATATCCAGTTATGCCAGCACCATTTGTTAAAGAGACTGTCTTTTCCCCATTGAGGGGACTTTGGGACTTTGTCAAATATCAGTTGCTCATAGGTGGATGGATTTACATCTGGGTTCTTGATTCTGTTCCATTGGGCTGTTTCTGTTGTACCAGTACCAGGCTGTTTTGACTACCGTGGCAATATAATAGGCTCTAAAATGAGGTAGTGTGAGGCCTCCCAGTTTATTCTTCTTCAGTAATACTTTACTTATCCAGGGCCTCTTCCCTTTCCATATGAAGTTGGTGATTTGTTTCTCCATCTCATTAAAAAATGCCGTTGGAATTTGGATCAGGATTGCATTGTATCTGTAGATTGCTTTGGGTAGAATAGACATTTTCAAAATGTTGAGTCTTC
This sequence comes from Trichechus manatus latirostris, assembly GCF_000243295.1. Taxonomy (NCBI): domain Eukaryota; kingdom Metazoa; phylum Chordata; class Mammalia; order Sirenia; family Trichechidae; genus Trichechus; species Trichechus manatus. The sequence continues at coordinate 10,600,851 of NW_004443957.1, read as the reverse complement.
CTATCCATGAGCAAGGTATGTTTTTCCACTTATGTAGGTCTCTTTTGTTTTCTTGCAGTAGTCTTTTGTAGTTTTCTTTGTATAGTCTTTTATGTCCCTGGTTAGACTTATCCCTAGATACTTTATCTTCTTGGGGGCTATTGTAAGTGGTATTGATTTGGTGATTTCCTTTTCAAAGTTCTCTTTGTTGGTGTAGAGGAATCCTACTAATTTTTATATGTCAATCTTGTATCCTGCTACTTTGCTGAAATCTTCTATTAGTTCCAATAGGTTTCTTGTGGATTCTTTTGGGTTTTCTGTGTGTAAGATCATATTATCTGCAAACAGGGATACGTTTTTACTTCTTCCTTACCAATTTGGATGCCCTTTATTTCTTTTTCTTGCCTTATTGTTCTAGTTTGGACCTGTAGCATAATGTTGAATAAGAGTGATGATAAAGGACATCCTTGTCTGGATCCCATTCTCAAGGGGAATGCTTTCAGTCTCTCTCCATTTAGAATGATGTTGGCTGTTGGCTTTGTATAAATGCCCTTTATTATGTCTATTCTTAGACTTTTATAATTCCACATTCTAAATTTTAGAATCACCTTGTCATGAAATATCCCATAGAAAGTTGGAATATTAATTAAAAGTTCACTGAGTTTGTAGATCATCTTGCAGATAACTAACATTTTTATGATATCGGAGTTTCCTATCCATAAAAATGGTCTATGTCTTCATTTGTTTGGATCCTCTTTAATATTGCTCTAAAAACACATCTTTGTATAGGTTTACTCCTAGGTATTTTCTTTCTTTTTTTTTTTGATACTATTGTGAAGGAAACAATTTTCTATTTTTGTATATTGATTTTAGGGCCAGAATCTTGCTAAACTCTTTATTAATTCTAATAGCTTATCTTTTGAATAAATTCTAATAGTTTCTTTTGGATTTTTTTTATATAGGCAATTATATTACTTGTGAACAATTACAGTTTTGTTTCTTCCTTTTCCATCCTTATATTTTAATTTATTTTTCTTTTCTTATTGTCCTGACTAGGATCTCTAGTACAGTGTCAAACACAAGTGATGATAGCAGGCACCCTTGTACTATTCCTAACCTTAAAGGGAATATTTTAATTATTTGCTAATAAGCATGATGCTTGCTATAGGTGTTTGTTGTTGATGGTGATAGCATAAAAGTTCTAGTTTGCTAAGAGCCTTTATAAAACTCACAAATAGATGTTGAATTTTGTGAAGTCATATGTCTGCATCTATTGGAATGATCATATGATATTTCTCCTTTAATCTTTAATGTGGTAAATTACATTAATTGATTCTAGAGAATTAATCCAACTTTATATTCCTGAAACAACCCCAACTTATTCACAGAACATTATGTTTTTTATACATTGCTGAATTTTGAAGCTATATTCATGAATTAGAATGGCATAGAATTTTCCTTTCTCAAAGCCTGAAGCCCTCATCAGATTTTGGTATTCAGGTTATGCTTACCTCTTAAAACATTTGGGGAATGTTCCCTTTTTTTCAAATTCGGAGTAGTCTTTTTCTTTTTTTTATTGTTGTATTTTAAGTGAAAGTTTACAATTCAAGTTAGTTTCTCATACAAAAATTTATATATACATTGTTATGTGACCCTAGTTTTTCTCCCTATGCTGTGACAGCACACTCCTCCTTTCTACCTCGGATTTCTGGTGTCCATTCAACCAGCTCCAGACTCTCTCTGCCTTCTCATCTTGCTTCTGGACAGGAGCTGCCCATTTAGTTTCTTGTGTCTACTTGAGCTAAGGAGCACACGCTTCACGAGTATCATTTTATGTCCCATCGTCCAGTCTAATCTTTATCTGACGAGTTGGCCTCAGGAATGGTTTTAGTTTTGTGCTAACAGAGAGTGCCGGGGTCATGTCTTCTGGGGTTCCTCCAGTCTCAATCAAACCATTAAGTCTGGTCTTTTGACTAGAATTTGAGTTCTGCACCCCACTTTTCTCCTGCTCCATCAGGGACTCTCTATTGTGTTCCCTGTCAGGGTGGTCATTGGTAGTAGCCGGGCACCGTCTAGTTCTTCTAGTCTCAGGCTGATGAAGTCTCTGGTTTATGTGGCCCTTTCTGTCTCTTGGGCTAATACTTTCCTTGTATCTTTGGTGTTCTTCATTCTCCTTTGCCCCAGGTGGGTTGGGACCAATTGATGCATCTTAGATGGTCGCTCGCTAGCTTTAAGACTCCAGACGCCACTCACCAGAGTTCAAATTTGGAGCAGTTTTTGTATGATTGGAATTACTTGTTTCTTTTTTCTTTCTTTTTTTTTTTAATTGAACTTTAGATGAAGTTTTACAGAACAAACTAGCTTCTCATTAAACAGTTACTACATAGATGGAATTACTTGTTTCTTGTTGAACTCACCAGAACAATTTTGGGCCTAATTAATCTTTTTTCAAGTGAAATTTACATATAGTCAGTTATGGATTGAATTACGTTCCCCAAAAAATATGTATTGTAAATCCTAATCTTTATGCCTGTGGTTCCACAACTCATCTGTCATTTTGTCATACTGTGGTGGCTTGCATGTTGCTGTGATGCTGAAAGCTATACCACCAGTATTATAAATACCAGCAGGGTCACCCATGGTGGACAGGATTCAGTGGAGCTTCCCAACTAAGACAGACTAGAAAGAAGGACCTGGCAGTCTACTTCTGAAAAAATCGGCCAGTGAAAACCTTATGAATAGCAGGGGAACATTGTGTGATACAGTGCAGGAAGATGAACCCCTCAGGTTGAAAGGCACTCAAAATACGACTGGGGAAGAGCTCCCTCCTCAAAGTAGAGGGAACCTTAATGACATGGATGGAGTCAAGCTTTTGGGACCTTCATTTGCTTAGGTGGCACAACTCAAAATAAGAAGAAACAGCTGCAAATATCCATTAATAATCAGAACATGGAATGTACAAAGTATGAATCTAGGAAAATTGGAAGTTGTTAAAAATGAAATGAACCGCATAAAAATTGATATCCTAGGGATCAGTGAGCTGAAATGGACTGGCTAACCTACTGGAAGAGATCCATATTTGTGCCCATTCCAAAGAAAGGTGATCCAACAGAATGGGAAAATTATTGAACAATATCATTAATATCACACACAAGTAAAGTTTTGCTGAAGATCATTCAAAAGTGTTTGTAGCAGTACATTGATAGGGAACTGCCAGAAATTCAAGCCAGATTCAGAAGAGGATGTGGAATGAGGGATATCATTGCTGATGTCAGGTGGATCTTGGCTGAAAGCGGAGAATACCAAGAAGATGTTTACTGGTGTTTTATTGACTCAAAGGCATTCGACTGCGTGGATCACAACAAATTATGGATAACACTGCGAAGAGTGGGAATTCCAGAACACTTGATTGTGCTCATGAGGAACCTGTACACAGACCAAGAGGCAGTCATTCACACAGAACTAGGGGATACTGCATGGTAAGGGGATTCTGCGTGGTTTAAAGTCAGGAAAGGTGTTTGTCAGGGTTGTAAACTTTCACCATACTTATTCAATCCATAAACACTTACTGATGAAGAGCAAAGACTACAGCCTTCAGTATGTGTTGCACCTCAACATAAAGAAAACAAAAATCCTCACAACTGGACCAATAAGTAATGTCATGATAAACAGAGAAAATATTGAAGTTGTCAAGGATTTCATTTTTCATTTTACTTGGATCCACGATCAATGCCCATAGAAGCAAACCAAAAAAAACCATTGCCATGGATTCGATTCTGACTCATAGCAACCCTAAAGGAAAGCGTAAAGCTGCCCCATAAGGTTTCCAAGGAGTGACTGATGAATTCGAACTGCTGACTTTTTTGTTAGCAGCTGAGCTCTTAACCACTATGCCACCAGACCTCCCCTATGGAAGCAGCAGTCAAGAAATCAAATGACGTATTGCACTGGGCAAATCTGTTGCAAAAAAAGACCTCTTTAAAGTGTTAAAAACCAAAGATGTCACCTTGAGGACTAAAGTGTGCCTAACCAAAGCTATGGTGTTTTTAATCTCCTCATATGCATGCAAAAACTGGACAATGAATGAGGAAGACGGAAGAAGAATTGATGCCTTTGAGTTATGGTGTTGGTGAAGAATATTGAATAAAACATGGACTGCCAGAAGAAAGAACAAATCTGTCTTGGAAGAAGTACATCCAGAATGTGCATTAGAAGCAAGGATGGCAAGACTTCGTCTCACGTACTTTGGACATGTTATCAGGAGGGACCACTCCCTGGAGAAGGACCTCATGCTTGGCAAAGTAGAGGGTCAGCAAAAAAGAGGAAGACCCTCAACTAGATGAACTGACACAGTGGCTGCAACGATGGGCTGAAGCATAACAGCTATTGTGAGGATGGTGTAGGACAGGGCAGTGTTTTGTTCTATTGTATATAGGGTCGCTATGAGTCAGAAGCAACTCAGCGGCACCTGATGACAACAACATGCCTGTGGTTATAATTCCATTTGGGAATAGATTGTCGTTGTTGTGTTAATTCTGTGTTAGCGTAGTGTGTATCTTGAGTCAATTTTGAGATATAGACGATATTAAATAATCAAGCAGAGGAGAGATAGGGTAAGATAGATGCCAAGATACATAGAGATCTCTAAGGATCCAGGAAGCAAAAGCTGAAGAGACAAGGACCTTCCTCTAGAGCTGACAGAGAGAGAAAGGCTACACCTAGAGCCGGTGCTCTGAATTCAGGCTTCTAGCCTCCTAAATTGTGAGAAAATAAATTTCTGTTTGTTAAAGCGATCCACTTGCGGTATTTCTGCTATAGCAGCACTAAGACTTAGTGAAATGTACCAACCTTATGGGTGCTATTCTGTGAGTTTTGACAAATGCATACACCTGTGTAACACAAAGTCCTATCAATATATAGACATTATCATCACCCCAGAAAATTCCCTCAAGTACCTTCCCAGTTAATCCCTACATCTACCTTCAGAGGCATTCACAGTTCTGATATTTTTCCACCAAAAATTAGTTTTGCCTGTTCTAGAACTTTATATAAATGGAATTGTACAGTATATACTCTTTTTTATTGTTGTTGTTTAAGCCTTCTTTCATACAGTATAGTATTTTTGAGATTTGCATTATGTAGCATTAATTTGTTCCTTTTAGTTGCTGAGAAGAATTTTATTGTTTAGATATCCCATGGTTTGTCTAGACTTTCTCCTATTGATGGACACCTAGACTGTTTCCATTTTGGGGACTGCTATGAATGAAGCCACTTCGAACATTTTTGTACAAATCTATGTTTTCATTTCTCTTGAGTAAATATCTCAGAGTGAAATTCCTCAACAAGTCATAAGTTGGTAGATAGTTTGTTTTTATAAGAAACTGTCAGACCTTTTCCAAAGCAGTTGTACCATTTTACATTCCCATTAACAATGCATGGAAGAATTAGCATTCTACATCCTTGCAAACTGTGTGTGTGTTCAGTATTAGAACATCAACATTTAAATGCCTAATAGAGAAGGTAGACCTATCAAAAAAAGACTGAGAAGTAGTGGGCGGAGCAATAGAAAAACCAGGTATGATTTCATAAGAAATGAAAGGAAGAGGTTTCAAGAAAGAAGGATTGATCAAGATCCTTGTTGTATACTTTTGCTCTGCCTCCAATACATTTTACACTCTATAACGAGAGAGTTGTCTCTTTAACAAGCAAGTCTTACTACCTTACTCCTCAGCTTTTCAGCCCTCACTCTGAGATATTTACTCAAGAGAAATGAAAACATATGTCCACAAAGATTCATACAGAAATGCTCATCCTACCTGCCTACCTCTGCAACATCTTCTCTGCAAGGCTTCCTCTGAATCTCTCTATTTCTTTCAGCCAAACTAGATTTCTGTCAGTTCCATGCTTTGTCCTGCCTCAGAGCTTTTGCACATGCTATTTTCTCTGTAGGAGTCCCTGGGTGGTGCAAATAGTTGGGCACTTAGCTACTAACTGCAAGGTTGGTGGTAGGCGCCTTGGAAAAAAGGCTGGTGATCTACTTCTAAAAGGTTATGCCAGGAATCGTAATCGACTGGACACCAAATGGTTTGGTTTTTCTTTTCTTTTTTGGTTCTCTCTGCCTAAAACATTTGGCCCCCTCTCTTTGCCTAGCTAATTCCTACTTATCCTTTAGCTTGCAGCTTAAATGTTACTTTCTTATGGAAGCCTCCATCTCAGACTCGATTGATTCCTGTAGTTAAATATGGCATGTACTTTAGCCTTCAGGGTACGTAACAAACTCGTGATTAATTATAAGTATTCTATCTTCCATGTTAACTTACAACCCTTGAAGAAGAGACAGACCCTATCTATCTTGCTGACTCCTATAGCACCATAGCACAGTTTCTGGCCCATAACAGATTATCAAATATTTGCTGTGATTGTTTGTGATAAAGTAAATCCAAATTAATTTTATTCTGTCTTTTTTTATATCGTCACTTGAGAAATTTTGAGACTCCCCAAGATATTGCAGAAATGAGATTTAAAATTTCTGCAGAAAAGAATCATAAAAATGACCTCAAATGTGGCAGTTGAAATATTTTGGCAAAAATTTAAAGAAGATATGGCCCCCAGGCACCCTTTTAGCTCAGTGGTAAAGTTATCTCCGAGGTTCACTGTTCAGTCTGGGGGTGGACCACCCCGTAAAACCAAATGGGACTAATGAGGTACAG
>NW_004443957.1:10568652-10594022 GCF_000243295.1 Trichechus manatus latirostris | reverse complement strand
CCTTCATCTTAAGTGAGAATAGCAGCACAATTGGAAGAGCATAGTCAATGTCACTGAACTGTGCATGTAGAAATTTTTGACACGGTGTATCTTTGGCTATGGGTATTTTCACCAAAAAAAAAAAGGATGAGAAGTTAGATTTTGACATGTTGTGGGGTTGTTAACCAATGTCATAAAACAATATGTGTACTGGTGTTTCATGAGAAACTATTTGTTCTGTAAGCCTTCACCTGAAGTACAATAAAAAATAAAAAAAAAATTTAAAGAAGAATATTATTTTTTCATGTAATTTCAACAAGCAAGACATTGATTGCCCAGATGAAATGCTTGATTAGGAAAGCTCTTGTTGGCAAAAGGAGTTCAAGAAAAAATAAAAAGCACTTTGCATTTCTAATAATTTTTAGCTAAGAGAGATTTATATGTAGTCTTTCCCTTCAGAATTCTGTGCAATATTAGTTTTTAATGTAGACACTAAACATTCTTGGCAGATAGTAAAAATTCAAATCAAAAGCTTGAGAGGAGGACTTATTATTTTGGAATAATCAATGAACTGAGTTAACAGAAGTAAGCATATAATTTGGGACAAATTCATTTCAGTTTATGCGAAATGGATGCAGATGTAGCCTTAAATTTTGGGACTCTGATGATTAGGGTCATAAGATTAGGGCCCAGAGAAAGAAAAAACATGGCTAACCCCATTAAACTGAGTAAAGGGTGGCTATATGAGAAAACTGATTATTTCTGCAATTCCTTGAGTTCCTAAGGAGCCTGGGTGGCACAAGTGGTTTGCGATCAGCTGCTAACCAAAAGGTTGGTGGTTGGAACTCACTCAAGGCTCTGTGGAAGAAAAGGCCTGGCGATCTACTTTCTTAAAGACAAAAGCCAAAAAAAATCCTATGGAGCTGGTCTACTCTGTAACACACGGGGTCGCCATGAGCCAGGGGCTGACTCGGCGGCAGCTAACAACAACAACAACGTATGAGAAATGGGAAAACAGATTATTTCTGCACTCCCTTAATTTCTGGACCCCTCCCCTCTTATGCTAAACTATCTTGGCAGAAAGGGAATTCACTAGAAGAATACTGAGTAATTCACAGTTTCAATAGTCAGGAAAGGAATTGAGGGAAGCTAGATAGGCAGAACCATACTTAAATTTGGCCATAAAACGGCCTGGTTAAGGCACAGCTGGTATTGCCAGTGGCTGCTGGACACCAGTCCAGGGATGGTTGCCATTGTCCCACCAGATTCTGGGTGCCACAGCTGCCAGTGGAATGGATTCTACTTACATCTGTGCCACTCACTCCAGACGCAAAGTCCCAAGCAAGAGCATTCAGTTAACCAAGTTTAGGTCACTTTCCTTCACCCTGGCTGTATGTGTGTGGAAGGAGTGGAGTGGAGGCAAGGAACTGGATTTTTGACCTCTCTAGTGGGAGAGGAGATTCTGTTACCCACCAAAATTTCCAAAAGGAAGATTCCCAGACAGTGGAAGGGTCAGATGCTGGACAGCTAAAAACTTATAAATGTTCATTACACCAGTCCATGTTTCAGGGATATGAGAGATATAAGGGAACCTTGCCTTATCCAAAAGCTACTATTGCATCGTTTCTACAATTGTAGGTAATAGGTTACAAAACAACCGATTACTTGATTTAAACATACCCCTACATGCATGCACACACAGGCATACAAAATGATCCACTGGCTTTTCTTTTAAGTTTGTCGTGTCTACTGGTGCACTGGTTAAGAGCTACAGCTGCTAACCAAAAGGTCAGCAGTTCAAATCCAATAGGCACTCCTTGGAAACCCCATGGGGCAGTTCAGCTCTGTCCTACAGGGTTGCGATGAGTTGGAATTGACTCGAAGGCAAGGGTTTGGTCTTTGATTTCTTTTTTTTATTGAGAAAAAGAGACATTTTTCTTTGTTCCAGGTTAAAGAAAGTAGTCTCTGGTGTCATTCACTGCAACCATAACATAGCCTCTAAGCTCAGAAGATAAATCTAAAAATAATTGTACTTTGATACAGAAATTAAACTTGAGAGAAGGCAACTTCAGTGATGTGGAGTGCCATGGAATCTTAATTGAAGGGCCGTTTTTAAAAGGTGCTCCTTTATAGACTCTTGTTGAAAAAGGGAAGCTACCCTGGGGATTGTTCTCCTCTTTACCATTGTTCCTGAATGAGCCCCTGTACTCCTTTTATTTCAGCTGGTATTTGTAAATCAAGGGCAGTAGGAAAACCCACCCACTCCTGAACTCAGATTCACATTCAGTCTTGCATAGTCATCTGTTTATGTGATAATTACTCATAAGGGATTGCTTATAAATATTATGTCTGTGCTGTTGTTGTTTTAGATTACTAATTCCTTTGAAGGCAGGACACTATTTAATTAACTCTGTATAGCACTAAACATTGGTCATTGCATATAAGGCTTTTAATGCTGATGCTATTGAACACGATAATATACTTTTCCGGGCTACAGCAAATTACATTTTTCTTCATACAAGACAGAGTTGGCAAACAACAACCCATGGGCCAGATCATGCCCACCACCTGTTTTTTGTCTATTTTTGTAAATAAAGTGTTATTGGAACACAGCCACACTCATTTGTTTATATATTGTCTATAGCCACTTTCATATAACAGTGACTGAGTTGAGTAGTTGTGACAGAGAATGTATGGCCTGCCAAGCCTACATATTTATTATCCATCCATTTACCAAAGAAGGTTGTGGACCCTTGATCTACATCAGTGTTTCTTATCCTAGGTGATAGAATGGAATCACCCGTTAAAAAAAAGTAAAATGCCTGGCCCTACACCAACACCCCAAATCACAATTTCTAGAGTCAGAGCTGGAGATACACAGTATTTAAAAGTTCACAGATAAAAATCAAAATCACTAGCCTAATGTAACATGCAGTACCTAGTATAATTTTAATAACTCTCACTCATTGAGTACCTAGTAGATGTCAACCATTGTACTAGATGCTCTACATGTATTTTCTTACTTTAATCTCCATAAAACCATCTTGGATATATTTTACATTTTGTTTATAGTCAAGGAAATTGAAGCTTTCTAAGGTTAACTTGTACAAGATCACACAGCTAGTAAGGGTCAGACGCTGGGCAGCCAAAAACTTATAAACGTTCATTACATCTGTCCATCTTTCAGGGATATGAGAGATATAAGAGAAGCTTGCCCTATCCGAAAGCTACTAAGTGGTGAAACAAGGGTTTGAACTGCCTTTCTGCTTGTCCAAGACTGACAATAGAAGAAAAATAACCAGGTGGAGAAGGGCTCTGAATCGTGCCCCTTAGTTTTGCCTTTTCTCTGGAATGCTCTAGATATTTCCCATTGCCTGTATAAGAATGACTGTCCCAAACATGGTTGCAAAACTCTCCCATTAATAGAATGTAACCCAGCTGAGGAAAGGCTGGAACATTCAAATAAGACTTTATTCAAATTAGAGGATAACAAAAGAGAAATGAACTCATTGAGTTACATGAAGGTGGACAGTATCTTCAATGAGAAATCTACTGTAAGAGATATCTTCCTACCTGATTTGTGACCTGCTTCCAAGTGGTGAAGATCATCTTTCACTCCTAACCTCTTTGAACATCATAAAGAACCCTAAAGATTCCCTCAAGTTCAGATCCTAGAAAGTAAGGCATGGGGCAAAAGGAAGTTTCCTCACTATCTTGTTTAAAGAACAACTTTCAAATTCTGATCTCCTGAATGATTTACACATGAATGTCTAACGTTTTCTTGACTGACTACTCATGACAAAATAATAAACCTAGTATTTGCACAAGAAATATTCAGCATGCATCAGTACTAGAGGATATCATTTGGTTACAAAATGTATTTGATCTCAATATATTTAAAATTGCCTATTTCAACAGATGGAGCTCCAAATGAAGTTCCAATCATTAGCAAAGATTCATCCTTTCGTATTAATCTTGAATCTGTTCAAATTCTGGTGTCTGTTTTCTGATAACTAACTGTGGTATGATTTGGATAATTTTTGTAATCAATATTTTTATCCTATTATCTTACTTGTTGTTAGTAAATTACACCCAATAAAGTATCAGTGTTTTATGATGCAAGAGGTAATTACAAAAAGAGAAGCTTCAGGTTTAACTGGGTAAATTTAAAAAATGCTGTTAGAGCAGTGCATAAAATGGGTCTCTTTGCTGAAAGTTGTCTGGTGCGTCTTCCCTAAAGGTGTTCTGTTTACCGTTACCCTGGGATAAGTCTCAGGTGGTGAGTTGAAGTTCAGACATGCTCGATGTTGGGCTGGAGGCCTTTTTGACAGGCAGGCCAGTTTAGAAGCAATTTCAGGCAGGACTCAGAAATATTTTATTTAACCCTTTTGGAATCAAGTCTGTAGAGATCTAACTCCGGAAATCCCAAAACTAACTTGGGCTATATCTCCCATGATTACTTTGGATTGTTACCTTGAATCTAAGGCAACCTTAGGCCTAGTTGGCAGATGCTGACTTGGACCTGGTTCGGGACTGGACTATAAAGCTGAAGGGTAATTAAGACACTAAGGAGCCCTGGTGGTACAAATAGTTAAGTGGTTAAGTGCTTGGCTGCTAACTGAAAGGCTGATGGTTCGAACTTGCTGGTCTGTGGGAGGAAGGGGAGAAAGCCCGGCAATCTGCTTCCATAAAGATTACAGCCAAGAAAACCCTATGAGGTAGTTCTACTCTGTCATATGGGGTCCCTATGAGTCAAAAATTGACTCAATAGCACCTAACAACAACAGGTCGGACACTATTGGTTTCCTTGAATTTCCTTAGAGCAATTGCTTAGGACACATTTCTCTGCTTCTTTTTTATTTTAATGAACACTGGTAATAGGAGGGTTGCAATGGTGTGGACTGGGGAAAAGAGTAGAAGGTCATGGAGAATCTATTTGTAGCAGAAGGAGAGGCTGAGGAGGATGGAGAGGACTCAACTAGTTAGGCCTCCTGACCCCTCCACCCCTACTTTATCTAAAGTAGTTCAGGAAATCCAAATGACTTAGCTTCAGTACTCCCTATTTTGTACACGTGTGTGTTTGAGGGTAGGTATCATTTTCTCCCCCAAACTATCCTGAATTGAAAACTGATTGCATTTCTATACCTCTGAGTACAGGGTGGCAATGAGTTGGAATCGACTAGATGGCAATGGGTTTGGTTTTGGGTTTGGAGTACACATCTCATACCATAGTACTTCCGCCTGTCAAAAGGAAGGTTCTGTGACATTAGAATGAAGATTCCTACTACCTCTTCCTTTTAACTCTCATAGAACTTTATATTTTCTATGGATCAAGCTACTTTATACTCCAGTTGTCTACATGCATATCTTCTTGTATTCCTCCCACTAGATTGTTAAATTTCTTTCAAGCAGGGACACATGCCTTATTCATCTTTGTATTTCTTGCTTCCTACTCTGCCCCCTCCCCCAAATCCCTCCTCACTAACATGATGTTTATCTATAAACAAAGAGTTAGGTAGATATGTTATTTATCTAACTTTTCTTAGTCTCAGGGCCCTGGTGGCATTGTGGTTAAGAGCTTGGCTGCTAACCAAAGGATCTGGCAGTTCGAATCCACTAGCTGCTCCTTGGAAACCCTATGGGGCATTTCTACTCTGTCCAAAGGTTGGCAGTACAAACCCAACCAGAGATGCCTTGGAAGACAGGCCTGGCAATCTGCTTCCAAGGGATCACAGCCATTGAAAACCCTATGGAGCAGTTCTACTCTGCACACATGGGGTCACCATGAGTTGGAATTGGCTCAATAGCAACTAACAACAATTCGAGAAACGGTGCTTTTGGTTGACAATTACATATTTTAGAGCAATTTTAGATCACGTAGTAGCTTAAAAATGTATTACAGGTTATTCTAAAAAAAAAAATCAAAGGAGAAACAATATAGTACAGGCATATCAGAAACTATATTGAAAAATTCATAGGGCATTATTTTACCGAATTTATGTATGATCTTAAAAATAGCATTAATCTTTTTTTTTTTTCGGGTTAATGCTAAGAGCAGAAATATATTTGATGACTTGTCATCCTTACTTGACTGATCAAGAAACTGAAGACTATAATGACATATACTTAAAATGAATTTTCAAAAAACATTTATTGAGTACTTACTACGTGTCAGGTACTGTTCTAAGTGCTTTATATAAAACAACTCATAGTGTATCTGTGGCGGAGACCAAGGCAGAGTCTAAATTTCTAGCCATTGCACAACAGAATTGATACTAAATGTGAAATAAAAGTAAATTGTTTAAATTGTATGAGTTACAAAATAGTGATTTCTAAGCAGAAATGACCGTAAAACACATTTAAGCTCTTTGTCTTTAGTAATTCATTCTTAATTTATCATTTTAGCTTGACAAGTGTCTCAAGCACTATTTATTTCACTACAATTAATACAAATTTCAATGGGTTAAAATAAATCATATGATTTTGAAAGGGAGCTTAGAAATTTAAGTATACATATCCTATTTAAATTTCATCATGTCTTACTTAGTTTTAAAACCAAAATAGGGTTGCTATGAGTGAGAATCAACTCAACGGCAATGGGTTTTGGGGTTATTCAGTTTTATTTATATTAACTTTCAGCAAATCTTAACTCCCTGCAAAATGTTACTGTTGCATAACTATTAAAAAAAAAAAGTAGATAGCAAAATGGAGGGGGGGGAAGCTTAATTCATTAGCCAAAATTTTTATACTAAGTTGTTAATTTATTAAAATCCAGAATATCTTTCATTTTTCTTGCTGCTTAACCACATTATACTTTTCTAAATAGACTCAAACTCAAGGAACAAATTATCCTCTAATGTATCTCATACTTCTAGCTTAACTGAAGAGTTCAAAACATACAAATGACTTCTCATAAATTAGTTTTTATTACAAGCACTTAATATTTCTTTCTAAGCAGTGTTTCTCCTTTTTCTTCCAAATCTGTCGAATTATATCATGAAAATGAGCTTTGGGAAGCCCCTCCATTTTTAACTTTTTTTTTAATTGAAATATTGATGAAGTAATAAAAAACTCATCTATTTAAAGTAAACTAGTCAATAGTTCTTAGTGTGTTCACAGAGTTGTGCAAACATATTTTATAAGGGAACTTTAAAGAGGCCTTACCAACTGTGGTACAACTATTAATAGTCCAAAGAAATTACATTATCTGGGTTGCTTGTAATGGAAGTTAGGTTACTTGCTTGCCTGAACAGGGAAGTTGGCATGTTTGCCTGGCAACAGCTGTTATAACCTTCTGTTGTGGAAGGTTCCCTAGGAGTGAGAAAAAGGGAGGAGGAGGAAAAGCAAGAGAAACAGATTAATCTGTTTTTCCTAGCAGGGGGCAGTGGCCTGGCTGTTTGAGGAGGGAAAGGCTATCCAAGAGAGAAAAAAAAGCACATGCTAATCTAATTCCACTGTGGTAGCCAGAAGTTTGCCCATTTGTAGGGCTGGGGTTACTATTTAGTAGGTTGAAGAGGTTACAGATTTAGCCTACTTCAAAGGGAGTAAATTCCAATCAACAAGAAAGACATCAATAGATTTTCTAAAAAGAAGCTGAAATCTGAGTAGCAGGAGGGTGTCAGCAACTAAAAAGAACTCTTCCCTGGTAAGAGTTTAGGGAGGTGTGTGATACACGTTTTACAAATAATATAAAAACACTATCTGTTACGTGATTGAATTTATCAAGTGAAAGGCAGAAACTTCTCTAAATATAGCACTTTTCTTGTTTTTGGCAATGTATACAGTGAAGAAAGGACAGAAAAGTAAAATCTCTGCTCTCTTGGCCAAGACCTGAAATGAAAAAAAGGCAATAGTGCAGAGTGAGGAGTATTAAACGGGTGTTTATTTGGGGACCATTTCTCTCCTCTATTCTAGACGATTTATTTTGAAATTACGACTGTATAGTATTAAAAGAATTCCATTTCTCTCCCTTTTCAAAAGGAAGGTTTTGGCTAAACGGAATTGTCTTGAAAGGGCTTCCCATTCCCCAAAACCAAAATCCAAAAATGATATCCTTTATATGAGAAGAAACTTTCAATAGTCACAAGTCTAGCTTTTAGATCCAAGAGCTCTTCTATGATCCAAATCTTCCTCGGTTCTCCCCAGATAGCTCATCCCGTTCAGAGGCCTGAGGAGACGTTTTGGAGCAGTGTCCGGGCTTTTGGGCTGTTTCAGCACCTTTAGGGAGGCTGAATACTGTGTGGGAAGGGTGACTCGGGCAAAGCTGGTGTGATGGAGAACCCGAATAGAATGAAAGAAGAAAAAAACTGGGGGGAAGATGTGAAAAAGAAAACAAAAGTAGACAAGAGCTGAGAAAGCCAAAGGAATAGAGGTAGTGCAGGATTCGATAAAAACATCAGAAATTTTCCAATTCCACCCTCGCCGTCTAGGCACTTGTCCACTGGGCCCAAAGGTGCTGGTGGAGGGGAGGGTAAGGCGGACGGATCGACCAGTTCTTCAACTCTCGGCGTGTCTGCCCTTGGGGTAGGGACGGTGAGCGTCGCCGGCCTCCCTCCCGGGCGTTGGTGGCGGGTGACTCAGAGCTTTCTTCCCCGAGCCCGCCCCGCCCCTCCGCTTGCCCCGCCCCCGGAGGAGGAGGCTCACCCTCGTCTCCGCCCGTCTCGGAGGCGGGCCGGAGCCTGAGGAAGAGGAAGGGGACGAGGACAACGAGCCACCGGGCGGAGGAGGAGGAAGAAGAGGCAGACTAACAAGATGGCCCCTGCTGCAGGAGCAGCCTCAGCAGCAGCAGGTGGGAGGCCGGAGGCGACGCTGGCGGTGGCGGCGGTCGCCCGGTGGCCTGGGGCAAAGTCAGAGTCGACGGTGGCAGCGGCAGCGGCTGCGGCCGCCGCGGCGGTGGCGACGGCCGCGGGGACTCGGAGCTGAGAGGAGCTGCTGCTCTGACCAGCGCGGTGAGCGAGCAAGCGGGAGGGCGGCAGCGGCGACGGAGGGAGCGGGGCGGCCGGGGTCCGGACTTTCGTCGGGAACAATAGGCAGCCGCGGCGGGGAAGGGGCTCTCATCGCCCACTCTCTGCTCCGAGGCGGCAGTGGCCGCCCGGCCGGCCCCAGGCCCGGCTGGGGCTCCGCCGGCTCCGAGGGTCTTGTCAGTGGCCGGCGTCCTTTAGGCCTCGGGCCTCCTCGTGCCGCCCGGAGGGCCTGCCCGGGTGGGTAGGCCGTAAGGAGGTGCGGGCGCCGCCCTGGCCAGGGGGAGGGCGAGAGAGGCTTTGGCAAGAGGGAGGGGGCTAAAAGGCTACCCCACTCATCTGTTACTCCGACGGCCTAGGCTGGGTAGAGTGTCCGCGCAGGAAATGTTTTTTGGACCCCCAGTTGGTGGGGGTGGGGGAGAGTGAAGGCGTCTGTAAACAGGCGCCGCCTCTGCCTCCCTCCACCTCGGGGCTGCTCCCTCCCCCAACCCCTTAAGCGTTCCCCTTCCTTGGCCGAGTGGGTTTTACGGTGTCTGTTTCCCCGGAGCTCCTGGAGATCGAGCCTGATAGTCTTTCTCCCTGGTGGCGGTGGGGAAATCGTGTGTGCAGGTGTCTTTTTAAAACATTTAAGTGCAACGACAACAACAGAAAACACAAGGTAAACTGATTATCGATAAGGGATGAAGAGGGATGGAGTAGTGAGGGATGGTCCTCTCAGAACATCTCCAAGCATCAGATCGCTCTAAACATCAGCTATGCCCACGTCCCCGGTGAGAGTGAAACAAGGGCTCTTTTGGAGTAGTAATAATATATTGACATCCCAGAATAGTCCATGGAACTGGAAACAAAGCCAGTTACTGGCAGCGGAAAGACAAATTGTAATGTTTGAATAGAATTTTTTTTTTTTTTTAAAATGAGCCGTCTTGAGTTGTTAATGTGCAGTGGAAGAAACATTAACATAAACGGGACCTAATGAAGTACCCCTTCAGGAGACAGAAGTGGTTCATCTCCAGGCGTAGAACTTCTTTTGCTCTGCTTCATGCTGTAATTTTGCCTTCAGTAAATTGTCCTACAATTATTCAAGACCAATCTTTTCCTCTGAGTTTGAAATTTTGATTTCTAAAGCATATTTTGTAAGATTTCAAAACTTTATTATAATTTTCAAAAACTAGAAATGAAGTTGTTTCGAATATTTAGGCTTATCAGGAGACAGCTCTTCATTGTAATTGCTGTATTTATACAATAGTGATGTCTGAAACATCAACAGTTAACTGCTGTTTCCCCTAAACTTGCTTTTTCATTTCCAAGTGAGGGGGAAAAAAAAAAGATTAAAGTTATTTCTATTCTAGTTTCTACCTGGTGTGCAGAAATTTATATTAAAATTGGTTGGATGCATCAAAGAAGATTACTTTCCACTATTTAACATTCAGTTGCACAGTCCATCTCTAAGGGCTTTCGTTCATGAAGGAAGATTGACCTGTGTAGGGAGGATGCCAGTTAGTATCTTTCACCGATGTTTAGGGTAAATTTCTAATTTGCATTGGTTTGTATCTGTCGTAATTAAAAGCATTTTTCAGCTTATATGAAGTTTATGAACAGCAGCCCTAGTTTAGTTCCTGGAACATGCCTGCGGTGAGAATTGGCAGAAAATAGATTGCCATTTAATAAACATGGAGGCTGAATTATTGTTGTTTAGGATTTGACGTATAGTGGGATGAATATTACTAATGGCTTTCATTTTATGCCTAGCGTAATGTTGTGGGTGTTTTGATTTTTTTAAGTGGTGAGGAAAGAACAACTTTCACATGGTTCCTGCTAATATAAAATTTTAGCGAGTAAGTGTTTCAGTAAGGATACTTTAAGTGCTCAAGTGTGTGATTTATTTTTTTCATGCTAAATTTTCTTAGGTGAGTACAGAGTACAAATAAAGTCTGTATTGTGATGATACTTAAATTTGTCTGTGACCCTAATCCTATTAGAACAATTGTAGTAACTTACGAGTTTGTAAATTGTGATTAGTGTACTTTGTTTTGCAAAAATATGTTGTATCAAGAACTAATTTACCTCATTTTCCGGAAAACCAAGATTTCTTGTGTTAAAGTTTTATGTTTGAAATTGGCTATTCAGTTTTCCTGTTTCTGTTTAATGTTGAAAAATCTCTAGGGGAATTCTGTTTTTAATTATTTTGTGTCAAAACTATTTTAAGATATGATCCCTCAAAGAAAGTCATATCTTCAGCATCAATGTTTATTTTGATTACTTCAGTTCAGATTTTCTCAAGTAATATTTACGAAGTTCCTTCTAAGAAGTTTTGGGACCGTAGCTTAAGAATCAGATTTACATTTTCTTGGTAGTATTAAAAGTTAATGTATGATTCATTTGAAGAGATTGGAAGAGGGGGATTTTGTACGTAATAATAAAAATTAAGTTTTTCAAAGCATATTTGTTGAATAAATAAAAGCAGTATCTCATTTAATCCTCCTAGTTATGCTCTAACATTGGTAGTATTGTCCTCACTTTACATACGAAGAAGCTGAGGCTAGGAGAAGCTAAATAATTAACCCAAAGTTCACATAATTAATAGGTAAAAGAGCTTATTTAAACCCAGGTCTTGTGACACAAATTAGATGCTTTACTACTGTCAGTTTATGTCTCACGGTTAAACTTTGAGGCATCTCCTATGTTAACATTACTTGTTTTGACCTTAAACTATGTTTTATAATAATTGTATTAGTCATTAGCTCTAATATCCTTTCTATGATTATTATTTGTACCCTGCTAAATATTCCCTTGGAGCTCTGATGGTGCAGAGATTAAGAGCTCGGCTGCTAACCAAAAAGTTGGCAGTTTAAATCCACCAGCCGCTCGTTGGGAACTCTGTGGAGCAGTTCTGCTCTGTCCTGTAGGTTTGCTGCGAATCAGAATCAACTCAACAGCAACGGATTTTAAATATTCACTTACACATTTGGGACAGTGCTTATTCATATGAATCACAAAAGAAACTTATTTTTGCTATTAGTATATCTGAATGCTCTCATACCCTATACCTAGGACAGATTTGTACTATTGCTGTAATTGTTTCTTGGCTTTAATTTGTTACATAAACAATTACTAAATTGTGTCTTTGAAATAGTTTATGAAAATTTGAAAACAATTTTAGTAACTGTCGATGTTAAAATTGGGTCAGCCAACATTTAAAGTTATTTAATTTTTTTTTTCTTTAAGAGAAAAGAAAAAGTTTCATAGATCACTTAATAGCCTTTCTCTTCTCCGGCTTTTAGGACTTAAAACAGAGTTAGATGGGGTGTAATCAGTCTGTTCTTAAATATATCTTGAAAATGGTTCGCATCCAACAAAGTGAAGCATAAACTGATAAATGATCTCTGTTCAGTGGACACCTGAGAGCAGGACGTTCCTTGACATGGTGTTCTGACCTGGTTTAGCTTTGGCCCTGTCAATGCTAAGGGGTTCAGGTATTCTTCATAGTTGGATTCAGATGGATTTAAATCCTCAGATTGACCTGTATCAAAACAGTCGCAATAAATTTCAAAATCAGCCTGTTCCGTAGGATCCTCTTTTCTTTTGTTTAATCCTGGATCCTAGGTTGGATTTGGACTTGCCTTGGAGTCTGTGGTATAAGATTAATTTTGTCAGGCATTTATACAAAGGAATTTTTTTTACTCCAGAGTTTCTTAGGATAGATTCTTTCCATTTTAACGTGTGAAGTTTACTGATCTGAAGTAATGTATTACATCTCCAAGACAATTCACTTTAGTGTTTTTATTTATATCTATTATTGCTCAGACTTGTACTTGTTTACTTATTATATAATCTTGCTTATTTCTTATATAATATTAGGTTAGACACTTATTATTGGTTCACAATGTTTTCCTGATTGGTTGAGGTCTGGGGGAAGAATTATAGTAAAAAAAAAAAATTGAGTTCATGATAACAGAAGCCAGGAGATAGGGTATACCTTTCGTTTGTAGTTGAGCTGACTGATTGGAGTCACTTTCTGTTATAGAGGAATAAATGACTCATTTATATTTTTCTTAGACATTATTTACAAATGTAAGTCAGAGCAGTATTCTTTTCATGTTTGTCAAGCATTTTAGCAATGTTTTAAATGGACATCAGTATACCCCTCAATGATTATTACTGTGCATATATAGTAATAATTTAACTTGTAACGCGTTTTATCTTAAAAATCTCCAAGAACTAAGTAGCATTTGAACATGAGCAATTTTTTTTTACTCTTTTTTTTTTTTTATTGTGCTTTAAGTGAAAGTTTACAATTCAAGTTAGTCTCTCATACAAAAATTTATACACACATTGTTAAGTGACCCTAGTTGCTCTCCCCATACTGTGACAGCACACTCCTCGTTTCCACCCCGGATTTCTGGTGTCCATTCAACCAGCTCCTGACCCTCTCTGCCTTCTCATCTCACCTCTGGACAGGAGCTGCCCATTTGCTCTCATGTATCTGCTTGAGCTAAGACGCACACTCTTCACGAGTATCATTTTATGTCCCATAGTCCAGTCTAATCTTTGTTTGAAGAGTTGGCCTCAGGAATGGTTTTAGTTTTGGGCTAACAGAGAGTGCAGGGGCCATGTCTTCTGGGGTCCCTCCAGTCTCAGTCAAACCATTAAGTCTGGTCTTTTGACTAGCGTTTGAGTCCTGCAGCCCACTTTTCTCCTGCTCCATCAGGGACTCTTCTGTTGTGTTCCCTGTTAGGGCGGTCATTGGTGGTAGCTGGACACCATCTAAGAACATGAGCAATGTTTTTGAAGAGAAGAGTTCTAAAGGGGTCAGTTTTATCTATATTTCTTAATGTGAAATTTTTTTTATTGAGGTGAAATTTACATAACAAAATTATCTATTTTAAAGTGAACAATTTAGTGACATTTAGCACATTCATAATGTTTTGCAACCATCACCTCTATCTAGTACCAAAACATTTTTAGTACCCCAAAAGAAAACCCTGTACCCATTTAAGCAGTTACTGCCCCCTCCTCCCCCAATCCCTAGCAACCACCAGTCTGCTTTCTGTCTCTCTGGATTTAACATGAAATTATTTTGAGCCATAATTGAGGAAGAGTAGTATGTACAGTTGTAATTGCAGAAGAAACTTTGGGATGTAATTGTTAGGAATCAAAAACTATCTCATTTCTTGCATGCCTCTCAAGTACAGAGGGCACGCTGCCAATGACTCTGTGGAAGAAAAGTTGACAGTCACAGCAATTTGCAGTTTTAGCTTATATCACTCTAAAGGAGTTCTTCTACACAAACTCTGAGGCTTATTTGTATTACTTCATTGGGTTGTGAGAACTAAATTTTAATATTAAAAACAAATGTGAGCAACTAATACTTATGTAGTCTAATGTCTAGAACTTGTTTGCCTTTTAGTTTTTCTTAATGTATAGAAGAAATTTGGAATATTAACAGACTTAAAAGTCTTATTAAAAAATGCTTGTTAGAATTTTATCAGAACACTTTGATTTTTATGACTCCAACTTTCTGATTATTTTATTCGGCCAATGTTTGAGCATATTTAGAGTTACGATTTGCCTGATACTCTCTGCTTTTAATCTCTAGTTGAATAAATTTCAAAAACCTTGCTCTTGAGCCTATCTGTACCTGACCCTCTTCAAAAACATGGATACTTTTACAAAGGCAGTTAATTGGTTTGTAGCTTTGTTTGTTTGTTTTACTTGATTGAAAGAGAAAAAAATGTCTTTCTTTCTGAAATGAAGAGTCATAAAATTTGGACTTTTATAATTTAGATTTGCTGCTAAATTTGAAGTTTTAATTTGGGCATTGGAAATATTCTAATCATCTTAAATTCAAAGTTCCCCTAATTAAATTGAAATCTTACAATTTGTGGTGAGATGTGAAAAGCAGATTTCATATTATTAGTAAAGATTTGTAATGGGTTAAAAATCAGTACAGGAGATCTAAGTAGGGAAGAAGAATTTAAAATTTGATACTAATCTTTTTATTTTTTTTAAGGAAAATTTTATTATCAATTTAATTTTAAGAATAACTTAATTTACCTAAAACACAATAAAATATTATTTAACAAACAAAAAAAAAAGAACAACTTAAAATAAAAAGTGACCTGAGAAAAAGATATAAAAATATTTACAATTCAATACAATAAAAGTTCTGCTTTTCTTTAATGGTGACTTTTTTCAGGAAAATATTGAAATACATCAACTCTTTGTCAATATTTGTATTTCTGTGTTTTTATATATGCCTCATTTAATTTTTTCTTTTTTACCCTTCAGATTTAGCTCCCCTTTCCCAACTTTAAAAATGTCAATATTGCTAAAATTTTAGTAGAGCAAACTGCAAGATTGAAGGACCTATTCTATATTGGACTGAGCAGTTATCCGTTCTGGTGGCACTTCCCCCCGCCCCCCCCCTTTTTTTTAAATTTTATTGTGGTAAAATATATATGACAAAAAATTTACCATTTTAACCATTTTTAAGTGTACAATTTAGTGACATTCGCATTCACCCTGTTGTGCAATCATCACTGCTATCTATTTCCAAAAGTTTTTTATCACCCAAAACAGCAACACCGTAGCCCTTAAGCAGTAACTCCCCCATTCCACCTCTCACCTGCCCTTGGTAGCCACAAATAAACTTTTGCCTATATGCATCTACCTTTTCTAGATACTTCATATAGATAGAGTCATACAATATTTGTCTTTTGTGTCTGACATTTTATTTAGCATAATGTTTTTAAGGTTCATCTATGCCATAGCATATATAAGAACTTCATATCTCTTTATGACTGAATAATATTCTGTTGTGTGGCTATACCACATTTTTGTTTATACGTTCATCTCTTGATGGACATTTGGGTTGTTTCTACCTTTTGGCCATTGGGAGTAATCCTGCAATAAACAGTGGTGTACAAGTATCTGTTTGAGTCCCTGCTTTCAAGGCTTTGAGGGTATATACCTAGGAGTGGAATTGCTGGGTCATGGGTAATTCTATGTTTAACTTTTTGAGAAACGGCCAAGCTGTTTTCCATAACTGCTGTACCATTTTACATTCCCACCAGCAATGGATGAGGGTTCCAATTTTCTCCACATCCTTGCCAACACTTACTTCCTTTCTCCTGATAATAGCCATCCTAGTAGATGTGAAGTAGTATCATTGTGGTTTTGACATCTTTTCATGGGTTTTGGGCGATTTTAGATCTTCTTTGGAGAAATGTCTCTTTAAGTCCTCTGTGCATATTTTAGTTGGTTTGTCTGTCTTGTTTTTGAGCCGTAGGAGTTCTTTATGTATTCTGGATATTAAACCATTATCAGATGGTTTAATACTACCAAATATTTTTCTACCATTCTGTAGGTTGTCTCTTCACTTTCTTGCTAAAATTCTTTAATGCATAAAAGTTTCAATTTCTGGTAGTAACATTTACTGAAAAGCTAGTATACTAAATTAATAAATCTAATCATAAAAATGGAAACCCTGGTGGCGTAATGGTTAAGTGCTATGGCTGCTAACCAAAGGGTTGGCAGTTTGAATCCACCAGGCACTCCTTGGAAACTATGGGGCAGTTCTACTCTGTCCTGTAGGGTCACGATAAGTCGGAATCGACTTGATGGCAACGGTTTTTTTTTTTTTAATCATAAAAGTAATATCTTTAAATGAGGTGATGTTTAGACACCTAGGCTTGAAAATATGATTTAGTGGAAGATTTGAGAATGAAAGAGATAACTAGATTCTTAGCTTTATTATAGAATATAATATTTCATCTATCCAGGACCCAGTTTAAAATAAGGAAGCAGGCAAAAAGACCTTTAGTTGTCGCAAAATTAACTAAATCCTCTGCAGTAAGGCATTGTCTTAGAAGCCCTCTTTTTGTACATAATTCTAAGAAATTTGATTATCTGGTTTTCAGTCCCACAGCAGATTAAAAGGTATAAATTAGATATGAGAGTAGGTAGGGTGGACAGCAAGGGAGATGACAGGAAGACAACACATTGGCTTGGTAGTATTTAATATAGGGGCTAGAGCTAGTTGTGTAACAGCTTATTAGACTCTTGAGAGTATTATTCATTATTGTGCTATATAATTCATTGTTCCTGGTAATAAATTCATTGTTGGAAGATTCAGTTATGTTTATAATTTTGGGAATCATAAAAATAAATATTGTAGAGCAGAGTGTACTAGAACATAGATTTTGGAGTCAGATATAGCAGGTTCTCATCTTTCATGATTTAAATTTTATGGTTCCTCATCTCTAAAAATAGAAATGGTAATAACCTTTATTTAAAGATTGTTTTGAAATTCTAATGAGATAACATATCTTTTTAGTATAGTGCCTGATACCTAGTCCCCATTCAATAAATGTTATTTCCCTTCTTAAATTCTGTTTTAAAAAAATTATTTTAGAAAGATATTGATCTAGAACATCTAAAATGTTCTGTAAAATGTTAATATTCAAGAAACATATAAAACTTTGGATAGGTTAGGATTTACTATACATGTATTTTGGGGGTGGTGGTCAGACATGAAGTAATTGTTAAGATTACCGTTCTCATTTTCTTCCCACATTAGTCATTAATGTAGACTTGTGCTGTTCAATACCAGCCTCTAGCCACATGTGACTCTTTAAATAAAATTTAAGCTTTAGTTTCTTAGTCACACTAACCACATTGCAAGGGCTCAGTAGTCACACGTGACTAGTGGCCATAATATGGGACAACACAGAGAACATTTCCATTATCTTAGGAGTTCTATTGGAGAGTGCTGATAGAAACTTAAGTCAAGGTCCAGTTCTCCATTTATATTCATTCTCACAATAACTTACCTATTTACATGGCCTCAATTTGTCCTTAAATCTACATTTTCTTTTTTCTTTTTTTCTTTATGAAAATATACACAGTAAAACATACACCAATTCAACAATTTCTACATATGCAATTCAGTGACATTGATTACATTCTTCAAATTGTGCAGCCATTCTCATTCTCCTTTTCCAGTGTGTTCTTCCTCTGTTGACATACACTCACTATCCCCTAAGCTTCCTATCTAACCTTTCCCATTGCTGTTATCAATTTGATCCCGTATAGATAGTTCTTTAAAAGAGCACTATGCCCACAGCAGACATCCGTTACTAATTAGTCTAGACTATTTGGTTTAAAGAAGGCTTCAGGGGGGATATTTTTAGTTTAAGGTTTCAGGTTTAAAGATTATCTCAGGGCAGTAATTTTGGGGCTTCATCCATCCTCAGTGACTCCAGAATCTAGATTCCGTAAGAATTGGAATTCTGTTCTGCATTGCCCCCGTTTTGATCAGGATTATTTTGTGGGATCTTTGATCAAAATGTTAAGTAATGGTAGTTGGCACCATCCAGTTCTTCTGGTCTCATGGCAGAGGAGTCAGTTGTTCATGGAGACAGTGGACCTTGCATTCCATTTCTTCTTTGTATTCCTGATTTTTCTTCTTCCACTATTTGCTCCAGAAGAATAGAGACCAATTGTACTTTGGATGGCCACTTGCAAGCTTTTAAGACCCCAGTTACTACTCAATGAACTGGGGCGGGGTGGGGGTGGGGGGGCAGAACAGAAGCATTAAACACATCAAATCTACATTTTCAGTGCTTTCTCTATTGTATTTTGTTGCTTATGCTGTCAGCAGCCTAAAGTGTATATAGTTTAAAATCGTTACTCCTCCAAAGAAGCAGCCTTTTCTGAATATTGCCAGTTAGAGTATGGTTTCCTAGGTTTCCCATGAGAATATCATCTTTTAGACCACTCGTTTGTACTTAAAATCTGGGGTAATTTTTTTCTTACTTTTCTCTACACTTTTTTCCCCCAACCCTTTTGAATATTTATCAGAAGTATATAGATCTCAGAGCAGAGTTGGGATTACATTGTAGATCTCTTTATTCTCCTCTTTTTTTTCTTCACAACCTTGTTCAAAGCCCGTATTAAATAAGAATTCCTATTAGTGTTAAATGGTCATAGAAGTGATAGAGAATAGTTAAAGCCCAGGGGAAAGAATAGCATTGGGTCTGATCATTTTTTGTTGAGAACTGCATAAAAATAAATAGAAAGTAATGGAAATGTCTTAAGCCTTGGCCAGTACATTTTAATAATACCAATATTATTATTGTTATTCTATTATTATTAAATATATTTTTATCTTTAATGCTGTAAAATCCTAGATCAGAGTATACACTTAAGTAATTGCCCAACATTTGCAAAAGAGGTATGTTCTGTATGCAGCTTACCCATTATAAATACATCTGCGTGTTTTCTTTTTGTTGCCCAGTTCTAGAATAATCAAAGCCCTATGTTGGCCACCAAATGCCACAAGGAAGTCGAAGACACAGGCTATCTAGAAAAAAGAAATAAAAGGGAGCTAAAGGAAAAAAGTGCAGACTATGGTGTGACACATATGTTGCTTTGTTTTCTTGGGTAACAGAGAACTCTTTGTCCTCTAGTTTTGTTAATTGTCACCCATTTTTGTTCCTTGCAGAAATCTGCTTCATTCAAAATTCACATGTTATCGTTGGTCCAAAAATGAGTTCATTAAGGGTAGATTCCTAACTGTGATCAACTTAACTAGCATGCTTTGTAACAGTTAAAAATATAAATGTAAAAAAAAATAAATAAATAAACAAATATAGTGTTGAGTAAAAGAAGCCACATGCTATCATTGGTCCAAAAATGAGTTCATTAAGGGTAGATTCCTAACTGTGATCGATTTAACTTGCATACTTTGTAACAGTTAAAAATGTAAATGTAAAAAAAAATTAAACAAATATAATGTTGAGTAAAAGAAGCCAGATACCAGAGACTGGATACTGATGATTCCATTATATAGAGTTTTAAAACAGGCAGAACTAATCTGTAGTGTTAGAAGTTAGGGTAGTAGTGAACTTTAGGGAACCTAGAGTAAAGGAATAATGATTTGGTGGGATCATTCTGGAGGAGGGCCTATGGAGTTCTGGTAATGTATATCTTGGGTATACAAGTATACTCACTTAGTGATAATTCATTGAGTTGAATGCTCTTGATCTGTACAGTTTTCTATAGATAGGTTATACTTCAATACATTTTAAGTATCTTAAAATATATATAATCAAGATGTCACTTGCTTCTTTCTACAGTGAAACGTGCTAAAATATTTAAAACAAAGTTATTCTTTGTGGTTCTCTCCAAAAGACATACAGTAATTGCTGCAATTAAAAAAAATAAACTAGTAAGCTTAAACAGTTCCAAGGTCACTGTACTAAATCTATTTAATTTGAAAACAGTCATGCTCAGGGTAAGCCTAAAATAAGCATCATTTAATTTAATCTTTACTTATAGCTGACTAGTAAAATATTATTAAGAAATATAATTTAAAAATTAAAGGTGGTGAAAGTTGGGAGGCATTGTGGTATAGTGGAAAAAGTACAGGCTTTGGAGTTGAACAGATGTGGATTCAAACTGAGGAATCATTTTCAGTTTTCTTTCCTTCCTTCATCAGTAAAATGGAAATGATAATATCTATCTCAGAAGGCTGTTGGATGATTAAATGAAATAACATGTAAGTGCTTGACATTCGAAT
Source organism: Trichechus manatus latirostris (assembly GCF_000243295.1). Classification (NCBI taxonomy): domain Eukaryota; kingdom Metazoa; phylum Chordata; class Mammalia; order Sirenia; family Trichechidae; genus Trichechus; species Trichechus manatus. The sequence goes on along the minus strand of NW_004443957.1, from coordinate 10,573,502 downwards.
CCTCCTGTCCTCCTCTCAGTTTTGACATAGAGGGGGAAAAGATTTGGGGAGTATATAAAGATAGTTGTAAGTAGGTAGGTAAAAACCAAGTATAACTTAGGATGATTAAGGTGATGATGGTAAGGAAATTCAGTCTTTAGATTGTAACCAGTAAGGATTGACAATATCTAATTTGGGAGTATGTGAATCAGTATTAAAAGTAATGCTGTTCTGACACATCAGTGGACTCTTGCATGTAGGACAATTTAAGAGTGTTAAATTGGAAAATTTGAAGAAACTACTAGGTAGGTAGATTTATATTGCACTTAAGTGGTACATATTTTTAAGTCAAAAGGGGTTCATGCTTTGCTTTGAAAATGTACTGTTTTGGTATACTTCGATGCTTTTCCTTTTAATTACTAATATTTATGCTGCAGGATTAAGGAGCTAAACTTAGGCAGGTTGTACTTCAGTATCAGCATTTTTGAGGGCCTTAAAAAGAGGATCGATTCACTGTCTTTTAAAAGATTCTAATTCAATTGAGAACCCTTCAGATTCAAATATCAATATTACATTCAGTATTACTGTTTTCTCAAAAAGCTTTGATGAAATTTGTAAATGTTAATTGTTATATCTTAATTATGTAGACTGTTACCAGGTACTATAGGGTCGTCATAAGTCGAAATCAACTTGACAGCAACTGGTTTTACTAGTATTGAGTAACAAACCACCCCAAAACTTAGTGGCTTAAAACAATACCATTTTATTTGTAAATCAACTCAACGATTCTGTGGGTTGACAATTTGGGCTGGGCTTGGTTGGGCTTAGCTGTATGGCTCTTCTGCTGATCTCCCCGAGGTCATTCATGTGGCTTAAGTCATTTGGCAACTTGGAGCTGATTGTTCAGGGGTTTGTCTTGGGACACCTTTTCTCTGTTCTACATGGTCTCATTCCCTGGCAGGCTAGTTCAAGCTTTGTTACGTGGTGGCACCACGTTCTAAGAGTGAGAGTGGAGGTGGCAAGGCTTATTGAGGCCTAAGCTCTGGGGCTCTCTCATCACTTCTGCTGCATTCAACTGTGCAAAGCAAGTCACAAGGCTACCCACATTCAAGGGGCCTAGACCCTATCTCTTTATGGAAAGAGTGGCAAAGTCAGATTATAAAGGGGATGGGAGGAATTGTGGCCATATTTGAGCTTACCATAAAAAATGATTCAGAAACCTAAGAAAAAAATCTTAAAAGTCAAAACAAAAAACTGTAGGGTTATGCAAATTAAATGAGATAATGTGCTTCAACTTTTTAGAATATTTTGACCCATAGTAAATTGTTGTTACTATTTTAGAATTCATCATTCCTGTGAGTCTCCATTTGCTTATATTGCTCACTTGTTAGCTGCTTTTGTGATAATCTCCTTCAAAGACAGGAATGCCAGTATAGCTTGCTGATAAGTAGTATTCCAAAAGCCCTCTAAAAGGTAGTTAAACAAAATTGAGAGTTTTTTCCTCTTAAGTTTGCCAACTTTAATAAATTGACTCTTTTGCTCATACTATGTAAGTTATCTGCTTAAAATAATCAAACAAAAACCTAGATTTTGTATTTGGGTACATAAACCTTGAGGTGCGTTTCCACCCTTCCAAAGTGGAAATATTTGTGTGTGCTTCCTCATTATAAAACAAATACTTGTTTATTGTAAAAAGTAACCATCAAGATTTTTTTTAATTGCACTTATACCTCATAAATTGATTCTAATATTAAACTGTTTGGGCTATAAATACTTAGATTTTTAAGCTTTTAATGTCTTTGGTTTATAAATGTCTGTTTTGTAATGTTTAGAGGATAAATCATCTAAAACTGTATAATTTATGAATGATGTTAAATTCAGAGATTACATTTTGGCCACAGTTTGTCATCATGTTGCTGAGAACTCTGAGAAAAGAGGAGATTAAAGGACAAGAGGTAAAGACATTTTGTGGAGAATCTTGTACCATGATTACTGTAAGAAATAGTATGTTAGCATAATGAAAGTAAAGGACTTACAGTTAATTTTTTTTCTTGCCAGCTAGCAAATAGTAAAATAATAGCATAAGACCAAAAATAATTAGTGATGATCAAAATAAGAATTCTTTTTAGACGAAGCAAACAGTAAAGGTATATAGCTTGGATATGCCAGAGAAAAAATAAGAAAGGAGTAGAGAAATAAATAAGATTCTAATTTAAACTTTAATTATAAGGTTTGGGATAAAAGGAACGTTTCAGGAAAACTTGAAAGTGCTGAAAATGATTGATTGGAGTCTAGTTGGGTAGTGTTTGGTAAGGCTTACCTATGGCTAATCTCCCTGCTTGTAACATTGGCACAAATTATAGGAAAAACAAAAATGGTTTCCTTGACTTTCTTTCTCGTTTTATTATTATTGAGGTAGTCCCCAACTTATGACAGGGTTCCGTTCCAAAAACTCCGTTATAAGTAGATTCTGACATAAGTTGAATACCTTTTTTTTTTTTAAATTTTCATTATTATTGGCTTTTATTATCAGTATCTTTATGAATCTGGTCTTTATTTGTCTTTGGGGTTTAGAAACATTGCATATAAACATCTGCGAGTGAACATCTGAGAATAACAACAGCAAATTACATGCTACAACAATGTATGTAGTACAAAAAAAAAAATGATCTGTCATAAGTGCAGTTTGCAGTAACTTGAATACATGGTAAGTTGAGGACTATCTGCATTTTATATTTTAGAACAGGTTTAGATTTACAGAAAAATTGAACAGATAGTACAGAAAGTTCCCATACCTTGCACCCGCATCCCTGCCTGCACAGCTTCCCCTATTATTAACATCATAACATTAGTGTAGTACCAAAAAAACCCAAAAAACAAAATCCATTGCCATCGAATCGATTCTGACTCATAGCGACCCTATAGGACAGAGTAGAACTGCCTCATAGGGTTCCCAAGGAGTAACTGGTGGGTTCAAACTGCTGACATATTCGTTAGCAGCTGAACTGTTAGCCACTGTGCCACCAGGACTCTAGTATGGTACATATATTAAAATTAATGAACCAATATTGGTACATTATTGTTAACTAAAGTCCATCCTTTGTTTAGATTTTCTGAAGTTTTACCTAATGTGTTTTTTCCGTTCCAGGATACCACATTACATTTAGTTGTCATGTTTCTCTAAGTTCTTCTTGGCTGTAACAGCTTCTCAGATTTTGCTTGTTTTTGATGATCTTGACAGTTTTGAGGAGTACTGCCCTGGTGGCACAGTGGTTAAGAGTTTGGCTGCTAACCAAAAGGTTGGCAGTTCAAATCCACTAGCCGCTCCTTGGAAACCCTGTGGGGCAGTTCTGCCTTGTTCTGTAGGGTCGCTATAAGTCAGAATTGACTGGGTGGCAACAGGTTTGGTTTTTGGTTTTTTGGTCAAGTATGGAGTCCTAGGTGGTGCAACTGGGTTAAACTTGGGACTACCCACTGAATGGCTGGCAGCTTGAACCCACTCAAAGATGCCTTGGAAGACAGGCCTGGCATTCTGCTTCCAAAAGACCACAACCATGAAAACCCTATGGAGGACAGTTCTACTCTGAAACACATGGGGTCACCATGAGTCAGAATCAACTCGGCTACACTGGTTTGGTCAGATATATTGTAGGGTATCCTTTATGATCATTAAGGTTGTATGTCAACTTGGCTGGGCCATGATTCTCAGTGGTTTGGCAGTTATGATGTAGTTTGGCAGTCGTATGATGATACGATCACTTCTGTGATGGGATCTGCTGTGAGCAGCCAGTCAGTTTAAAGGGAGTTTCCTTGGGGGTGTGGCCTGGATCAAATATAAGTGGACTTCCTAGCAAGGCTCTAGGGCTTTTGCTTACTCTGGATCCTGCAGCTGTCTCCTGTTGGTTTGACCTCCAGTTCTTGGGGCTTGAGCTAGCAGCTTATCTGCCATCTTGCCTGCTCATCTCAGGATTCATCAATCTTTGCAGCCTGTGAGCAAGAGCCCTGCTGTCTGACCTACTGATCTTGGGTTCGCCAGCCGCCCGTGGCTATGTCAGTCAGGAGAGGCCTCTATCCTGACCCATGGACTTGGGACATTCTAGCCTCTACAACCGCGTGTGCCGTTTCCTTTATATAAATCTCTCTCTGTATATATTTATACACTTCACAGATTTTGCTACTCTAGAGAACCCAGCCAAGACACTGTCTTAATATGGAAACTACTGAAACCTGTTCAGCATCATAGCAAGATGTGCTTTAGCATGCTTGTGTTACAGATGATTACTCATAAGACAACTATCTATATAATGTGTGTTTCTTGAGGGAAAAAATGTAATCTTGTCCCCTTATTTCTAATTGGTATCTGAGAGAAAGATGAACAACTCAGTATCAGTATAAAGAATAGGGGGAACTGGTTTCTGGCAGAAGCTAAGGCACTTCTCAATTGGAATGTGCTGGGTTTTTGTTTTTTGTTTTTCTTGTGATTAGACTGGGGTTATGGGCTTTTGTGAGGAAGATCTCAAAGTGCCACTTTCATCACATTATGTACATACTGTTAACATGATTTATGACTGTTGATACTGACTTTGATCACCTGGCTAAAGTAGTGTTTGTCGGGTTTCTCCACTGTAAAGTTAGTCTTTTTTTTTCCCCTTTCCGTACTCCATTCTTTGTTCTGTAACCCAGTAGTTTTTGAGCAAGGTGTTGTTCAGTTTCCATGTGTTTGACTTTTTTTTCCTTGCTTTTTCTGTTGTTGATTTCTACTTTTATGGCTTTATGGTCAGAAAAGATGCTTTGTAATGTTTCGATGCTTTGGATTTTGTTAAGGCTTGCTTTATGGCCTAATATGTGGTCTGTTCTGGAAAATGTTCCAT
>NW_004443957.1:10551598-10567296 GCF_000243295.1 Trichechus manatus latirostris | reverse complement strand
GCATCTTGGATAGATATCTTGTCATCTTTCACGATATCAGGGAAGTCCCCCCTCCCCCCCCGTTCTGGTACTCCAGTCACTTGTAGGTTATTCCTCTTGATAGAGTCCCACATAATTCTTAGGGTTTCTTCATTTTTTTTTAAATGCTTTTATCTGATTTTTCCTCAAATAAGTTGGTGTCAAGTGCTTTATCTTCAGTCTCGCTAATTCTGACTTCCATTGCCTCAGTTCTGCTGCTGTGACTTTCTATTCAGTTGTCTAATTCTGAAATTTTATTGTTAATCTCTGGATTTCTGATTGCTGTCTCTCTATTGATTCTTGCAGCCTGTTGAATTTGTCATTATGCTCTTCTCTGATCTTTTTAATTTCCTCTGTTGCATGTTCTGCGTTTTGCTTAATTTCCTGAAGAGTTCTGTATATTAATCTTTTGTATTCTGCCTCCGATAATTCCAAGAAATTTTCCTCCTCTGGAAAATTTCTAGCTTCTTTATTTTGGGAGCTTGCTGAAGCCATCATGGACTGCCTCTTTATGTGATTTGGTACTGACTATTGTCTCCGAGCCATCAATAAGTTATTATTTATTTGTTTTATGTTTGCTTACTGTGTCCTAGCTTCTTGTTTTGTTTTGATATGCCCAAATTGGCTGCTCGTACGAGCTAGTTTGATTATTGGCACCTTTGAAGCTCTATGTCCTGTCACCAGGTGGTTAGATCTGTTACTAGGTATGTGAGCTCAGGAGGCCGCCCATTTCTCCTGTATGGATTCAGCTCAGGTGCCCAGGTAGATAGCCACCAAGTGTGTGGTGTAGGCTCTCACTGACAGTCCTAGACAGACATGGGTGATTGGTGTAGGCACAGGCATCTGGCTGCAGCAGGGGACGCACTCTGAGCAGGGAAGGGGCTGACGGCCGCCCCCAAGTGTCCAGAAGGAAGGCGTGTCCCTGTCCCCTAGAGCACGTATGTGGGTGGATTTTAGCAGCTGGACTGTGAGCACCCAGTGCTGTTGGCTGTAAGGACTGGGGGGCACCTCTTATTCATGGCCCCTATCGCAGGTGGCTAGTGGCATGGGTGGAACCACCAGTCCTCAGGCCCCTGATGTGGATAGGTGAAGGCCCTTTTTAACGGGCAGAGCAGTGTCCAATGTCAAGAACCTGCCACTTCACAGCTGAAACAGTTCAAATTAGAGTTCCAGTGTAGAACCTGTTATACTGTGGAAATGAGGGACTACGCTGTTGAGATGAGCCCACACAAGTCTATGCAGGTGGAGAGGCACTCAAAGTCCATGGATCCCTTATGCCTGTGCCTAGGCAAAGGAGCTATGCCTACCCTGAGTTCCTGGCTTAGGGGAGCCAGTAGTTTATTTTTTCCCCTGTTTGTCAATTTGTTCATTCTCCAAGGCAGGGAGAATGACTCTGGGTGTGTGACGGATCCTACTTCCAGCTCAGGGGACTCGGCAATTGCTGAAGTTGGTCCGGGACCCAGTGCAGAGCAGGGAGCGGGGGGAGGTAAATGGGAGAGAGGTTTTTCCCTAAGGGGGATGTTTTTGATCTGTGTGGTAAGCCTTACGCAAGTACTTATCTTCGTCGAGGGCTGCTTCTCACTGGTTGTGGGTGGCCGTGTAGATTCTCAGTGGCTGGGTCTCTCCTGGTGTGGAAAACATGCCTCCTGAGCATGACTGCTTGCCTGCCTCACCACTCACCCCTGAGCTGCTCAGGCCTGAAGGGCTCAGGCTCTTGCCGGGTCAGGTCTGGCAACTCCTTGCTGCTTCCAAACTGTCTCTCCGTCCCCCTGCCACTCAGTCCAGTTCCTCAGCTCTGCTTTGATGTTCAGGGCTCCCAGATTACCATATATAATCGAATCTCTTGTTTTTTTGGGTCTTTGTTGTAAGAGGGTCCCCCGGAAGCATCTGACTACTTTGCCATCTTGGCCCCGCCTCCATACTGTAGTCTTTGGAAGGAAGTCAGTATGTGTGGTGCACACTTAAGAATGTGAAGTTATGCTTCCTCTTCCTTAGGGTGGAGTATCTGTGTAATTTATTTGGAATTCTTTGGTATGGGGATTTGTCTCTTCCTCATTTATTTATTCAGTAATTTATTTAGATCTGTATTATTGCTCTTAGCTGCCATCAGGTCAATTCCGACTCATGGTGACCCCATGTGTGCAAAGTAGAACTGCTGTATAGGGTTTTCAGAGCTAATCTTTCGGAAGCAGATTGCCAGACCTGTCTTCCAAGGCACCTCTGGGTGTGTTCGAATTGCTAAGGGTATGTTCTGATCACCAATCTTTTGGCTAGTAGTGGAGCACTTAATTGTGGGAGATAAAGGTCCAGTATCATTCTTTTGCATATGGTTATCTAGTTGTCCCAGCACCATTTGTTGAAACCACTATTCTTTCCCGATTGAATTGTCCTGGCACCCTTGACAAAAATCAAGAGAATGTAAATATTAGGATTTATTTTTGGACTCTCAGTCCTATTCCATGGATCTATACGTTTGTCCTATGCCATCACCTACACTGCCTTGATTAATGTTTGTAAAAATGGCATGGGGGTAGTGTCTGACCTCCTCCAACCCCACAAGGGGGAAGTAGAATCAAGATCAACAGCCCAAGGCTGATTCCCATGAGGTGGTAGTCAGACATGGCTTCTCTCTCCACCATCTTCACCGATTCTGACACCAGCCGTCCCTCCCACAGCACTCTCTCCTTCTCTGCATTGCAGTGACCACACAGAACTCACAGAGCACATTCACGATTATAGGGTTTTTTAGGGAAGTAACAGGTACAGTTCAGGCTCAGGAACACTCAGGATACAGTTCTTCCATCAGGATTGCCTCTTCCTAGCCATGCTTGCAGGCACACCTCTCCCTAGCCCTCAGTCTCTGTCCAAAGGCACTTAGCTTTCTTTCTCTGTGGGCCAGGAAGCCCACCATGCTGTCTCCTGCTGCCGGGTCTCTCCTCGTTTCGTGGTGGGGCCCTCCTCTCTGCTCTGGAATTGGTTCTCTTTTAAGGCAAAAGTGACCAATCCCCTTGGTAGGCCACAATTAGGCTATGATGCAATCACCTGGGTGGGAGTTACAGGACCATGGCTAGAAAAGGCTGCACATAAAAGAATTAATCACACCACACTGTTACTATGTAGTAAGTTTTGAAATTGGAAATTTCAAAAAAGATTCAAAAGTTAATCCTCCAACTTTGTTTTTTTCCAAGATAGTTTTTGGCAATTTGGGGTCCCTTGCAATTTCCTATGAATTTTAGGATCAGCTTATAAATTTCTAGAAAGAAGCCAGCAGAGATTTTTTTATTTTAGATCTTTAACTTTTTTCAAAAATGGTTTGTGTTTTTCAGAGTATAAGTTTTGTACTTTTGTTAAATATAATCCTAAGTATTTTTTTCTTTTTAATGCTATTAAGCAGAATTGTTTTCTTCATTTCATTTTCAGATTGTTCATCGAGAGTATATAGAATTACAAATCATTCTTACGTATTGATCTTTTATCCACCAACTTTGCCAAATTCATTTATTATTTCTAATAGTTTTTTCTTGGATTCCTTGCGATTTTCTATATAAGATCATGTCACCTGCAAATAGAAATAGTTTTACTTCTTTTTTTTCCAGTCTGTATGCCTTAGCTTGTTCTTAATCTTGCATAACTGCCTTGGCTAGACTCTCCAGTACAATGTTGAATACAAGTGGCACGAACTTATCTTGTTCCTGATCATAGGGGAAAACATTTAGTCTTTCACCATTAGGTATAATGTTAGCTGTGAGATTTTTGTAGATGCCCTTTATGGGGTTTAGGAAGTTTTTTTCTATTCCTGGTTGTTGAGTGTTTTTATCATGAAAGGATGCTGGATTTTGTCAAGTGCTTTTTCTGGATCTATTGGGATAATCATGTGGTTTTTTGTTTTTTATTCTGTTGATATACTGTATTACAGTAATTGATTTTCAGATGTTAAACCAACCTTGTGTTCCTGAGGTACATCCAACTTGGTTGTAGTGTATACTTTTTTTTTGAATTAGGCTTTATTTTTTTAGAGCAGTTTTATGTTTACCGAAAAATTGTACAGAAGGTAATTTCCATATATCCCTACCCCTCTGCACACCATTTCTTCTGTTAAAACATCTTGCATGTCTGGATATATTTGTTACAATTGATGAACCAATATTGATTCATTATTATTAACTAAAGTCTGTAGTTTACATTAGGATTCACTCTTTGTGTTTTGTATAGTCCTTTGGTTTTTTTTTTTGTGTGTGTGTGTGTGGTAAAATATATATAACAAAACATCACTTCAAAGAAGAATGGCTATACTTTCTAAATATGTTGCTGGATTTAGTATGCTACTATTGTTGAGTCCCTATTCGTAAAAGATATTGGAGTTTTGTGTTTTTTTCCTTGTGATATCTTTGTTTTACCTCATAGAATGAGTTGGGAAGTGTTCCTGCCTCTTCTGTATTTTGGAAAAGTTTCTGAAGAATTGGTATTAATTCTTCTTTAAATTCATCAGTGAAGGCATCTGGTCCTGGGCTTTTCTGTGTGGGAAGTTTTTTGATTACTAATTTGATCTACTTACATATGTAACCAGATTGTCTGTTCCCTCTTGTCAGTTTCTGTATTTTTTTATCTTTCTAGAAATTTGTCCATTTCATCTAAATTGTCTAATTTATTGGCATACAATTTTTTCATAATATTCCTTTATAATCCTTTTTACTTCTCTAATGTTGGTGGTGATGTCCCTCTTTCATTTCTAATTCTAATAATTTGATTTTTTTCTTGCTCTAAAAGTTAGTCAATTTTGTTAGTCTTTTCAAGAAGTTAGTTTTTGGTTTCATTGCTTTTCTCTATTTCCTATTCTACTAATTGCTACTCTAATCTTGCCTTAGCTTTCTTTAGTGTACTTTTCTTTTTCCGGTGACTTAAGGTGGGAGGTTAAGTTTGTGATTTGATATCTCTCTTCTTTTTTAATATAGTCATTTACAGCCATAAATTTCCCTCCCAGCACTGCTTTAGCTGCATCCCGTAAATTTTGTTATGTTGTGTCATCATTTTTATTCATCCCAAAATATTTTCTAATTTCCGTTGTTATTTCTTCTTTGACTCACTGGTTATTTAGGAGTACGTTGTTTAATTTTCACATATTTGTGAATTTCCCATATTTCTTTCTGTTACTGATTTCTAATTTTATTCCATTATGGTCAGAGAACACGCTTTGTATTATTACTTACCCTTTAAATACACTGAAGTTTGTTTTATGAGTTAGCATACGATCTGCCCTGAACAATGTTCCATGTGCACCTGAGAAGATTATATTTTCCTATTGTTGGGTGCAGTGTTCTATAGATATGTTAGGTCTATTTGGTTTATAGTGTTGCTCAACTCTTCTGTATCCTTGTTGATCTGTGCATGCTACTCTGGATGATAAGGCCCTAGCTTCCCTTTCTAACAGCTTCCCATTAGCCCAGTTGGCTTTCTGTTGGAGAAAACATAAATACTCTAGCTTAAAACCTCTGTTAATATATATTGTCTGGCTTCTTATATATTTAACATTGTAGGGAAAATATGGAGGAAAAAACCCCTAAGATATTATCTGATTTTTAAGGCACTTACAGTTTAGTCAGATCCTAACTGTGTTGTATTGGGGATAGCAGTTAACAAAGATATCAGTTAAGAGGTTGTCAAGTTGGTCCAAGTAAGAGAGGTTGGTGGCCTAAACTAAGATATTGAGAATGGATGGGGATGTTTCAAGAAGCAATAAAGAAATAAAATGAATAGGACATGGTGATTAATTAGTTGGGGAGGGGGGTTGTGGAAAAGAGAGGAGTCAAGGATGACTTTACATGCTTCCATCACAGGTAACTGGTGTGGCACTCAATCACTGACATAGGGAGCAGAAGGTTTGGTGCAAGGGAGGTGGTTTTGGATGTGTTGAATTTGGGACGTGGAGGAATAATAGCCAGCTGGTTATATGGCCCTGGCACTCAGCAGAGAGGTATGAATTTGAGATACAGATCTGGAAGTCAGCAGCATCTGTTTGGTAGTTGAAAGTGTAAATCACTCAGGGAAACTATGTAGAGAAAAGAGTTGAGGAAGGAATCCTGAGAAACCATTAACATTTCAAAACTGGGCAGAGAAGCCTTTAACAGAGAAAGGCAAGGAGTGACCTTCCTACTAATGGAATACCTGGACAGTATGCTGTATAGGAAGTCCCTGGGTGGTACAAATGGTTAATGCTCTCAGCTAATAACTGAAAGGTTGGAAATTTGATTACCCTCAGAGGTGCCTCTGAAGAAAAGCCTGGCAGTCTATTTCTGAAAAAATCAGCCATTGAAAACCCTAGGGAGCACAGTTCTACTGTGACTCACATGGGGTTGTCATGAGTTGGAATAGACTCAGCTGCAACTGGTTTTTGTGATGTTACAGAACCCAAAAAGGGCAGCGTTTGTAGGAGTGACTGGTCAAAATTATTGAATGCTCTGCAGAAATAAGTAAGAAACAAAATATGACCACTGAGTTTCATAATAAGGATTTTGGTATGCTTGTTAAGAGTCTTTTCAAATAATTGGTTGGAACTGAAGCCAAGTTATGGTGATTTGAAAACTGAATGGTGGGTGAGGGAGAGTAGAGACTAGGAGAAGAGAGAGGGATTGGAATACTTCTTTTTTTCCTTTAAGATAGGTTGAAAGTAAGACTATTTCTTTTAGCTCCTCTGAACAAAGATTTTTAAACATGCTGAAGGCCCGCCAGTAGAGGGAAAAGTTTAAGAAACAGAGAATATTAGGGCCACCCTTTAAAATGTCTCAATTTCATCAGATTCCTCAAGGGTTTTATAAGGTAGTATTTAACAGTGTGAAAACATAAATTTATTAGGTATATTTCTTAGAGTAGGCTCTCTAGAGGATCAAAACAAGTGAAGTGTATATAGATATATATAGAAATAAATTTATTTCAAGGAAATGGCTCATGCAGTTGTGGGGGCTTGCAAGTCCCAAATTTGTGGGTCAGGCGGCAGGCTGAAGGCTTCTACTGGTTCACGTGGTTGCAGGGACTGGCGAATCGAAAATCTGCAGGTCAGGCGGCAGGTTGAAGGCTTCCTTTGTCCCAGGAACAGAGGTCAAGTGACGAGAAGAGTACAGGATGGGAAGAGAGCAAGCTTTGCCAGAAATATACTTTGCCATTGATACGTTGGAGGCATGTCCCACCCCCAAGGAAACTCCCCTTTGAACTGATTGGCTGCTCACATCAGATAACAAAATGGAAGATGATTACATAGTGTTTGCCAAACCACTGAGAATCATAGCCTAGCCGAGTTGACACATAGCATTAACCATCATTTTAAAAAAAACCATTGCCATTGAGTCAATTTCAACTCATATGACCCTATAGGACAAAGTAGAACTGCCCCATATGGTTTCCAAGGAGAGCCTGGTGAATTTGAACTGCTGACCTTTTGATTAGGAGCTGTAGCTCTTAACCACTGTGTCACCGGGGTTTCCTTAACAATCATACCAAAAATTAAAATAAAATAAAAAAACAAACTCATTGCCGTCGAGTCGATTCTGACTCACAGCAACCCTATAGGACACAGTATAATTCCCCATAGAGTTTCCAAGGAGTTCCTGGTGGATTTGAGCTGCTGGCCTTTTGGTTAGCAGCCATAACTCTTAACCACTGTCCCACCAGGGTTTCCATCATAGTATAGGTTAAATTTTCTTTTCATTCTGAACATTTACCCCTGCATTCAAAATTATTGAATACTTGCCAGTCAGATTTGTCATTGTGTCTCAGAATAACTTCTGTGGACAGGAGGAGCAAATTTCCAGCATAAAAATAAACCATTATTGCAACAGGAGGACTGACTGATATCAAAATATAACTCAAAAAACTATTTAAAGTCTTGTTAAAATAGTTGGCCTAGTCTTCAAAATTTATTCATCAATCTTTTGTACTGGGGCTGACATACCTTTATGATTTAGAAAAGAGCGTTAAACCAAGAAGGAGACATCAGCTTTCACAAAGGAAACAGCTAGTTTTAGAAATTTGCATTTAATTTCATTATTAGTGAACAGTTAAAAAGTCTCCATTGTCATCATCAGACACTCATTTCCTAGACTGTGACATCAAACAATTCCATTGATCTCAACTTTTGATTATTTGTTATTATTACTGTTTTTCTTTCCGATCATCATTATTGAAACCATGTTGAAAAACTGTAACACCTTAATTCCTGTCTGTATGGAATTGCCTAGAGATGTACTGAATGACTATTGAAAATAACCAGGCATTTAAAAAGTAGTGAAGGATAATCCGGGTATTTCTCTTAAAAGCAGTTAACAAGATAACTAAAATGCCTAGGGTATTCCAACATTTTCTTGATTTTTGTTATCAATTCTCGTTACGTCCTTGGTGTTTGGACTGTCACTAAATGGTGATGGCATATTTACTTACTTAACAGTGTAGTATATACAGTATTCAACAGAGTATAGTGTTAATGATAAAACTGAAAAAATAAATAGCTATTTTCTGTTTTTGCTATAATGGGTCAGTTTTCCTTGCTTGTACCACAGCATTCCTTTAAAGATGATGCTTTTGAGTTTGGCCTTTTCATTCTGCCACGTATTCAGTAACTGCTAATGTACTCTTGAGTATAGCACATTTATACACAATGTATAACTTGCTCTGTTGTATAGGGACCTGGAAGCTGAAACTATGTACAGTATGTAAAGTTAGAGGCTGTCATTCATCTCCAGTACTGAAGTACTGTGTTTCAGCCTCGTCAGGCAGCTTCTCCTTGAATGAATGGTTTTATCCTTCCTTACCTTTTCTCCTCATAAATCCATATTGTGTTGGTGATAAAATGTTTATTTTTGTCCTTCTGAACATTGGGAAAGTAAACCACATAAATTAACCTTTTGCAGCTTTCTTCAACCATTCTTTATCAAGTTCTATATTTCAAGCCCTCCCCCGCCTCCCTAAATTTGAAATCCTTCTCTTCACACCTGTCCCAAGTACTTGTCCATTTGTGCCAACATTAGCATATTAATTATTTATGTCTAGGATATTATATATAGCATAGGGTTACAGTTCAATCCATATATTTTAGGAAGAGATATTTGCAATCAAAATCGGGTCTTTCTTCACAGGGTATTATCGCTAGGAAAACCTCAAGTCTCAAATCTCAGACTGCTGTTTCATCTGTAAATTAATTGATGCTCAGCTGAGAATTAACAGTAAGAATAGTGTTCTGATTAGCTTTCATTTGTATTTTTTCTTTGTGTTTTTCCTGTTTCTAGCTTCATTTTTAAAGATAGTTAAAAATGTTTTTTGATGTTGCCATGCATATTGGTTGCTATGGAAATGTTCCCGAGAAATAGAAATCAAGCTAAGGTAAAGAATAATGAGTCAAAAACTCATTTCATGATGGGGGAGGGGTCCAAGATTTTCTTCTTACAGAAAGAAATTCTTCATATATCTTTCACGGGGCAATTTACAATTCGAATTCAGTTAAGATTTGGGTTTTAATCTTAGCTCAACAATTTGTTAGCTTTGGGCAAGTTACTTAATGCTGCTGAACCTCAGTAGTCATTATCTGTAAAATGGGTATAATAATACCTCAGGATAATGGCTAGCTCAGAGTAAATGCTTGATGAATTTCAATTTCCATTTTGACCTCTAAATCAGAGGCGTATAAAATGCACCTGTAGTAGAGGAGATGCAGTCTCTGGGTGGTGCAAACAGTTAATGCGCTTCGCTGCTGACCAGAAGGTTGGAGATAGGAGTCTGCCTACAGGCATCTCAGATGAAAGGCCTGATAATCTGCTTCTCAAAAAGCAACCATTGAGAACCCCATGGAGCGTAATTCTTCCTTCACACACATGGGGTCGCCATGAGTCAGAGTCAGCTTGATGGCAACTGGAAAACAAATGTAGAGGAGATGGTAATAATTTTTTACCAATCTTTAAATGAAATCTTCAAAGCAATGTAATTTAGTTACCTAGTAGGGCTATTACTATACTTACAAAACAAATCTGAGAAGTGTCTTTATATTCTTAAATTACTGTATTTAAAACTCTCAAAACAGACTTCTTAACAAAAGGCTTTTAATAATTGTTTTCAACAGCTTTATTGCAGTATAATTTACATACCATAAAATTCACTCATGTTTTTATTATAATATTTTATTGTGTTTTTTGGTGAAAGTTAACACAGCAAATTAGGTTTCCATTTAACAATTTCTATACATACTACTCACTGATATTACATTTTTCACAGTGTACCAGCATTCTCATTTTTTCCATTCTGGTTATTCCGTTTCTATTAATCTAGCTTCCATACCCTTCCTCCCCCTTCTCATCTTTGCTTCAAGGTAAATGTTGACCATTTGGTCTCATATAGCTGATTTTTTAAAGGAGCACAATACTCACAGGTGATGTTGTTTATTTCATGAACCAATTGTATTTATCTGAAAGGTGACCTCCAGGTGTGGTTTCAGTACAAAAGTTTAAAGGGTATATCAGGGCGATAATCTTGGGGGTTAAAATTCACTCATTTTTAAGTGCACAATTCAATGATTTTTAGTAAATTTAGAGTGTTGTACAACATCACAAGCAAGTTTTAGAACATTTCCATCACCCTGAAAGCTCCCTCTCCTTAATGACTATTAACTTTCATCTGTAAGGAAGCACAAATTAATTATAGGGTTTCAAAGTACCGGTTTGGGAGTCAGGTTGTCCTGAGTTTGAATCCTGGTCCTGCCACATACAAGCTTTGTAATTTTGGGTACTTATCTGCATTGCGTTTTGGTTTCCTTATCTTTAAAACGGGAAGAAAAACTACATTACTAAATTGCTGTGAAGATTTAATTAATTAGACACTATATGGAGAGCACTGAAAGTAATATCTGGCACCTAATTAGTGCATAACAATGTTAGTTATTAATGTAATTTATAGTATTGTAGTTTAGATTCATGGTGAACATTTAAATATGAGAGGCATGAGAAAACATCTAGGACAATGTCTAACACATGAATGATTTTCAGAAAATAAGTGCATGATGACATCATAATTTTGTCTGTAGTAGACTTTTGGCAATTGCTTTAATCACCATTAAACCTTGAGACTCACACCATGTAGTTATTTGTTTTTTTTTCAGCGGCATGGATTTGAACTGAGCAGCTACAAAGTTTGCAGTTTGGTGTCTGCATACTAGTGAGCTTAGCTGGAGAAACGAGTCAGTGATCTTGTTGTTTGCTGTTCATTAGAATAATTTTCTTACGTTGGTAAGATCTTTATTTCTTTGTTAAAAAAAAAAAAAGCCAGTCCTGAGAAAAGTCAAATGATAGTAATGATAAAAGCGTAGAAGTTTAAGAAGGTGATGGTTCTTGGGCAGAATTTATAAGTTTTAGATAAATAGTCAAATGTCAGATTCTGTACAGTGGCTCCAATCAGTGACATGAAAACAACATGTAACCAAATAAAGCAATCCTTAAAACGTTTTCTATGAGCACTCTTCCTGGTGTTAAAATGTGTATTATTGGGGAAATTATATTCTGTAATGATATTTTTGAATTTGAGATTTCTTCAAAGTCTTGAACTGATTGCTATTTAATTTGTATACTGTAATATCTGTTAAATCATTAAATGTTGCCGTTTATGTAGGAGAGTACACCTTATTTAAATTTATGGGAAAGTTAATCATTGCTCTTGTCAGAGAGCAGCAGAATCATACTTTTTTGGATTTTTTAGAAATAAAGAGTGTTCATCATTCATCTTCTGTTCGTGTTTAGGAAGATTTTTGTTTTGTGATTTTTTTTTTTTTGTTAGTTTCCTGACAAAACCTTGCTCCGAGGAATTTCACATTTCAAAGAATCTGGATATTGGTCTTTTAGTAATTTTGTTTCATATGTTTGCTCTTGATTGAAAGAGTGTTCATTACATTAACTAAGCCATGTGCCTTGTATGGTTAAGATATATTTTGTGGTTGAAGATGATGCAAACAACTGTCTTTGAGAAGCTTGGAGAATGTTGGGAAGTTTGGAGAAGGATGTTTAAAGAACGAGGAAGTTTAAATTCTTAGATCTAGAAACTACAATTAAATAAGACTAAAAGTCTCTAAAAAATGTTTGTTTAATGATTGTATCATCTGTGAAATAGAATAAGAGTGATTTACTATGCTTAATCGTCAATTTCCCAGGCATGGCCAAACTTTTTAAATACTGTTTTCTCTTTGGTCTCTCAAATTTGTCTTTATGGTTGAAAGAATGCTTTTTAGTGAAGAACTGAATGTTCAGTCTGTCAAGTTTGTTATGTTGTCTATTGTGCTTAGAAGTAATTAATTAAAAGTTGATTTTACCTTTACTTTTATTTGGAATGTTGCACAGTGAGTTGTGGTTTTTAACAATTTTAATGTCTTCCATATAAAAGCATTTCATAAATTTTCTAAAAATTGCAATCTTAAAAATTAGGAAGATGTGACTACAACTTTTTAAGACCTGTACAGGAAATAAAGCTCTAAGAACTATTTTATTAGAAAAATTTAAGAGTTTAGCATCTATATACCTCATCTTACTAAGTTAATAGAGATGGAAGTGATATATAAAATTAATATAGCCAAGCTAATTCTTTGAAAGAGATAAATTATAGAAAAGTTATAAGAAGAATTTTAATCAACTCTGAAAAAAGCTAATAAGTTTTGATGATTTGGCTATCCAAATGTTTAAAAGGTTAGTTTAATACGGAAAAATGTCTTGAATAGTCTTAAACTAAATTTATTTTTTAAAAATTATCCTAAATTGTATTCTATAATTACTCTAGCTCCTTTTCTTTTTCATTCTTTCCAATTTATTTGCACTTACCGTATTTTTATGCAAATAACGCACACCTTCTGCGTTTATTTGCCAGCCTCGCCCTCCTCCCACGAGGTATTTTTGTAAGTGTACATGTGGAAGAGGCTTGGCATGGCGGCGCCTCGCGGGGGGTGGGGGCACAGCTGGCAAACAAATGCAGAGGGTGCGCGCTATTTGTGTAAAAGTACGGTGTATAGGTAGTTCATGATTATACACGTTTTGTAAGCTGTCTAAGTGTGTGACTGCTGTTAATAGTTTGTTAGTTATCTTTCCTTTTTCTTACATACAGTAATACAGAAACTAATTAATATGTAAGGTTTTTTACCCTCCTCCAACACAAATGATATCATATAAATTGGTCTGCAAGATTTGTTTTTACTTAACAATATATCTTGACTCTCTTTTCATTTCTATATGCATAAATCTGTCTCTTTTTAATTGTTCCTTACTTTTCCACAGTATGGGTATACCTGTGTTTATCTAGCTGTTCCCCTGCTGCTGGTCATACAGTGTTTTCAGTTTTTTTCAATACAAAGATTCCTAGCCTTTCTTTTAGAAGAATCCTGTTATGAATACTTTGGTAAAGTAAACTATGTTTATGTAATACGAACAATCATTGTAATTTATCTGTTCTCTTTTAGAAATTTTGCATGTCAGGTTTTCTTAAAGCAGATGTGATACTGGTATAACAGCATATTGGTGCTTCAGGGCCCAAGAGTGAAAAACAGAAATCACATTTTATTATTAGATTGTACTTCCTATTTGGGCCATGAGGAGATCTCCCAGTGTAGACTATGATGAGTGAGAATAACATCGCTGATTGGGGCATAGCAAAACAATGAAGTGGGTCACCTCCTTCAGTGTTTTCATATTATTCTTCACATAATGACCAAATTCCACAATATGAGTTAGAAGATTCTGTATTATTTGGTCCCTGTTAATTCTTCAGGCTCATCTCATACCTTTCTTTCTTACTTGCTCTATGCTTTGTTGTTTTTTTTTTTTGCCGTTATTGTTTTATTTTTCTTCTAGCTCCCCAATTTCAGTATATCCCATTTACTTGCCAAGTCTGTTGTTATGCTTCCCCTTCGCATAGACTCTACACACACATATTATACATTATTCTTTCCATGAGAGCTTTTATTTAGCCTACATCTGGCTAAAAGCAGATAATACCGGAAAGATGTTTACTTGTGTTTTATTGACTATGCAGAGGCATTCAACTGTGTGGATCGTAACAAATTATGGATAACATTGCGAAGAGTGGGAATTCCAAAACACTTAATTGTGCTCAAGGGGAACCTGTACATAGACAAAGAGGCAGCTGTTCGAACAGAACAAGGGGATACTGCGTGGTTTAAAGTCAGGAAAGGTGTGAGTCGGGGTTGCTTCCTTTCACCATACTTATTCAGTCTGTACGCTCAGCAAATAATCTGAGAAGCTAGACTATATGAAGAACAGTGCGGCATCAGGATTGTTGGAAGACTCACTAACCACCTGTGATATGCAAATGACACAACCTTGCTTGCTCAGAATAAAGAGGACTGAAAGCGTTTACTGATGAAGATCAAAGACTACAGCCTTCAGTACAGATTACACCTTAACATAAAGAGCACAGAAATCCTCACAACTGGACCAGTAAGCAACATCATGATAAATGGAGAAAAGATGGAAGTTGTCAAGAATTTCATTTTACTTGGCTCCACAATCAATGCCCATGGAAGCAGCAGTCCAGAAATCAAAAGACGCATTGCATTGGGCAAATCTGCTGCAGAAGACCTCTTTCAAGTGTTAAAAAGCAAAGATGTCACTTTAAAGACTAAGGTGCGCCTGACCCAAGCCATGGTGTTTTCCATTGGCTTGCATGCATGTGTAAGCTGGACAATGAATAAGGAAGACCGAAGAAAAATTGATGCCTTTGAATTATGGTGTTGGCAAACAGTATCGATATACCATGGACTGTCAAAAGAATGAACAAATCTGTCTTGGAAGAAATACAACCAGAATGCTCATTAGAAGCAAGGGTAGTGAGACTTTGTCTCACATACTTTGGACATGTTATCAGGAGGAAGCAGTCCTGATAACATGACCGAGGACGTCATGGTTGGTAAAGTAGAGGGTCAGTGAAAAAGAGGATGACCTTCAACAAGATGGATTGACATAGTGGCTGCAACAGTGGGCTCAAGCAAAGATTGTGAGGATGGTACAGGACTGAGCAGAGTTTCGTTCTGTTATACCTAGGGTTGCGTTGAATCGGAACTAACTCAATGGCACCTAACAACAACAACAGGGAAGTAACGCTCTGCACACCCTGCCCCAGTTTGGACAAGTTCCCTCTGTTCATATGTGCTTATTGCTCCCTGTATTTTCCTTCATATATCACCATAACATAATTTGCAGTCGTGTAGTTACGTGTGTGATTATTGATTTATATCTGTTGTTGTTAGGTGCCATCGAGTCAGTTCCGACTCCTAGCAACCCTGTGTACAACAGAATGAAACACTGCCTCACAGTATTGCTATGTTTGAGCCCATTGTTGCAGCCACTGTGTCAGTCCATCTTGTTGAGGGTCTTCCTCTTTTTCACTGACCTTCTGTTTTACCAAGCATGATGTCCTTCTCCAGGGACTGGTCCCTCCTAATAACATGTCCAAAGTCTGTGAGACAAAATCTTGCCATTTATATCTAGGGAAGGAAAAAATGTAAGCGCCATGTAGACATGGAATGACATTTTTATTTTATTTTATTTTTATTGTACTTCAGGCGAAGGCTTACAGAACAAATAATTTCTCATGAAACAGTAGTACACATATTGTTTTATGACATGGGTTAACAACCCCACAACATGTCAACTCTC
>NW_004443957.1:10518258-10551498 GCF_000243295.1 Trichechus manatus latirostris | reverse complement strand
TGTCCCCTTCTGGCCCTTGTTCCTGGATGGCTGCGCCTCATTAGTCCCATTTGGTTTTTAGGGCTATCCACTCCCCGGCTGAATGGTGAACCTCGGAAATGACTTCACCACTGAGCTAAAAGGGTGTGTGGGGGCCATACTCTTGGGGTTTCTCCAGTCTCCTTTAGGCCAGTCAATCTGGGCTTTTTTGTGTGAGTTAGAATTTTGTTCTACGTCCTTCTCCAGCTCTGTCCAGAACCCTCTGTTGTGATCCTAGTCAGAGCAGTCAATGGTGGTAGCCGGGCACCATCTAGCTCTACTGGACTCAGTCTGGTGGAGGCCTTGGTAGCTGTGGTCCATTTGGAATGACATTTTGTTCACTGTTTTTTATTTCCAGTACTGGACCTGGCACATACATAATAAATATCAGTAAAACATTTTTGTCAGATCACTGATCTTTAATTCTTTTACAGGAAATTGAAAATGGTTTCTACCTCTAATTTCTAATGAAAACTGGCTTAGGGAAGAGAAGCATTGTGAATAACAGCATTTAATGTACATTTTGTTATGAATTAAATTGTATCCCCCAGAAGTATATGTTGTAAATCCTAACCCCAGTACCTTTGGATGGGGCCCTGGTGGCACAGTGGTTGAGCGTTTGGCTGCCAGCCAAAAGGTTGGCAGTTTGAATCCACCAGATGCTCCTTGGAAACCCTGTGGAGCAGTTCTGCTCTGTCTGTAGGGTGACTATGAGTAGGAATTGACTCGACGGGTTTTTTGCTTTTTTATACCTATGGATATTTGAGAGTAGGGTTTCTTTTTTATATTAATGAGGCCATATCAGCGTAGGGCATGTTTTAAGCCAGTTGATTTTGAGATATAAAAAGAGCAGATTAGGCACGGAAGCAAGCAAGCAGAAATGGGGGAAAGATCGCCATGTGGAAATTGCCACGGAATGCTGAGGAGAATGCTAAAGAAGCTGAGACAAGTGTTTTACCCCAGAGAGTAGAGAGAGCCTTTTCCTAGAGTTGGTGTCCTGAATTCAGGCTTCTAGCTTCCTAAACCATGAGAAAATAAATTTCTGTTCGTTACAGACACCCACTGGAGGTATTTCTGTTAGGGCAGCACTGAGAGACTAAGAAATATTTATATATCGGCCTGTATGCATAAAGAAACTAAAAGGGAAGTAATAACAATGATTTATCTGTAGAGGTGGGTTGGGAACTAAGAGGATGGTAGATAAAGGTGGAGGAAGATACTTCACTGTAAACATTTAAAAAAATTTTGACCCACAAGAGTATTACTTTAAAATTGTTTTATGTAATTTTTAAATATCTGTTGAGACTATATTATAAATACAGAAGTATATGTTAAGATAAATTTCTTTTTCTACCTTTTCTGTGCTTTTATGTTTTCAGCATTTATTTCATTTCACTATGTCTGGGTCAGTGATTCTTATTTTCTCCCCCTGAAAAAAAACCACCTTTGAGAATCCGTAAAAGCCATGGATCTTCTTCCCAGAAGAATGAGCTTGTGTATATAAGCAGTTTTGCATACTGTTTCCAAGGTTTACTGATGCTTTGATCTAGGCCAAATATTGTTAGTATTAATATGTCAAGGATATTTTCAAAATCTGTCATGGGTTCAGTGGTGGGTTTATGTGCAAGGTAATCCAGTGTGGGGGTGAGGGGAAGCACTAAAACCCTGCCATTAGCAAGCTGCATGACTTTGAGCAAAACTTATTTTACTTCTCTTGTCTTTGGTCTCCTCCATGTCAGGCAAATGGTATAGTGTAAAGTAGACCTGGCGTTTGTTGTGTCTTGTCTTTGCTACTTACTACCTGTTTGACCTTGTACAAGTTCTCTGAATGTTATTTATACTGTTTCTCTTTAAAAATAAAATAATTCCAACTTCTTTGGGTTTTAAAGATAAAATGAAAAGAGTTGTTTGAAAAAACTTAGTAATATTTGTTACTGGTAGGGACGTGATAAAAGTTAGCTGTCATCCAGAAAATTGGCTAGACTGGAACTAGATGTTCTCTAAGGTTTCTTTTACCAACAAAGTTTTATGATTCTGTTTTCTAAAATTCTTGTTACAACAGAAATTTTTGGAAAATTTGTTTTGATAGCATTGACCTGAAAACATATGGGAAAATAGTGAAGTATTTTAAATCTGTACAACTGATGTTGGCCATATTTTCTGCTTCTACAGTGCCAGACGTGTAGTAAAGACTCAAATACTTGCTTAATTTTAAGATTCATGAAAGAAAATATATAAGTTAGAATTTCTTAATTTGTAGTTCTTAAATACCCTACAGTCTTTGAATACATTTTCATAGGTATGTGAACTCTTTGAAATTATATGTGAAGTTTTTCGTGTACCTGAATTGGAATGAGAATTTATAGCTTTCATAGTGAATAAGACAAATTAGGTCCCTGCTGTCATAGAATTTATGTTCTCATAGGGGAAGAGAGACACTGACTGAGTAAACAAAAATATAAGCAAGAAAAATACAATTTATAGGTAATGCAAATATTTTATAGATAATTGAGAGTGATGAAAAGAGACTTGGAGGTTATTTTGGAATTTAAGTGCTCAGAGAAGGTTCTGAGGAGTTGACATTTTTGATGATACATAAATGAGAAAGAGTAGCCTCCAACTCAAGGATCAGGTAGTGAGAATAGCTAGTGTTAAGACTGTAAGATTGGGAATAAGCTTCATCTGAGTAGCCAGAGGGTTGTGGGGTGATGGGGACAAGTGATGAAGTTGTGGAAGTAGTTACAGGTTGTATCATTTAGGGCTTTATAAATCAGAGTAGCCGGGATTATTTGAAATATAATGGGAAGCCATTTCAGGGTTTTAAGGTGGAAAATGATGAGAAAAAGAGGCCCAAGACAGAGCCTTGACAACTCCAGCATTTAGAAGTTAAAAGAGATCAGAATAGCCAGTGAGATGGGAAGAATAAGGGGAATGGGATTCCTTGACACTTTCAAAAGGCCATCTGTTTCATATCTTGCAGAGAAGAGAAGATTAGTACAATGACCTGCCCTTTACATTTGACAACAAGCTTGCCATAAGTACTGAATGACTGTGAAGTCAGTAGCTATTAGGGAATGCAGCTTTGTGACATTGGTTTATACCAACTCCAGTACCTTACATGGTTTTTGAATGAAACTACAAATAGTTTTCCCTTCTTTATATTTAATCTGTAATCTATGGGTGGTAATATGGTTAAGAGTTTGGGCTATTCGGCCAGAACATCCAGATTAATATCTCAGCTCTCTTAGTTTACTCAGCCTCTCTAAACCTCCGTTTCTCTCATTTGTAAAGTGGAATAACAGTAACCAAAAAACTAAACCAATTGCCATCAAGTTGATTCTGACTCATGGCAGAGTAGAACTGCACGCCGTAGAGTTTTCATGGCTTTGATCTTTTGGAAGCAGATCTCCAGGCTTTCTTCCAGGGCACCTCTTGGGTGGGTTCGAATCTCCGTCCTTTTCGTTAGTAGCTGTGCGCTTAACTGTTTGCACCACCCAGGGACCAGGATCATAATGTTGTTGTATGCCATCGAGTTGATTCAGACTCATAGTGGCCCTATAGGATAGAGTAGAACTGCCCCATTAGGATTCCTAGACTATAAATCTTTATGAGAGCAGATTGCCAGGTCTTTTCTGTCCTGCAGCAGCTGTGGTTTCAAACTGCCAACCTTTGGATTAGCGGCCGAGCACTTAACCATTTTGCCAGCAGGGCTCCTTTAGGATAATAGTACCTACCTTTTCTAGGTGTAAGGCATTTAGCACAGTATTTGGTAAACAGCTCTATAAATAGTAAAAAAAATGGTAATGATGTGCTATAAAATATTTGTATTTTGTATTCTTTTCTGTTTGTATAGTTTTTAGTGCTTAAGAGAATAAAATATTGTGTTTTATCTTTACATTATGATTAACAAATTTTAAGTTCTCTACAGGGCCATACTTACAGAACCATTAATTCTATCTACTTCATTACAAAGATTAGCGTAGGGTCAAATGCTTTATAGGCATTAATATAAACTATTAAGCTAATCTATAGAAAGTTTCATATGGATGATACTTTATCAATTTAAATGTGGTAAAAAAAAGCTGTAGGGGTGAGACTGGACTTAAGGTTCCTTTTGAGTAGTTGAATTGAAAAGGAAGACATTTTCAATTTTTTCCTTTTTCTTTATTTTCTAGGTTATATTTCACACTATGTGCTGACTGTATCTACAGAAGATATTAAAAAAAAAAAAGACAAACTTTTTTCAAAGATTTTGATTCCAGTGGAATCTGTGCTTTAGATTTTTTTGTGTGTGTGTGTTAGTAAATTGTAACTCCAGAAGCAATGCCTGTACAAGCTCCACAATGGACGGATTTCCTCTCCTGCCCAATTTGCACTCAGACTTTCGACGAAACGATTCGAAAGCCCATCAGTTTGGGCTGTGGCCATACTGTCTGCAAGATGTGCCTGAATAAACTCCACCGCAAGGCTTGCCCATTTGACCAGACCACTATCAATACAGACATTGAGCTTCTCCCTGTGAACTCAGCATTGCTGCAGCTAGTGGGTGCTCAGGTAAGATGAGTGATTTAATACTTTTTAATTTCTCGATGTGTTTGTTCCTCCTGAGGGAAACCTGTGGAATTAAAATTGGGTAATATTGCCTTTTATTTAAGAAGTTACAATTCTGTTAGATACTATACATATCCTTTATTTCAGTATATTAGGAGACTATTGTGGTAGTCCATTGTTTTTCAGTCATAGTTCAGTAACATCCATTTAATCTAGGGGTCACCTTTTCAACAATCCTAGCTGTTTAGCCCCCGAAAGAATCTAAGGAATAAGTAATAAGGTCCTCTTTGCCTTGAGGAAAATACCGCTCATAAAATCATTGCACTTTAACTCAGTAGGCGAGGTGAAGCTGCTTCAGGCGTATTTACTTAGTAGATCCTAATAGAAATAAAAATGAGGAGGGTGATAAAAAACTGTAACGCATAAGCAACAAAATAAATAAAAATATAAAACAAAACTTAAAGCATACCTTTTGGGAACCATTTATTTAGAGTAGGAACAAATATCTCTAGGAACCTAAATATAAAAGTTAGTCTGGTAATTCTGAAGGTAATACTTTAAAAGCTTTTTGCTAGTATTCTCAAATTAGAGATAAGTTTCCTCAGAAGGGTTCACAAGGCCAAGGGAGCCAACAAAGGGATCAGGTTTTTGAGAGCTGGATACAATTCTTATTTATCTCACTACTAAATTTGTACAGTATGAGTTTGAAGTCCCATATAATTCATCATAAATCATTTTCCAAATAAAAATACTGGAAATTTGGATCTGACACCACTAATCTTTTATAGATTGATCTTCCTATAAGCTGTTAAAACAGGGAAGGTTGATATTATGTATGTTGGAAGAAAGGAGAGCTGTCACAGAATAGCTTATTCAAAGGGAAACAGTTTATTTACAAGCAAGCCTATAATGTCACTAGCAACACCACAAAATAGTTGTCAGAAGGGAAAATGCAATTGACTCTTTGTCTTTTCTTTTGGAACTTAATTTTTTTTATTTCATAATCACTTTTTCTTTCTATTTCAAAGTTCCAGTATGACACTTTAAAAAGCTGACTTCTTTAAAAAGTTAACTAAGGATGAACTAATTCTTATTCTCTGTAACGAATAAGACCTTGTCATATCAACTCGAAGCCCTGGTGGCACAATGGTTAAACATTTGGACTGCTAACTGAAAGGTCGGCAGTTTGAACCCACCAGCTGCTCTGTGGGAAGAAGATATGGTGATCTGCTTCCATAAAGATTACAGCCTTGGAAACCCTATGGGGCAAATTCTGTCGTATAAGGTCACTATGAGTCAAGATCGACTCAATGGCAATGAGTTTTGTGATTTTTGTCATGTCATAACAAACAACTAATGTTTATGACATTTGAGGATAATATCATCAATGCATCCCTACCCAAACTGTTAAGTGCTCTACTGCTAACTGAAAGTTAGTGGTTTAAGTCTACCCAGAGATGCCTCAGACAAAAGAGCACAGTTCTACTCTGACACACATGGGATTGCCATGACTCGGAGTTGACTTGACTGCAATCGATTTTTTTTTTATTTAATTTTTTAATTATTTTCTAGACCTTAACACAGGATTTGGAATATAGAAGAAGCTGAATATGAATGACTTCAAATGTGTCTGATTCAGAGTTGGTCTCAATACAAGTAAACCTAGAATTAACTAAGCTCATTTTATCCAAATCTCCAATAGTGTATGAAGCAGAAGGGAACATTTTCTCTAGAACTAGTAGGAAAAGAGTGAAACACCATATCTGGTATCTTCTAAACAGTATACGTTGTTGTTATTGTTAGGTGCCATCAGGTCGGTTCTGACTAATAGCGACCTTATGTGTGGTAGAATGAAACACTGCCCATTCCTGAGCCATCCTCATAATTATTGTTATGCTTGAGCCCATTGTTGCAGCCACTGTGTCAGTCCATCTCATTCAGGGTCTTCCTCTTTTTCACCGACCCTCTATTTTACCAAGCATGATGTCCTTCTCCAGGGACTGGTCCCTCCTGATAACATGTCCAAAGTATATGAGACAAAGTCTTACCATCCTTGCTTCTAAGGAGTGTTCTGGCTGTACTTCGACCAAGACAGATTTGTTCCTTCTTCTGGCAATCCATGGCATACTCACTATTCTTCACCAACGCCATCATTCAAAGATGTCAATTCTTCTTTGTGTTCCTTATTTATTGTCCAGCTTTCACATGCATATGAGGCGATTGAGAATACCATGGCTTCGGTCAGGCACACCTGAGTCCTCACAGTGACATCTTTGTTTTTACACACTTAAAGGAGATCTTTTGCAGCAGATTTGCCCAATGCAAGGAGTCTTTTGATTTCTTGACTGCTGCTTCCATGGGTGTTGATTGTGGATCCAAGTAAAATGAAATCCTTGACAACTTCAGTGTTTTCTCTGTTTATCATGATGGTGCTTATTGGTCTAGTTGTGAGGATTTTTTGTTTCCTTTATGTTGAGGTGTAATCCATACTGAAGGCTGTGGTCTTAGATCTTCATCAGTAAGTGCTTCAAGTCCTCTTCACTTTCAGTAAGCAAGGTTGTATCATCTGCATATCCCAGGTTGTTAATGTGTCTTCCTCCAATCCTGATGCTGTGTTCTTCTTCATATTCTCCAGCTTCTTGGCTTGTTTGCTCAGCTTACAGATTGAATAAGTACAGTGAAAGGATACAACTCTGACACACACCTTTCCTGGCTTTAAGCTCCTTATTCTGTTCATATGACTGCCTCTTGGTATATGTACAGGTTCCTCATGAACACAATTAAGTGTTCTGGAATTCCCATCCTTCTCAGTGTTATCTATAATTTGTTATGATCCACACAGTTGAATGCCTTTGCATAGTCAATATAAAACACAGGTAAACATCTTTCTGGTATTCTCTGCTTTCAGCCAGGATCCATCAAACATCAGCAATGATATCCCTTTTTTCCATGTCCTCTTCTAAATCCAGCCTGAATTTCCGGCAGTTCCCTGTCAGTGTACTGCTGCAACTGCTTTTGAATGATTTTCAGCAAAGTTTTACTTGGGTGTGATAGTGATGATATTGTTCGATAATTTCTGCATTCTTTTGGATCACCTTTCTTTGGAATGGGCATAAATATGGATCTCTTTCAGTCGATTGGCTAGGTAGCTGTCTTACAAATTTCTTGACGTAGATGAGTGATCCCTTCCAGCGCTGCATCTGTTTGTTGAAACATCTTAATTGGTATGCCATCAATTCTTGGAGCCTTGTTTTTTGCCAGTGCTTTCAGTGCAGCTTGGATCTCTTCCTTCAGTACCATTGGTTCTTGATCATATGCTACCTCTTAAAATGGTTGAACGTCATCCAGTTCTTTTTGGTACGGTAACTGTGTATTCCTTCCATCTTTTGATGCTTTCTGTGCTGCTTAGTATTTTGCACATAGAATCCTTTAGTATTGCAACTCGAGCCTTAAATTTTTTCTTCATTTCTTTCAGCTTGAGAAATCCCAAGCTGTTTTTCCCTTTTGGTTTTCTTACTCCACGTCTTTACACATGTCATTATAATACTTTACTTTGTCTTCTTGAGCCACTGTTTGAAATCTTCTGTTCAGCTCTTTTGCTTCATCATTTTTTCTGTTCGCTTTAGCTACTTGACATTCAGAGCAAATTTCAGAGTCTCTTCTGACATCCATTTTTGTCTTTTCCTTCTTCCCTGTCTTTTTAATGACCTCTTGCTTTCTTCACGTATGATGTCCTCGCTGTTTTTCCACAGCTCATCTGGTCTTCGGTCATTAGCGTTCCATACATCAGATCTATTCTTGAGATGGTCTCTAAATTCAAGGTCGTATTTGGGCTCTCGTGGATTTATTCTAATTTTCTTCACTTTCAACTTGAACTTACATATGAGCAATTGATGGTCTGCTCTGCAGTCAGCCCCTAACCTTGTTCAGACACATTGAGCTTTTCCAGTCTCTTTCCACAGATATAGTCAGTTTGATTCCTGTGTATTTCATCTGGCAAGGTCCATGTGTATAGCTGCTGTTCATGTTGTTGAAAAAAGATACTTGCAGTGAAGGAGTCGTTGGTCTTGCAAAATTCTATCATGCGATCTCCGGCATTGTTTCTGACACCAAGGCCATATTTTCCAACTGCCAATCCTTCTTGTTTCCAACTTTCACATTCCGATCACCAGTAATTATCAGTGTATCTTTGATGAAATTCAGACTGCAGAAGTTGGTATTTATTTTGTAAAATTGCATTTGTGTATAAAATTTCCATTTTACTATCTTTTTTATATTTTCTTATAAGTAAGAAATTCATGGGACGAGGTAGAGGGATGAGGAAATAATTCAATTAATATTTGAAGTATGTTTTTATAAGACTTAATTCTTTTCTTTTTCTTAGATTGTGGGTCTTTTGTCTTCTTTTTAATTGCACAAGCAATACAGGAAAAATGAACACTTCGGGAGGCTCCATCTAGTCCTACTGCTCTACTCAGTTCCCTGTTTAAATTAACCACTGTTACCATATATGTGTTTTCAGATCTTTTTTTTTTCCTTTTATTTACTTATTTATTTCCATACAAAATTTATACGTACTTTGTTATGTGACTGTAATTGCCCTCCGCATACTGTGACAGCACACTCCTCCTTTCCACCTGATTGCCCGGGTCAATTCAACCAGCTCCTAACCCTCTCTGCTTTCCCATCTCACCTCCAGACAGAAGCTGCCCGTTTAGTCTCTTGTATCTACTTGAGCTAAGAGGCACACTCCTCACAAGTATCACTTTATGTCCCATAGTCCAGTCCAATCCCTGTCTGAAGAGTTGGCGTTGGAAATTGTTAGTTCTGGGCTGATAGAGAATCCAGGGGCCATGCTTTCCAGGGTTCCTCCAGTCTCAGTCAGACCATTAAGTCTGGTCTTCTTACTAGAATTTGAGTTCTGCACCCCACCTTTCTCCTGCCCCACCTGGGACTCTCTGTTATGTTCCCTGTCAGGGTGGTCATTGGTGGTAGCCGGGCACCATCGAGTTCTTCTGTTTTCAGATCTTCTTAAAGAGTGTACATAATATGTTTTAATATATACACAAATAAATATACATGAACATTTAATACATATATGTATATTTAAATTGATAGCTTCATTCTGACAGCAGCCTGTTATTCCAAAGTATGGATTTATTAGGCCTTATTTAGCCATCCATTTTTTTTGTAGAACCTTTAGGTTGTTTGTGATTGTTACCCTTTGTGATTTTTGTTCTGTTACAAACTATGCTTCAGTGAGCATTCTTAATAAAGTTTTCTAAGATCGTAGTTGTTGTTAGTTGCCGTCAAGTTGCTTCTGGCTTATGGTGACCCCATGTATGCAGAGTAGAACTGCTTCATAGGGTTTTCAAGGCTTGACCTTTCCAAAGCAGATCACCATGCCCATCTCTGAGGCACTTCTGAGTGTGTTTGAACCACCAACCTATCGACTAGAGGTTGAACATAGAATTTCTAGGTCAAAGAGTATGCATATTTTTAATTGTAATAGTTGTTGCCAGATAGCCCTCAAAAAAAGGATATTCTGAGAGAAAGGAAACCAAAGACTCATAGTAGAAACTAGTCTGCAGGATTGACAGTCAACACAAGCCATGGCCTCATCTACCCTGAGACCAGAAGAACTAGATAGCGTCCAGCTATCACTAATGACTGTTCTGATCAGGGCCACAATAGATGGATCCTGATAGAAGAGGAGAAGAATGTAGAACAGAACTCAAATTCTTAAAAAGTCCAGGCTTACTAGACCAGTTGAGACTATAGAGCGTTCCCTGAGACTATAGTCCTGAGATACTCCATAAACCTTGAACTGAAGGTACCTTATAACAAGTTGGCTCATAAAATATAGGATATTACCAGTGACTACTGCGCACCCTTTAAAAATCATGTGTATGAGACCAAATGGTAAAAGTTATTCTAGAGCAAAGATGAAAGGGTAAGGGCACAAGGAAACCAGATTACTGGAAACAGAACATCCAGAATGGAATTAATGAGAATGTTGACACATTGTGAAAAATGCAGCCAATGTCACTGAAAAATCTGTGTAGTAATTGTTAAATGAGAATCTAATTTGCTTTTTATACTTCTACTGAAAACACAATAAAATATTTTAAAAGAAGTAGGGGGACACAGGAACCAATTGAAAGAGCTCCAAAGGACCGAAGCCAGAACAATTTAAGTAACAGAGTAAATAAAGTAGTATTGGATTATAATCAAAAGTATAAAATACCCGTGGGTCCATACTGATAAAAACAAATGATTGAATAAATAAATTATTAGAGGAAAGAGACAACTCTCCCATGCCAAAGAGTTCCAGATAATTTATGTAGATACTCCACTCTCAAGGTGATGGAGCATAAGTCCTCACTCTCCAAGTTTGGGCTGCGCATAGTAACTTCATTCCAAAGAGCACAGTATAGAAGAGGGAAGGTAACTTTACAGTGGAGAAAACTGACACACACTACCTAAGCCAGATAATCAAGGTCGACATCAACAGTGATAAGTCATGTCGTTAGTATATATCCTTGATATGATGGGAAGAAATTGGTGCTTTTCCTGTATGGTTTTCCTCCCCAAATCCCATAACCCAGTATAATCATTAGAAAAACATCAGACAAATCCCAGTTGAAGGACATTCTACAACATACCTCACCAGTACTCCTCAAAACTGTCAAGGTCATAAAAAACAAAGAACGTCAGAGAAGCTGTCATAGCCAGTAGGAGCTTAAGGAGAGAGAATGTGGTAGCCTGGATGGAATCCTGGAACAGAAGAAGGGCATTAGGTACAAACTAATAATGTATGACTTAATAATAGTGTGTCAATATTGGTTCATTAATTATAGCAAATATACCATACTAACATAAGATGTTAATAATAGAATAATGGGAACTCTCTGTATTATCTGCTTAATGTTAATTTTTCTCTAAATCTAAAATTGCTCTAAAAAATCAAATTTATTTTTTAAAAAGAACAAAGGATCCGAGTAGGCAGTTCTCAAAAAAAGATACACAAATAGCCAATAAACACACAAAAAGATCCTTAACATCATTAGTCATCAGGGAAATATAGATGAAAACCACGATGAAATACTATATTACACCCATTAAAAGAAAAAAAAAAAAAAAAAAAACCAGTTGCCCTCGAGTCAATTCCAACACATAGTGACCCTACAGGACAGTGTAGAACTGCCCCCATAGGTTTCCAACGACCAGCTGGTGGAGTCAAGCTACAGAACTTTTGGTTAGTGGCCAAACACTTAACCACTGCACCACCAGGGCTCTGATTACACCCATTAGGATAGCTGTAATCAAAAAGACAGACAACTAATAAAGATGTAGAGAAATTGGAAGCCTCATGCTCTCCTGGTGGGTATGTAAAATGGTGTATACTCTTTGGAAAACAGCCTGGCGGTTCTTCAAATGGTTAAACATAGAGTCACCATATAACCCAGCAATTCTACTCCTAGGCCTGTGCCCAGGAGAAACAAAAACATATGTCCACGTAAAAACTTGTTCACAAATGTTCATAGCAGCATTACTCATAATAATCAAAATATAGAAACAGCTAAAGGGTCCATAAACTGATGAACGGATAATAAAATATGGTATTTCCATTTTCCAAATCAAACTGGTTGCTGTCAAGTTGATCCCAACTCATAATGATCCCATGTGTTACAGAGTAGAGCTGCTCCATAGGGTTTTCTTGGCTGTAATCTTATAGAAGCAGATCTCCAGGCCTTTGTTCCGTGGCACCACCGGGTAGGTTCGAACTGCCAATCCTTAGGTTAGTAGTTGAGCACAAACTATTTGCGGCTCCCAGGAATCTATAATGGACTGTTACTCAGTATCTTAGTTAACTAGTGCTGCAGCAACAGAAATACCACCAGTGGATGGCTTTAACAAACAGAAGTTTATTCTCTTGTGGTCTGGTAGGCTAGAAGTCCAAATTCAGGGTGCCAACTCCAGGGGAAGGTCCTTGTCATCAGTCTTCTCCGTCCTAGGAGCTTCTCAACGCAGGAATCTCAGGCCCAAAGGATGCACTCTGCTCCAGGCATTGCTTTCTTGGTGGTATGAGGTCCCCCTGTCTCTCTGTTTGCTTCTCTCTTTTATATCTCAAAAGAGATTGATTTAAGACACAACCTAATATTGTAGATTGAGTCCTGCCTCATTAACATCATAGAGGTAGGATCTACAACACATGGGAAAATCACATCAGATAACAAAATGGTAGACAATCACACAATACTGGGAATCATGGCCTAGCCAAGTTGACACATTTTGGGGGGACACAGTTTAATCCATGACACTCAGGGATGAAAATAAATGAAGTACTGATAATACTACAACATGGATGACTCTTGATAAAATGCTAAGTGAAAGAGTCAAATCAGAAAAGACCACCTGTTGCACGGTTCTGTTTATGTGAAATGTCCAGAATAGGCAAATCCATAGAGACATAAGGTAGATTAGTGTTTGTCTAGTGTGGGGGGTAGTGGGGAGAAAATGGGGTGATTGTTAAAGAATATGGGGTTTCCTTTTTGGAGTGATGAGATTATTCTAAAATTGACTGTGGTGATGATTGCTCAACTGTGAATTTTACACTTAAAATTTTGTAACACTGATACCAAAACAAAAAAAATGGCACGTATTTTTTGCATGTGTAGAAAAAGTCTATTGAAAGAATTCAGTAAATTTAGTAGGAGTTTGTTAGAGTAACAGTACATAAAATGTACTCAATAACATATGTGTTTAATTTGTGAACACTCAAAGACCTTTTCATTTGACCTCCAGGTCCCTGAGCAGCAGCCCATTACCTTGTGTAGTGGGATTGAAGACACAAAGCATTATGAGGAAGCAAAGAAATGTGTAGAAGAATTAGCATTGTACCTGAAACCACTCAGCAGTGCTAGAGGTAAATCTAATGCAGTTATCCATGGTAGGCAAATGTTTATTAACGATGTTTCTATTACCACAAAAATTGTTGGGGTATAAATCAATGTTAATGAAGTTTATTTATTGTAAACCAAACCCACTGTGTGCTAAATAATATCATTAGAAAGCATATCCAATAAAGTAGTGAATTCAGACTATGTGATATTGGAAACATTATTTGAATGAGTTGCAGAAGTAAGTATAAATATACTAGTGGTTCAGAAAGATTCTTCATCGTTTGACAGCTCTAAACTGTCTGCCTTGTATTCAGTTTTATATGGCATGCTATAGGGGATATAATAAAAGTGGAAGTTGCTATTACTGCCCTGAAGGGCTTGCTATTTCATTAGAAAGATAAGACCAACCATAATGAAATAATACGCAAGAACTGTAATGACCTGACGATTTGGGTCTTTAATCATGTTGTTTGGGCTTTTTTCCTCATGCTTAAAATGAATAATGGTATACTTAATGTTATAATGAATGGTAAGTTTTTATGAAATAACAGCTTTGTATTCTTTTTAAAATGCTAACTAGGCTTCACTGGCATAGTTTGCTTTATTCTTTGGGTATTCTAGTACAATCCAGAATTGTTCACATACCCCCACAAATCAATCAGCCCATCAGAGGAAGTGCTCCTGGACTCTAAAATTGTACTGTAAACCTAGTGTCTTAGTTATCTAGTGCTGCTGTAACAGAAATACCACAGTGGGTGGCTTTAACAAACAGAAATTTATTTTCTTACAGTTTAGTAGGCTAGACATCCAAATTGAGGGAGCCACCTCTAGAAGGAGGCTTTCTGTCTCAGTTCTAGGGGAAGGTCCTTGACTCTTCAGCTTGTTTCCTGGTTCCTTGGAGATCAGCATGTAGCTTGGCTTTGATCTTCCCCCATCTTTCTTGCTAGCTTGCATTTTTTCTCTGTTATATCTCAAAAGAGATTGACTCAAGATACACCCTGCACTAATCCTGTCTTGGTAACATAACAAAGACAGCCCATTCCCAAATGGGATTCTAACCACAGGCCTAGAGGTTAGGATTTACAACACGTATTTTTGGGGGGACATAATTCAATCCATAACACCTAGAAATAACTTTTTTTTAATTCTCTTTTAAAGGAGTGGGTCTGAATAGCACTACTCAGAGTGTTCTGAGTCGTCCAATGCAGAGGAAGCTGGTGACTCTGGTTCACTGCCAACTAGTGGAAGAAGAAGGCAGGATTCGTGCCATGAGGGCAGCTCGATCATTAGGTGAACGAACAGTTACAGAGCTTATCCTCCAGCACCAGAATCCTCAGCAACTTTCTTCCAATCTTTGGGCAGCAGTCAGGGCTAGAGGCTGCCAGTTCCTTGGACCAGGTATATTATTAAAGTTTGATATTTACTACATCAGTAATTCTGAAAGTATGGTGTAAGGACTACAAGTGATGTACAAGGACTAGTTCTTTGCAATATTCTGTTGTTATCAAGTAATATCCCACCTGGTAATCATGGCTTGGGAAATTCCATGCAAATTAGTTTTTCAGAGAACTTAACATTTTTCTTTTAATGCCAAAAGTTTATTCATTTTTTTGGAAGTTTTTCTAAAATGTAGTAATCATGTATCTGCTTTCTTAAAATATACTGAATGTAATACAAAATTATCCAAAAATGGTTAAAAGTTGTCATGGTGTATATCTGTTATTTTATTGCCTATTAACTAAGTGGTACCTGCAGAAATTACTGACTATTGCTCTTCTAATAAAAAGGCTTATCATAGCTTTCTGCATATGATAGATTTTTACTTTACCCAACTTTTTCTAGCAATGCAGGAAGAAGCTCTTAAGTTGGTTTTGTTGGCCTTAGAAGATGGGTCTGCTTTGTCAAGAAAAGTCTTGGTTCTCTTTGTGGTACAAAGATTGGAACCACGGTTCCCTCAAGCCTCTAAAACTAGCATTGGGCATGTTGTCCAGCTCCTCTATAGAGCCTCCTGCTTCAAGGTATGAATCTATATTAAATATCAGCTTGAAAGGAAACATTGTCCTTTCCCTAAACTTAAATAGTAAAACTTTGTCCTTTCCCTAAACTTAAATAGTAAAACTTTGAGTTTAATAGTTGCCTTATCTTTTCTTTTTTTTTAAAGAACATAGATGGTGTTCTATTCTAGTTAAGTTCTGTGGTATTGGATTTTGAATGTTGGATATTGAATAACGTAGATCAAACCATGGCTTAGAGATTTCTGTATTTTAAGAGACTAATAAGCTGCCTCAGTTTCCCATCAAGATTATAAGCAGAATTGATCTGAAGCGACAGTCATTGAAGTTCAAATAAGTTTTATTTGGCTGTTTATGTGTAATTCCCCTATATAGTACTGGAGCTCCAATTACCATTTCAGTTTGCTGCCTGTATAGTAATGCTGGACATTTTCTTTTATAGCCCAAACTGAATTAGCACCGCTTCAAACATTGGTGTCCACTATCTCTCATTTATTATTTATCCTATATTCTTAACTTCTTAAAGTCAAGGCTTCTTGCTTCTAACATAGGCCATAACCAGTACTTCATGGAACAGGGAAGCATGTCTCTATAATTTTGTTAATTTATACTAGCTATAAGGAAATTCATTCCTGAGTCACCGTATTTCATCTGGCACTCGTAAGCTACAAAATCTCATATTAGTAATCAAATGATTCACAAAGTCAACAGAGGAGCGTACAAGTTTAATTTTGAAAATTAAAACAAAAATCTCTAGCTAAATGCTAACATTATTCTGCTTCTTTCTAGAGTCAGATTATTTGTTGGGAGTACGGTGTGGACTCTAGGTCTGTCAAGTTACCTTCCTCATGTCTGCCAGGCTTCTAGCCATAGTTACTCCAGCTGGTCCAGATTGTCCCTGAATGACTCATGTATTTTATAATGGTTGTAGTAACACTGTTGTACAGTGTAATCTGGAATACACTTCAGAATGTCTGCTTCCAGTGTTCCATTAACAATACCAGACACATAGAATATCGGAAGCTTAAAAAAAAAGAAAGGAAAAGAAAATAACAGCTTCCTCTGAAGGATAATAAGAAGCTCAAAAACCCCAGAATATCCAAAAGTGAACCTCTTTCAACCCTAGTTAAAAGCATTAACAATACAGGCAGTCCCCAGGTTACAAATGTCCAGTTTACAGCCAGCTCATACTTGGCCTTTAATGTTATGTAAATTTGCCCTCACTTTGAAAGGATTGAACAGATTCTTCATCACAGTCACCTTCATTTGCTGCACGTGCAGCTTTTAAATGAAAGAGCTTTGAGCCTTTTCTTAATACTAAACCAAAAAAATTGCCATCCAGTCGATTCTGACTCATAGTGATCCTCTAGTGACTCAGTGACCCTTTTCTTACACTGAAGTAAGGCTGAATAAGACCTGTATGCACGCATTATAATTTATCTACAAATTCTTAAAGACAAACTTAGGAACAGATCTCATTCATAACCCTGGGACCGCTTGTAATAAAGGTGTGAAATTTGTAAAAATCTAATTCAGGCTTTTCTTTCACATAGGTTATGATGTCTCTAGTTTTTTGTGGCAGCCCCCACTTTTTTCTCTTGAATTTTATGTTTATTTTCCTTTATTTTGTTCCCCACCCACTTTCTTCTGGTGGTGGTAGTTTGTACTACACTGTCAATCAGGAAAAGATTTATCTTTTCTCATCTGAATAGGTCCCATGCCTTTAACTTTATTCCTATAGTAGAGTCTCTGCTAAGTGTTCACCAAAACCCGTTTCATTTTACTTATGGGCGTTTGATCAGACTTCATTTTCCATCCATTCCTGCAGGTAGATGTGGCCATGTGTTCTGGCTGTGTCCTTTTAGCATCTCCTATATTTCCATTGAAAAGCCCTTTCCATCTGCAGAATAATTCTGGTCTTTTTTAGTATAATACATTTCCAGGACTTTGGACATTGCCTCTTTTGAAAAGCCTTCATTGTTATTAGTTAAAGAGAGTGTTGAAAGCCAGGCCCAGGGAACCGATATAAAGAAAGCATATTCTACATTTTAATAAGGTTTAGCCTGTATCAAGGGGGTGTTTTCAAACATATACATCCACACTTGGTCGTTTGACTTGCCTTTGAATAGTGGCAGAATATATTTAGTTTATGTGACTGTAGTTCTTAATAGTTACCTATTCTTTTTGTAGACCTACATAACAAAGTTTAAGTTAGACATTCTTGTAATAAGAAGGAATGATACGTTTTTAAATCTAAAGTTATTGTGACTTCCAAGTCCTGGCTACAGTACTCTAGTTTCTTTGGTGGGAGAAAAAACTGGGAGTTTTATACTAGAAGAATTTGGGTTCTTATGGGAATGAAAGATTATTAACAAGGCAAAATGTGTTCTAAAATATGTTAAGGTATAGGTGATCCTAGACTAGAAGTACTGATAATTTTACTTTGATTCGTTAAGTCTATGGCCTGAATCCAGCCTGAGT
The DNA here is from genome assembly GCF_000243295.1 of Trichechus manatus latirostris. Taxonomy (NCBI): domain Eukaryota; kingdom Metazoa; phylum Chordata; class Mammalia; order Sirenia; family Trichechidae; genus Trichechus; species Trichechus manatus. The sequence continues at coordinate 10,533,530 of NW_004443957.1, read as the reverse complement.
CAAAATGTGAATTATTGGGATAATAATAGTACTTACCTGAACAAGTTGAGAGAATTAAATGAGTTAATACAGGTATCAACACACTGATTGGCACATATTAAGTGCTCAGTAAAAACCAATTGAGTCGATCCCAACTCATAGTGACCCTATACGACATAATAGAACTGTCCCATAGGGTTTCTAAGGACAGCTGGTGGATTTGAACTGCCGACCTTTTGCTTAGCAGCCTGAGCTCTTAACCACTTGCCAGCCGGGCTCCAAGTGCTCAATAAGTGTTAGCTATTTTTGTTACTATAAGATGTTATTATCATTATTATTATTATAATCCAGAATTCCAGATTTTGCACTTTCTAGTGGTGGCCTAACCCACAAAACTCCATGGAGAATTACGCCAGGTACAAATTAGTTATCTCTAAAATCTGTAGCTCTTTCAGTTATCAATACCAGCAAGCCAGAGAGTTACGGTGAAGAAACATACACTGCTTCCCAGAATAATTGTATGTTTTCTTTAAAAGAAAAAATCATATACTAAAACCAAACCTGTTGCTGTCGAGTCAGTTCTGACTCGTAATGACCCTACACACACATATTTTTAAGTGAGTATATGTTTGTATATACATGAATATGCACACCTGCACACAGCTGTTTTAAGGTCTGTTCAGTCTTTTGAGTTTCATTTTAGCACATTCTCATTCATTTTCTGTAAATCCTACACTGAAGATTTAGACATCTATAAAGAAGGAAATGTTTTACAGGCAAAACGATAGGCTCCATTTTAATCTTGTTATGGTTAAAATAATTTTTGTTTGTTACATTAAAAATTAATCTGTTATCTGTATGTGTTCATATATGAAGTATAAACTCATCTTGTTTTCTTACCTGACTCATTGTGTGGTTCTTTGAATCTCATTAGGTCACCAAACGTGATGAAGACTCTTCTTTAATGCAGCTGAAAGAAGAATTTAGAACTTACGAAGCTCTGCGGCGAGAACACGACTCCCAGATAGTGCAGATTGCTATGGAGGCAGGTTTACGAATTGCGCCAGACCAGTGGTCCTCTTTGCTTTATGGAGACCAGTCTCACAAATCTCATATGCAGTCCATTATTGACAAGGTAGAGCCTTTTTTGTTCTTTACTCCTTGGATTAATCTTAGAGTTTTGGTAATTTATAATTTGGTAAGTCATTTATTTAACAAATATGTATTAAAGTGAATACTGTATGTCAGGCTTTTGTAAGTTATGTTTTCTGTAGCCAGGTGTCATGTTGTAACTAGTCACATCATAATACCAGTTTGTTCATATAAAGATTTGATTACTGTTGTATTATTTTATCTGAAGCCCTCCCACATTCCTTTGAGAGTTTCCTTCTTAGTTTATTATTGCCTCTCTCCCTTTTATTTTTCTCTGAGTTTTGATCATTGTGTTAACTAACAGACCTCTTACATCTCTCTGTAGTGGCTGTTTAATGGTCTGGAGGATCTTATGATTCTCAGCCAGAATAAATTTCACATAATAACAGTTACCACCGTTCTAAATTTGATCAAATTTTCGATATGCTTACTTCTGCTTCATCGGTTGTCTGTTATGATGATAAGACTACTCGGGTAGGCATCGGTAGTCATGAATTTTAGGTTAGGAACCATTATTTATATGTGACTCTAAAAGCTATATATAATTCACTTGAAACTGGAGTAATACTGTAACTGTTTTTGCTGTAATTGTATACAATGTGATACACACTATGCTTAATAATAGTAGGGAGCCCTGGTGGCACAGTGGTTAAGAGCTCAGACTGCTAACCACAAGGTTAGCAGTTTGAATGCACCAGCTGCTCCTTGGAAACCCTATGGGGCAGTTCTACTCTGTCCTGTAGGGTCGTTATGAGTCAGAATTGACTCGATGGCAACTTTTTTTTTTGGTAATAGTATTATTTTACTATTTTATCTTAATTACTTAGAATTATAGAAATGATTACCAGCTCTAGAGACCACCCTACATTTAATTAGGGAAATAGACTCAAGATGTAGAGATTAGCCTAAATGTAATAACACTTACTGAGAGTTTGCTATGTGCCAGCTGGTTTTAATAGAAGAAAGGATGGTGAGACTTCGGCTTGCTTACTTCGGTCAACTCATCAGGAAAAACCAGTCGCTAAAAAAAGGGCATCATGCTTGGTAAAGTAGAATGTGAGCAAAAATGGGGGAAACCCTCATTGAAATGGGTTAGCACAGTAGCCACAACAATGTACTCAAACATACCAATGATCATGAAGATGGCTCAGGATCAGGCAACATTTTAATTTGTTAACATAAGTTTGCCATGAGTTAGAGCCCACTTAGTGGCAACTAACAGCAGCAATCCTCTCAGCAGCACTGTATTACCCTTTTATACAGAGGCACAGGGAGGTCGGGTACATTTTCCTTGGTCATATAGCTAATAAATGACAGGGCCTGGATTTGAACGTGGGCACTTTGGCTCTAGAATCCATATTCTTAATCACTAAACCTCTTACCAGACTATTCTGACACTTTTTGTTATTCCCGAAGATAATATTCTTTGAAAGAATAGTAAACTGGTGTCAAAAGAGAATTGGGATATGTGTTCTGTAACTGCTTGACACATAATTTTCAGTATAATATATGTTGTTTGCTCTGTCATGTTAACTCTTCCCTGGATACCTTTAACCAAACTTTACCTGAAACTCCTAGCCTTGGACAGGAGCTTGTATCTGGACTTATGTAACTTACTGATTATAACTCACTGAAACTTTAGTAATGATCTCATAAAGGAGTAATTTGCTATCTCCTCTGAAGAGAAACTTGGCTTACTTTTATAAAGATTCTACAAGCAGATTGTCTTTCTTATCTGAACTGGACTATGTAACTAGGTATATATCCTGTGATAATTTTCTCACATCATGAGCAAATGCTTTGACTTTAGTATCAGAAGACCTTCGTTTAACAAACTGGTAAACAAACTTTGTAGTGTATATGACTTATCTTTACCTTTTATTGAATGCCCTTTCTGGGTGGTGGAAATTCTCATCTATATAAATAAACTGCATAGAGAGCTAAATGTTTCCAAGTAGAAACCTTTGGTTATTGTCACATAATCAAAAAAAAAAAAAAATTGGTTTTTTCTATGAAAGGTCGTACGTATGACCAGCTTAGGGGAGTTAATGCCAGAGCATGTGTCATTAAGTCTTGGGAAAATTTATAACCTGATAGTTTCCAAGAATTCCAAACCAGCATAAGATTTTTTAAGCTAGAGTCCATTTAACAGATGGACTTTCTATTGAACCTGTTAGGGTGGTATCCAGTATCATGTTCTTTGGTCTATAACAGAGCTTGAACTCAAACTCATTTTGACTGACTTCAGTTTCATTGTTCTTGCTATTGTATAGCATTATCTCTGTAGTTCCAAATTTAAATTATTTGGAAGGACCCCAAGAGCCAAACTCAACACAGTGCTGTAAAAGTGTAGGATAGAGAGAGTACTTCTAAATTAAGCAATTGAGAAAAATACCACATGTGACATTTGAGGAATGACTAGCCATTCAACTTCTACATGGATGGAAAGGGCAGACAGCAGAAGGAAGAGAGTATACAGTGTGCCAAGCTATGGTGAGAAATGCAAGGTTTGTTCAGATAGTAGGTAATCCAGTCTGGCCAAATCTTAGGAATAGGGGAAGATAAATATTAATTTTAATAAATTATAAAAATGATTTCTGGTATTGTAAATCATTTTTATTTCAAAAGGATTACCTGGCCTTTAGGAAAGTTAATATTTATCTTTTTTTAAGTTGCAGACCCCAGCATCTTTTGCACAAAGTGTTCAGGAACTAACAATTGCTCTCCAGAGGACTGGAGACCCAGCGAACTTGAACCGACTAAGACCCCATTTGGAGCTGTTGGCAAACATTGACCCTAGTCCAGGTAAACCCAAGAGAAATTAATGGACTGTCCTATGTCTGCCCTCAGTGCTGGTCAGTGATTCTTTGAATTATCTTTTGTCACATTTTCTAAAATTTCTCAGAGTAGTTAGTCCAAATCTTTTCTATAGTACTGAAGTCTCTGGCCCTACTCTTGTCCCTGTTTGTCTCAGGTTAGTTTACTTCAACTAATGTCGATTTAATACTTAACTCATATTTTGCTACTCACTTCACCAGAAAAATAGATACCCCCTGGGCTCCTTTATGTTTCCTCTTTCCCCATCCCAAATTGGGGTATATTTTACCATTCTCACCTCTTTGCCAAAGCTCCAAGTTTTTTCTCATTTTTCTACATCATATGTCCTTAATTGCATTTCCTTGATCGCATTTTTCCCCCCTCCATGATATCTTGTTCCATCAAGTATCCTCTCTTGCATATCTTTACTTTATAAACCCTTTCCTATTCCTTCCCCTTGACCTGAAGTTCCACCCAACCTTCATTTTCCACCTAATACATCTTAGATATTTTGGCTTCTATCTCTGTCCTGCTTTTATTCCTGAACTGAAACTCTTAGCATTCACTAGTAATTTCCCTGTCTCTAATTCCGAAGTCCTTAAATATACTTGAATTGTTTTCAGAATTTGATAATGTTGTTGACCACTTACTTGATATAGAAACTCTGCTGACACCTTGTCTGTAGTGTCATGGTTCTCTTCTGTCGTCTCCTTTTGACTTCCTTCTTCTCTTGCTCACAAGAGTAGGCAGGTTGTGTTCTTGGAACTTTATTTTCTCTGCATTGTCTGTTGATGGTGATCATTCATACCTGGCAATCAGGTATTACCTCTGTATAGATAATAGACTTCCCGATATCTCTACCACTATTATCTCTTCATTGTTCAGACCTGCTCTCCCAAATGTGTACTGAGATTCTTCATCATCTCCTCTGTGTGTTTTAAAGTGAACTTGTCTTTACTTGATATCTGCTCTTCCTCCTGTGTTCCCTCTCTCTATTAATGACCTCATTCTCTGAGGTACGCAAGCTTACAGTCTGAGTCTTGGTTGTCTTGCCTTATATCTTTTCCCTTCACTTAATCTACATACCATTTCAGACAACAGGATCTGTCTGTTTTTCTTTCAGAATGTCCCTCTATTCCGTGCCTACTAATACTGTCTCGGTGAGGACCTCATTCCTTTTCTCTGAGACTAAATGTCTTTCAGCTTTGTCTACTCTTTTAATTCTTCCAGTCCAGTCTACTTATTGCTGCAAAATAAGTCACATCTCTGATCTGACGTCTATACTCATAAACTTACAGTGACACTCCATTTCTTATAGAATAAGGTCCAGAACTCTTGATTATGGCAGTCAAAGCATTCTAATATTTATAAACCCACCTTTGTAGATTTATCTCCCAAAATTGCTTAATCAAACCAGATCAGATCTGTTCCTAGAACATACAGTATTTTGTTTTATTTTTTCCTTTGATCATTCTGAGCAATCAAAAGAGGACTTCCACAAGCTCTTATCTTACCAACACATCAACCTGTCTGCCTACATCTGTGCCAATATATTCTGCTCTCCTCTTGTAACAGTTGATAAACTGTACTCTTAGCTCTGGCCACCCTCTCTCCTCATCCACTAGATATCATCTCATCAGGTATATCCTTTTAGTACTTTAGTTTATCATCAGTTTTCCTTTTCTGCTAGAATACTTCTGTCAACATACAAATACAGTAAAGCCTCTGAAAGCTGGAAACTGTAAGGCAGAAACCTGTCAGAGAAGGAAAACTCAAATATTTCCACTAAAATGAGAGAGAAAAAAGTAAGATTGCACCCTGTCAAAGGCAGAAAACTTGTGAGACCCAGAAAAAAAGGCAGTTCCATAGAGTTCTGGCTTTCAAAGTTTTCAGTGTACGTGTTATTTATTTCATCTTAGCCCACTTTTGACTCCATTACCTATCCAGCTACCACTCCATTTCTCTCCTTTTTATAGCACTCTGTTGAACCCCCTCCTGTCAGGCATTTATCTCTGCCACTCTACCAAAACTGCTTTTGTCAGAGTCAACAGGTGATTTCCATGTTGCTAATTCCAAAGGTGAATTCTTGGTTCTCATTGTATTTGACCTGTCAGCAGCATTTAACGTTGTCATTACTCTCATCTTGAAACACGTTTTTCACTTAGCTTCCAGGCTGCCACACTCTCCGAGTTTTCTTTTTACTTTATTAGACCCTCATTCTCAACCTCCTTTGCGGATTTCTTCTCATTTCCATAACCTCTGTCATTTGGAGTGCACCAGTGTTTAGTCCTTGTACCTCTTCTCTTTCCTGTTTGTACCTGTTCCCAAGATAATCTCATCTGGTTTCATGGCTTTAAATATCACCTATATGACTCACAAATGTCCTATATTTCATCAGTTCTGAGGCCTACATTTTTTCCATATTTTAGCATTTCTGGAATTGGTATGCATTTATACAACTGATGACATGTCATAATTTAATTAGCAGTGTTCTTTCTCTTTAAATAGCACATAAAATAATGATGTGTGTTACAGTTGATGGTGTTTTACAGTCTATGAAACATATCTTCAGCCCAGACCTTTTTCCTAAACATTTATGTATATGACTGCCTACTCAGCATCCAACAGCTCTATTTGAATATTTAATAAACATTTCAGACTTAACCTGTCTAAAAATGAGCTCCAATCTCTGCAGTCCTGTTACTGGCCATGCCATCCTTCCAGTTGCTCAGTCCAAAAACCCTGGAGATGTCAACTCTTTCTTGTATAATGTATAGCTGATCCGTCAGCAAATTTTATAGGCTCTACCTTTAAAATCCATCTATAATCAGTTGACTTCTTACCACTCTCACTGCTACTGTCCTCATCTAAGCTATTATCATCTCTCTTCATGTGTTATGGAATAGCCTACTATTGTCTGGTTTTAGCATAAGAGCAAGAATGATCCTGTCACCCCTCTGCTCAGAAATTCTCCAGTGGCTTCCTGTCACTCACAGTAAAAGCCAAAATCCTTTCCATGATGTACAAGGTTTCTCATGATCTGGTCTTTCCATTACCTCTCTGATTTCATCTCCTACTCTTATTTTTCTACCTCTCTTGTGCAGTTCTCCCTCCCTCCATGGAGCATGCCAGGCACACTCCCATATCTGGGCCTTTGCACTTATTCTTCCCTCTACCTAGAATGTTTTCCCCCCAGTTTATCCACAAGGCACACACCGTCACTTCCTTCAGGTTTTTAATTAAAACTTTTCAAGGAGGCCTTCACTGGCTACCTGTCTGAAATTTTACATATACCTATCCAACTCCCTTTCCTTGCTCTTGTGTTTTCAACTCATTACTATCTAAATACTCTATATTTTAATTACTCTGTATGTATTATCTTGTTTCATTGTCTGGCCCCTTTCCTAGAATGTAACATTTTTTGTTGTGTTTGCTACTGCTTTCTGCTTTCTTAGCAACTACAAAAATACCTGGGACTTAGTAGATGCTCTAAAATTACTTTCTGAATGAATGTTCCCTTCACCTCTCCATCTGTACCTTCTTTTCCTGTTGAAATTCTATGTATACTTCAAAGCTCAGTTCAGATGCCGTAACCTAGAAGTGTGTAAGTGAGGTCTACACATCACCTTTCAGGGTGTTTCCAGAAGGAAGTCATCTTTATTTCTGTATTCTCATTTCATTTTATATTTCTTTTTGAGAACATTTTATATTAAGGCTGATGGTTAATTTTTCTTTAAAAAAATCAGTGCTGGTACTGGGCAAATACTTACTGATGAAGAGGATGTGTAGCAGTTGCTTCATAGCACTGGTGGTACAGTGGTTAAGCATTCGGTTGCTAACCAAAAGGTCAGCAGTTCATATCCACCAGACACTCCCTGGAAACCTTACAGGGCAGTTCTGTTCTGTCTTACAGGGTCGCTATAAGTCGGAGTCAGTGCAATGGTGACGGGTTTGGTTTGGTTTCTTTCTTTTTTTTTTTCTTAATACTTCTTGAACATTCTGTTTACTAATATATGCTTTATGTAAAACTTCAAAATAGACATTGCATATTGGCAGTCAGTTTAGTTTGGTTCACACAGTGTTGGTTTGCACAATGTTCTAAAGTTGTTAGGTGCCAACTCTTAAAAACGGGAAATTTTACTTAAAAATCTCAAATTTAATCTTTCCCTGGGGAAAAAATGGGGTATCTGCCATACTAGCTTTGCATCTTCACCTAACAACAATCAGCTATAGCTGAGTAGTAACTGTACCCTTAGATGAGACATAACACTACATACCTGTCACACTGGCTAAAATAAAAATTAGCGACTATACCAAGTACTGCAAAGGTCTAGAGAAACTAGACCACTCGCATTGCTGGTGGGAATGTAAAATTTTACAGCCACTCTGGAAGACAGTTCGGCAGTTTCTTAAAAAACTAAACACAAAACTACCATGTGACAGTCTAGTCTTTGTCACTCACTATTGTCTCTTCAACACTGAGGGTCTAATGACAGTTGCAATTTATTGGCTGGCCTATTTAATTCCTTTATGCTACCTTCCCTTTCCCTGTAGTTATTTTTGTTTACAGTTCCAGCTTTAAAAGAATATATCTGGTTCTTTAAAATGATGCTTAGGTGAACAAGCTATTATTTGTATATATGTATATATATATGTATAAAGCTCAACTTAATTTTCACTGAAGTGCTAACTAACATCAACTACTATATATTCCTTTATTAATTTAATATTGGGCAAAACCTTGAATAACAATAATTTTTCAATTTCATTTTTTCATGTGCTGCGTAGATGCTCCTCCTCCTACTTGGGAACAGCTAGAAAATGGGCTGGTTGCTGTGCGTACAGTGGTGCATGGGCTGGTTGATTATATCCAGAACCACAGCAAAAAAGGAGCAGATCAACAGCAGGTAAGGGAGAGGTTTGAAACTAGAGGTAAGCCACTATGGGAGTTACCTACAGACAGAAGCAAAGCCAAAAAGTTGACATGAAGACTCTGATTATAGAAACTAAATTAGTGTAGCGTGTTTAGAAGTCAGTTTACTAGATTAGCCTGGTGATTTTATCTGACAACATTGAAATTAAGTAATTATTGTCAGTCTAGTGTTGTGCTGGGGTTACTTTTCATGTTGCATATAGCAGTATTTGATGGATCAAATAGATTCTGTGCTAACAGTTTATTCCATTTAAATGAGGTTATTCTCTCTTAGTATTACATTTCATTTTGACAATAGATATCTTTTAAGTACAGCTAATTCTATATCTCTCCAATAAAGTCTGTTAATGCCAAATTTTCCTCAGTTTTTTAAATGCAATATGTGGCAGTAAAATGTAATAACTTATGTTATGGCTGAAATTTTCAGTTTTATCCCCAGTAATTCTATTTTGCCTTCAGGACTTAAGTTAGATTCATTAGATCTCTTATTTTGCAGTAGTGACCTTTGAACTTAAAACTATGGTATTAATTTACCTGGCTTAAGTAAATATAAACAACAATAGATTGTTCAATATTTTTTTCCTTGAGAGGCAAGAAATACCAAAAAAAAAGTTAATTTAGAATAATCTAGATGTCATGTTTCTGATCTTTCTAAACACAGGTCACAGATTTTTTTATGATTAAGAAATGGAAGAAAGGAAAAACCTACTGTTTTTAATTCCCTGTTCATTAGACATCTGAATAATGTAACAAAAATAACAACACTAACCTTTTTTAAGGTCTGGCAATCAGTAATGAAATACACTAAATTTTTTTTTCAGCCTAGTGTTGTGTTTGAGATATCTCATTAACTCCCAGATCATTCCTCCTGCCTGTTCCTTGAATTGTAAATAATATATTTCATTTGTACCTTTGGAGATACTTTAAGTCCTTTGTATATTCTTCTGCATGTCGAGAAGAATTGGTTATAGAATATTCTTTAATTATAGGTCCTATTTTAGATTTTGTTACAAAGAAGCATAATTATATCATATACCTATGTTGAACACTGTACAAAACAAATATTAGATGACAGTTTTAAACATTTTAAAGTTCTAAATGCCTGTGTTTTGTCCATTATAATATCTGGAAAGATGATTATTGACTACCCTAAGATTTATGTGATGTTACATGTTTGAGAATAATACTAACATATCAGGAAAGTCAGAACCATATTTTTATTTTTTGGACTCTGAGATTTTAGACACAATGACTTTCCAACACTTTTGCTCTCGGTAGTCTAGGTAAGCGTGAATTAGTCTGAATAACCCATTTAGATTATCAGGATCCTTAAACAGCAACACAAAATTTAAATCTTTTTTTTTTTTTAAGTGTCTAATGTTTTGATATTGGTCTTAGCCTCCACAGCATAGCAAATACAAAACATACATGTGTCGAGATATGAAGCAGAGAGGAGGATGCCCTCGTGGGGCCAGCTGTACATTTGCACACTCTCAGGAGGAACTGGAAAAGTAAGTGTCCCTTTATGAAAATCACTAGCCTCAGCTTTCCAGTAATTCGTTATGAAATGAGATAGAATTATTAAGTTGATTAATTTGCTGACAGTGAGAAATACAAAAAGAGTAGTTGTATTATCTTCGATGAATAGGGGGTTTTTAGAATGTAATACATCACTTAAAAAGAAGAAAACCAAAGTAGTGTCTTCAGCTTTCTTTACGTTGTGCCAAAAAACAGGAAACTATTTTACAGTTGTTTTTGTTTTGTGCTGTGAAGTCAGTTCCAACTCATAGCCACCCTATAGGACAGAGTAGAACTGCCCTAGAGGGTTTCCTAGGCAGTAATCTTTCTGAGAGCATATCGCCAGGTCTTTTCTCCCATGGAAGGGCTGGTGGGTTAAAACCACCAACCTTTCAAGTGCTTAATTGTTGTGCCACCAGGGCACCTTATTTTATGGTTAACTAAATCTAAAAGTAAATCTTTTTTGCTCCAAAAAATAATAAAGTTCAAATAGTTGTCATCAATTTTAACTGATTTTAATAGCTCAGTGCTTTCCAGTAGAAAAATTTGCCCTTCGTTCTATTCACGAAATTAATTTAATGCCAGACTCAATTTCACAGGTTTTTTCAGACATCAAGAACCAGATAATTCCAGTGATGTTAAATTTTCAAGCACATGGAAGAAAAGAAATTCTATCAATTCTCTTTTTTATAAAGCCAGTGTAATACTGACACCAAATTTGACAAAGCACAATTAAAGAAAACTGCAAATCTGTCTTATGTAATTAAGTACAAAGGTAGCTCCATACAATTACTATAGGAGAAATACCATGTGATCATATCCAAAGATGCCAAAAGGTATTTGAATAAAATCAAATAACCAATTATAGATAAAAACTATTTTACAACAAAAATATCATACTTTCTCAACAAGATAATAATTTGTATCATATCAAAAGGCAGCATGATGCTTAATAAAATAGTAGATTCAGTCTATTAAAGTCAAGAATAAGGCAAAATTTTCTACTGGTAAGACTATTATTTGACATTCTGGAAGTAGTATCTAATGTTCATAAACGAGAATAGAGTAGCCATAAGATTATTACGTGGGAGAAAACCCAAGAGAAGTACTAGAAACAAAAGAAACAAGAATTTAGTGAGGTGGCAAATAAAAAAATTATAAAAACGAATTGTTCTCATATAAACAGTTAAATAATGTGAAATTAAAGATTCCATTCACAGCAGCAACAACAAATAATGAACTTATAAGAACTATCCAGGAATTATTAAACTATCTCAGGAACATAAAAGAAGACCTAAATAAATGAAGAAACATACTATGTTCTTGCATAAAAAGGCTTGACATTATAAAGGTTTCATTGTCCCCTAAATTAAACAGTATATTTGGTGAAATCCCAATTAAAATCTCAACACAGTGATTGTTAGGACCTAACAAAATCATTCATTTGGAAGAATAAATATGTGAGAACAGCCATGAAAATTCTGAAAGAGGAAGAGTATCAGGGACTAGACTAATGGCTATTAACCTGTACTGTGAGCTAAAGTGAATATAAAGACTCTGGTAGTCACATAAAAATAGATTAGTGAAATACAATAGAGAATTTAGAAAAGGTTTCAGATACATGTAGGAAATTAGCATATGTGATAAAGGTGACATTTCACATCAATGGCAAAAAAGATGATGGTGAAACAGCTGGCTTTCCATTAGCAAAGTGATTAGAGCTGAATCCTAACTTCACTACGTTGTTGTATACCAAAATGGATTTTAGATGTATCAGAGATTTAAATATTTAGGGAAAAAACCATAAGAGTATTAAGGGATTTTTTAAAACAGAATCTTACATTAGGAAAGGATTATTTCAGAATGATAGTCCAGCATCCATAAAGGAAATGATTATAAATTTGATTACTTAAACATGATATTTTTGAACTATCAAATTTACAAAGACTGATACTACCTAGTGTTTGATGAAGAATTGGGGGGAATTTTTTTTTCGTTTATTATCGGTAGAATATAACCTTTTTGGAGGGCAGTTTCTAATGTGCATATACCCTTTGACCTAGCAGTTCTGCTTCTAGTCATTCATGAAAGAGTGTAAGTACATGTAATGATTATTCATTAAACCATTGTTTCAGTAGCATGAAATTAGGAACAACCTATAATAAAACGACATAGAGAAATATCCAAGATTATTAAATGGAGAAAAAAAAATTATCAAGCATCCATATATGACTTTTTCTATAAAGAAGAGAAAAATCTATGATTATATACCAAACTCTTAACAGTGGTTACCTCTGAAGGGTAGTTATTGTTTTTTTTTTTCCTCCCCCTAAAATTTGTCAGATATGGGAAACATTTGGAAAAATAGCATTACTCTTAATTAACTTTTTAAAAATGCAGTAACATTTATAAGTAGACTTAACTTTCATTGTTGAGGGATGAAGGTGCTGGAGCCTGATGGCTTAATTTTTCTCCTGTGGTTAGATTTAGAATTTACATGCCTTTTATACCACAGCTTCTGTTTAAATTTAGACCATTTTTCTAATCTATTTCTATTAAGCTACTTTTAAAATAGTTTGTCATGTGTAGGCACACATAGAATCAGCATCTCTGAATCAGTTCTGATAAAATTACTTTTCTTGATAGTTTAAATTTTTTAATGGAGTGGTAACTTTTTCTCAATGTACACAGTGGGTTTTTTGTTTTATTCTTAATTTTTAATATAGGAGCCTTGGTGGCGCAGCGGTTAAGAGCTTGGCTGCTAACCGAAAGGTCAGCAGTTCAAATGCACGAACCTCTCCTTGGAAACCCTATGGGGCAGTTCTTCTCTGTCCTGTAAGGTCGCTGTGAGTCGGAATAGACTTGACAGTGGCAGGATTTTTGTTTGTTTGTTTTTGGTATCCCAAGGCATTTGAGGGAAAGCTAAAGTAACGTATTTGAGAAACTGTCTTCTAAAAATTTTTCTACCTTCTCCAGTAAGTGTTAGGGATAGAGATTTCAACAACAACAACAACAAAAATGTAATATTAGCAAGATTTGTTTGTTGAAATATTACACACGAATTTTATACTTAATCAGTGTGTCTTACTGCATGAGATCATATAGATTACATACACACAGGCATGTTCTTAAGTTGATAGCTAGAAGCAGTGTTCAAGAGAGAATTCTAGAAAATAATGTGTTCAGAATCTTTTCCTTTTTCATCTGTTTCTTAAATACATTTTAGTTCTTGGTTTAGTTTTTATATTTTTGGTTTCTGGTATTCTGTCTTTGCTTTTTATATAGATTTCGTAAAATGAACAAACGCTTAGTTCCCAGAAGACCCCTGAGTGCCTCTTTGGGTCATCTTAATGAGGTGGGCCTGCCTTCAGCAGCTATCCTTCCAGATGAAGGTGCAGTGGATCTGCCTAGCAGAAAACCCCCTGCTCTGCCAAATGGAATTGTATCAGCAGGGAACACCGTCACACAGCTAATTCCACGAGGGACGGACCCCAGCTACGATTCTAGTCTGAAGCCAGGAAAGATAGATCATCTGAGCAGTAGTGCCCCTGGATCCCCTCCTGACCTGTACGTTTTTCCTAACTCTTATTTAAACTTTCTTCTTATAAACATAAAGTAGAGGGAAAAAGGAATAATCAGTGTCTTTTAGGGGAAAAAAAACTTGATTTTTTGGCTTCATTTTGTTCTGTCTTTTCCTTCTATTTTCTGTGCTAGTGATTTTTAACAATGAATTAGCATAGGTAAAATAAGATCAAAGTTTGCAAATTTTGTAGGTGATAACCATTGGAATAAACCATTTTCCCAAATTGTAGCAATCTTTGTATTTAACAATTGTGTACATTAGAAGTATTTTAGGGACCTTAAACTCGACTTTCACAATCTTATTCCCTTAGACTGGAATCTGTCCCTAAGAGTATTTCTGCCTTACCTGTGAATCCACATCCTGTACCTCCAAGGGGGCCAACAGATCTGCCTCCCATGCCTGTCACCAAACCACTTCAGATGGTACCACGAGGTTCTCAGTTATATCCAGCACAACAGGCAGATGTTTATTATCAGGATCCTCGAGGAGCTGCTCCACCATTTGAACCAGCACCTTATCAGCAGGGTAATGATCTTTCATCTTTGTTGCTCAGTGTTCTTAGGACTTATGAGTACTATCCAAGTAAGAGTGAACATACTCACAGTAGCCTCCTTAATACATTTTTAAATACTTTGGAAAAACTGAGATGATCATCTGAATAGTAGGAAATAAATAAAGTAGCAAAGCTATAAAAAGCAAACGCCCTATTTACTAACAGCAGTTGTATGTTATACAACTGCCACATCTTTCTCCCGTGGAACAGGTGGTAGGTTCAAACTGCCAACCTTTCAATTAGCAGCTGAGCACATAACCACTGCACCACCAGGTCACCTTAGATGTATGTTAAATGTATTTATACACTTTTGGAAATAAGTCATCCATGTAGACAGTGGAAATTTGCTAAGTATGGGACTATATGGTCACCTGACCAAATTTTTCTACAAGCATAAAAAATATTACAATGGGTATAAATCAAATGCACAGTACATTTTTTTTTCCTTTTAGTTATCACCTAATATTATTTTTCTGTCTTCCAACACTCTTGGGTCCAGTAATGTAAATGAAAGTAGCATATATACCTTTAGAGAGTTTATAGTGTAGAATCAATAGTTGTAAAGAATAGAAAACTATTTGTGTGTGTGAGAGAGAGTGCGTGTATTAAAAGTTAAGTTGTGGAACAATGATGAATCTGTGATGCATCTCATAACATGGATGAAACTGGAGGACATTATGCTGAGTGAAATAAGTCAATCACAAAAGGACAAATATTGTATGAGACCTCTATTGTAA
>NW_004443957.1:10486864-10517360 GCF_000243295.1 Trichechus manatus latirostris | reverse complement strand
TCTGTAAGCCTTCACCTGAAGTACAATTAAAAAGAAAAAAAAGTTAAGTGGTGGTTAAGTTGTGGTGGTAGAAATTCACTTAAAGACTCAAGGGAAATCATTGAGAACTTGAGGAATCAAAAAGACTTTATGGAAGAAATGCCCTAAATAGGGATGTTTGGCATAGAAATAGAAAAATTAAACCAGCAAGGGTGGATTGGAAAGATGAGAGTCTATATTTAAGGATAAGTTAGGAGGCTGTTGTTATTCTAAGGAGGAGCCCTGGTGGAACAGTGGTTAAGCGCCTGGTTGCTAACTGAAAGGTTGGTGGTTTGAATCCACCAGCTGCTCCACGGGAGAAAGATGTGGTGGTCTGCCATAAAGATTACAGCCTTGGAAACCCTGTGGGGTAGTTCTACTCTGTCTTCGACTGGACGGCAGTAGGTTTGGTTTTTGATTTTTTTTTTTTTTTTTTAAATCTAAGTGAGTGTTGAGGCCTGGATTAGTCTGGTGGGAGTAAGAAGTGATTTAATAAATAGACAAATTTGAAAAATTAATCAAGTATCTTAGTTTCTTAGTGCTGCTATAACAGAAATACCACAGGTGGGTGGCCTTAATGAATAGATACTTATTTTCTCACAGTTCAGGAGGCTAGAAGTCTGAATTCAGGGCATTGGCTCTAGGAAAAGGCTTTTTCTCTCTGTCAGCTCTAGGGGAAGGTCATTGTCTCTTTTCAGCTTCTGTTTCTTGGTTCTTTGGTGATTTTCATGTGCATGGCATCTGTCTTCCCCATCTTTGTTTTGTTGTGTCTTTGCCTGTCTGCCCTTTTTATATATCAAAAATGATTGGCTTAACACACATCATATATGCATATGGCCTCATTAGCATAGCAAAAAAAAACCTATTCCCAAATGGGATTACATCCATGGGTATAGGGGTTAGGATTTACAACACATTTTCTGGAGACAAAATTCAATCTATTTTTAACACCAGGTGTAATGATAATATTGGGTATGAGGAATGAGGGAAAGGAGATGACTGAGGTTTCACTTATACAGTTTATATGTAAAATAAACATGGAGTAATTTTTAAAACTAAAAATGGTGGATTTCTCTGTCAGAGGCAGTATAAATAGTGAGTGCTGTTTTTTAAATTGAGATAGATTAAGGTGCTCTACATTTTCTTTTCCCAAGGCTCTCTTTTAATTTTAAATCAAATTGTTGTTCTTTCTCTACATTCAAAAGAATAGTTTTAAATTGGTATTGCTTAGTATATTTCAAAAAATATGATAAAAGTTCATTTGCATCTTCCTTTTGACCATTTGACTGCTATTGTTGAGGTAGCTGATGTGTAACGTTAAATACCCTGTGTATCAGTCAGGGTTCAGTTGCAAATAACAGAATCCATTCTAGTTATATTAGGCAGGAAGAGATTTAATTTAGCACAGGGAGTTAGGTGCCTACAAAATCATTGGACACGCTGGAGAAGCAGGCTTAAGCTGGGCTTCTGATAATGAGTCCCAAAACAACACTGCAGAACTGGCCGCCAGAGGAACCTGTTAAAATGAAGAAGCAGAAATGGGAAACTTCTGTCCTAACTGCTAGTGCCAGAATCTGATCACCTGAGGCAGAAGTCTGGAAATTGAGAAGCTGTCACCACAATTGTTGTCTCAAGAACTACAGAGCTATGCAGTAGCTTCTAGATCTGCACCAGCTTCTGCTGGGTATTTTGTGTGCCACATCTCTTTCCAGTTAACTCAGTTTCACATTTAAAACTCATGTAAGTCAGTGATTTGTGGAACCTCAGCCTCAAGGACGTTTGGAAAATACAGTTTTTAGCTTTCCAATGCCTGCATTGCGTTAAGACACGTGAGAAAGAGGTTCAAACAATTGAGAGAGCCAATCTACTATTATAGATTATAAACAGATTATTTTTTTAATGACTTTTAACGGTAATTTTGGTTTGTTGTTTTTCATGAAGCTAACATGACTATATAAGCAGAGGAGAAATTTTCTAAGGAAATGAGCAGATTATTTACTCTTCAGTGTTTAAGATGAAAAATATTGTATAGAAAAATAGATTGGCTCATTGTTGCTTTTGATTCCTCTTGTGTTGTACAGGTATGTACTATACTCCACCACCACAATGTGTGTCCCGCTTTGTCCGGCCTCCACCATCTGCTCCTGAACCTGGCCCTCCGTACTTGGATCATTATCCACCTTACCTCCAAGATCGTGTAGTAAACTCCCAGTATGGCACACAGCCACAGCAGTACCCACCTATGTACCCACCTCACTATGATGGCCGTCGGATATACCCTGCTCAGTCTTATACGAGAGAGGAGATGTTTCGAGAAAGCCCTATACCCATTGAGATTCCGCCTGCAGCAGTGCCATCTTATGTTCCAGAATCCAGAGAAAGATACCAGCAGATGGAGGGTTACTATCCGGTGGCTCCCCATCCAACTCAGATCAGACCTTCGTACCTCAGAGTATGCTGTGTTTATTTTTCTTATTACATAGACTTAATTTAATTATCTTTTACAGTGGTTCAGTATTTTTTTTTTGCCATTGTAATAACGCTTTGAGCAATTCCTTTTTATACGAATGTTTCTTTCTGGTTTTTCATCTTTCTGTAATTTGTGTAGGTTATACTTTTTTGAAAAACTATTAAAGGAACAAAACCTTCTTCCTCCCCTACTAACCTTTCTTAGTTTCTTAACTTTGGTTGGTTTTATTAACATTTCTAGATCTATTGGAAGTGCAAGATCCCTGGCCAAGAAAAACCTAAATTTAGCGCTTTGCGAGTTTTTTGGGGTTTTATGTTTGTTTTGTCCTGTTAATTCTTGGTATCCCTATATGTTGATCTACTTATTTAAAATATGTGCTAAATGAATTAATGTGTTCTGAAACTATTTTTTAATTTTAACTAATCTTTCCATTTTCAGGAGCCTCCTTACAGCCGTCTTCCACCTCCTCCCCAGCCCCATCCTAGTTTAGATGAGCTACATCGCCGAAGAAAGGAAATAATGGCCCAGCTGGAGGAAAGAAAGGTCATCTCTCCACCTCCTTTTGCACCTTCACCAACATTGCCTCCTACCTTCCACCAAGAGGAAGTAAGCACATTATTTTAGTCCCATTTATCAAATTTTTGCCTTTATCATTATTTTCTTCTGTGTGCAGGTTTGCCTATTCCCAAGATTATTAAGATATTTTACTATGTTTTCTTCTAAAAAGCTTACTTTATTTCACATTTAGATCTATAATCCATCTAGAAATGATTTTTGTATATAGGTAGTCCCCGACTTACAGCAGGATTCCGTTCTGACAACTCTCTTGTAAGCTGGTTCTGACCTAAGTCAAATACCTTTTTTTTTCCTAGTATATTGCCTTTTATTATCAGTATCTTTATAAATCCAATGTTTATTTGTCTTTAGTGGTTGAAAACATTACGTATAAACTTACAGCTATATTTTAATACATACATACATAACATCAAAAACTACACAAATCATAAAAATTTATTCTGGCAATGAAGAAGAGTTGGGCAGTAGTGGCATTTTGTCATTTACAGTAATAACTTCACTTGTGGAAGGTTCTGGATCATCTGGATTATCCTTGGGAAAGGGGATGGCATTTCTAGTCAGAAAATTAATGAGAGTTGTCTGTATGGTCCTTTTTCCTTTTGTCTGCATGTATTTCGTGGTAACATCTCACTGCTTCCCGCATCTGCGTATCAACTTTAGCAAGGCAATCAGCGTTTAGGTCCATGTTTTCAAGCAGCTGAAGCCCCTGATTTAGTTTAGAAGAGTAAATCTATACAGCAGTATTTTGAATAGTAAGTCATAAAATTGAACACTGAGAATGATAACATCAGCAAATCACACACTGCGATAATGTATGTATTACATATCACTAACGATAAGAAGTACCCCAAAAAAAAAACAAAGGACAGCTGTTAAATGCAGTTCATTGTAACTCGATTATGTCATAAGTCGAGGACTGCCTATATACAGTGTTAGGCGTCAAGATCCTTTTTATTTCTTCCCTGCATAAGAATATTTCATTGATCCAGCACAGTGTAATAAAAAGGCCATTCTTTTCTCGGTGCCTTGCAGTCACTTTTGTCATAGTCAGGTGACCATATGTTTCTGGGCTCTATTTTGTTTCATTAATTTGTCTATCCTTGCACAAATACCACCTTGTCTTAATATAGTTTTATAATAAGTCTTGATACTGGTGGTGTAAATTTTCCAGTTCTGTTCTTGAACTTGAAGATTGCCTTGACTGTTCTTGTTGTTAGGTGCCATTGAGTCAGTTCAGACTCATAGTGACCCTATGTACAATAGAGTGAAACACTGCCTGGTCCTGTCCCATCCTTACAATCGTTACGCTTGAGCCCATTGTTGCAGCCACTGTGTCAGTCCATCTTGTTGAGGGACGTCCTCTCTTTTGCTGACTCTCTACTCTACCAAGCATGGTGTCCTTCTCTCCAGGGACTGATCCCTCCTGATAACATGTCCAGAATAGATGAAGTCTCACCATCCTTGCTTCTAGGGAGCATTCTGGCTATACTTCGTCCAAGACAGATTTGCCTCTTCTTCTGGCAGTCCATGGTATATTCAGTATTTTTCGCCAGCACCATAATTCAGAGGCATCAGTTCTTCTTCAGTCTTCCTTATTCATTGTCCAGCTTTTGCATGCATATGAGGTGATCGAAAACACCATGGCTTGGGTCAGGCATGCCTTAGTCCTTAAAGTGACATCTTTGCTTTTTAACACTTTAAAAAGATCTTTTGCAGCAGATTTGCCCAATGCAATAAGTCATTTGATTTCTTGACTGCTGCTTCTGTGGGCATTGATTGTAGATCCAAGTAAAATGAAATCTTTGACAACTTCAGTCTTTTCTCTGTTTATCATGATGTTGTTTATCAGTCCAGTTGTGAGGATTTTTGTTTCTTTATGTTGAGGTGTAATCCATACTGAAGCCTGCAGTCTTTGATCTTCATCAGTAAGTGCTTCAAGTCCTCTTCACTTCAGCAAGCAAGGTTATATCATCTGTATAATGTAGGTTGTTAATGAGTCTTCCTCCAGTGTTGATGCCCCGTTCTTCTTCATATAGTCCAGCTTCTCAGATTATTTGCTCAGCATACAGATTGAGTAAGTATGGTGGAAGGATACAACTTTGACGCACACCTTTCCTGACTTTAAACCACACGGTATCCCCTTGTTCTGTTTGAACAACTGCCTCTTGGTCTAAGTACAGGTTCCTTATGAGCACCATTAAGTGTTCTGGAATTCCCATTCTTCTCAGTGTTATCTATAATTTGTTATGATCCACACAGTCACATGCCTTTGCGTAGTCAGTAAAACAAAGGTAAACATCTTTCTGGTATTCTCTGCTTTCAGCCAAGATCCATCTGCAATTAGCAAGGATATCCCTTGTTCTACGCCCTTTTCTGAATGCAGCTTGAATTTCTTGCAGTTTCCTGTTGGTATATTTACTGCTGCAACCCTTTTTGAATGATCTTCAGCAGAATTTTACTTGTGTGTGATATTAATGATACTGTTCTATAATTTCCACATTCTGTTGGATCACCTTTCTTTGGAATGGGTATAAATAAAGATCTCTTCCAGTCAGTTGGTCAGGTAGCTGTCTTCCAAATTTCTTGGCATAGACGAGTGAGTACTTCCACTGCTGCATCTGTATGTTGAAACATCTCAACTGGTATTCCGTCAATTCCTGGAGCCTTGTCTTTCACCAGTGCTTTCAGTGCAGCTTGGATCTCTTCCTTGAGTACCATCGGTTCTTGATCATATGCTGCCTCCTGAAATGGTTGAATGTCAACCAGTTCTTTTTGGTACAGTGACTCTGTATGCCTTCCATCTTCTTTTGGTGCTTCCTGCATCATTTAGTATTTTCCCCTTAGAATGCTTCAATATTACAACTCGAGACTTGAATTTTTTCTTCAGTTCTTTCAGCTTGAGAAATCCTGAGCGTGTTTTTCCCTTTTGGCTTTGTAACTCCAGTTATTTTAGCCCTTTGCGTTTCCAAACATATTAGAATCAGCATGCTGATTTCCACAGAAATATCTGCTGCAGTTTTGATCAGGATTACATTGACTCAAATGTAAACTATCTAATATTTTTATATTAATTACATGTTAAAATAATATTTTAGATATATTGGGTTAAATAAAATATATTAATTTCACCAGTTTCTTTTTAATGTTACTACTAGAAATTCTTAAATTACCTGTATGGCTCACATTATATTTCTAGGGGATGGTGCTGCTTTAGATTGATTTCAGAAGTGACCTCTTTATAATATCAAATCTCCATGAACATGGTATACCCCTCCATTTATTTGTATCTTCTCTGATTTCTTTCAGTAATGTTTTATAGTTTTCAGTGTCTTGCACATCTTTCATTAAACTTATTCCTAGGTGATAGATGTTTTCAAAGCTATTTTAAATGGAATCCTCTTTGAATTTCATTTTCTACTTGTTATTAATATAGACAAATTCAGTAGGTTTTTGTGTATTGACCCTTTTATTCAGAAGCCTTGCTAGATTTCCTTATTCTAGTATGTTTTATTTTTTCCTTTTTAATCCTTATGTCTTTTCTTTTTCTTATCTTTTTGCACTGGCTAGATCCTCCAGTATAATATTAAATAGAAGTAATGATAGCAGGTATTCTTGACTCATTTTTAATCTTGGAATGGGTGGAGCTTTTAATTCACTATTGTGATGTTTGCTGTAGGGCTTTTTATAGATAATTTTTATCAGATTGATGAATTCTCCTGTAGTCATAGTTTTAGAATTTCTTTTTATAAGTGAGACATATCAAAGATTTATTTAACTCATTATGAGAGAACCAGCAGGATGATGAAACTGGTTCATAGTAGGAAGAGAAGAGACTGGCATATATTATTTAGTGAAAGGCAGGGGAAAAAAAAGAATTATGAAATAAGGTTGCTTAAAGAAACTGGTTAATATCCTACAGAGCAGTAAGCCATAATTTTTGGGTTTATCTTTGTATTTCTACACAACAGTTTTAATACTTATCATGAATGGGTATTGTCTTATTATTTTTAAGTCTCTGGAGTCTGTAGTGATGTTCCTTTTTCCATTTCCGATAGTCATAATTTAGATATTTTTTTCTTGTTCAGTCTTACTAGAGATTTGTCAAAAGGTTTTTTACAAAGCAACTTTTTGCCTTGATTTTATTTTGTTTTTTTGTTGTTGATTTTATGTCCTACCTCATTGTAGCTTATAGGGTGTATATGCTTTTAAAAAGAGGCAAATAGGTGTTCTCAGCAGGGTAGCAATTGATACTATGGAAAGAAATTATCTTGTGTCTTTTATGTGTAGAATTATGGTTCTAAACAACATTGTTAAGTGACAAATTATTAATAATAAGCAATGAAAATTGAAAAGTGGAGTGCATCACATGTAGTAAACAGTACCCTGTTAAGTCTGTAAACGTGATCTACTAAATAGAAGTTATTCATGGTATCTAGCTTTCCCATCTAAACACTTGGATGAATTTTCCATAACCATGCAAAATAGTAAAGTCATAACATCTTCTAATAATGTAAATTTACTTGTAAACTATAAACAACTTATATGATATTTTTTCAAAAACTGCATATTAGAGATATTCCAGAACCTTGTTATGCCACACTGTTTTATAAAAAATATGGAAAAAAAAATACACATTGTGAAAAGTGAGCCGACTTTGAAATCAAACAAACTTAACTTTGAGGTTCAGCTGTGCCACTTATAATATGACCTTTTGTAAGTTAGCCTTGCTGAATCCTGAGGCTCAGATTTCTCCACTTGAAAATCAAGGATAGCCTACCTCATAGTAGTGTGGTAAAAATTATGTAAGACATAAGGCAGCTGGCACATAACAGGAATTTGGTAAATAATAGCTGTTTGTATTTATTATTGTGATTTTTACTTCTAAAAATTACAATAATGCTTGGATATTTATGAATTGTATCTAGAATCATTTTAGTTACTGACGCACAAAGCTATAATGTTAAACCTCAGTTCTGATTATAAACAGCCTACTATAGTTCTAAATTCATACATATAGAAATACATAATAGAAAGTTCTCTAAAATCCCATTTCCTGTAGCCACTGTCAATTTATTTTTATTCTTTCAACTTTTTTTCTGTACATGAACTAACATATGCTTATTTTTAATAGGATCATTTAATAATAGATCTTTTGGGGTATTTTGTTTTTTGTTTTACTTAAGCAGTTATCCTGGATGTCTTTCTATGTCAGTATATACAAATTTCTCATTCTTTTTTAGCAGCTGTATAATGCATTATTATTGGCAAAAAAAAGGAGCACCCTTGTCAGTACGTCATGTCTTTAAAAGGCTAATTGCTCTACATGAAGTTTGTAAGTAGAGGATAAGTAAAAAAGGAGATGAAATTGTTTTCAGTAGTGATAGGACAAAGAAAAGAAAAGAGGATATGTAGAAGCAGAAGTTGTCGTTGAAAATTAGTGATATTGTTGAGCAGCATACCTCTGTCAGTGCAGAAAGCCAAATAATAGTGAGTCTGAAGAGAGAGGATCTTTTTACTATAGGGTAGGCAGGGATCAATTAGATAAACCAGCCGCCCCTAGGGGTATCAGTATGTCAGTAGATGTATCTTGCGGTAAAGTGAAGGGAACATTTAAAATTATAGTTCTAGGGAAGCCTAGGGGACAGTGAGTTGAAGGCAATGGTGATGGAATAATTTGGAAAAGGATAGAATAGCAGCACAACTGGAAGAATGTAATCAGTGTCACTGAATTGTACATGTAAAAATTTTTGAAATGGTGTATCTTTGGCTATGTATATTTTCACCAAAAAGAAAAAAAAAGGTCCTCCAAGGTCAAGAAGGGAGAGTGTTGACATGTTCTGGGGGTTGTTAATCAATGTCATAAAACAATGTGTGTACTGACTGTTCAATGAGAAACTATTTGTTCTGTAAACCTTTACCTAAAACACAACTAAAAAAAAAAGATTATAGTTCTTGCACTACCCCATACTTGTATAAAAATAAAAACCAAGCTAATTGTCATAGAGTCAGTTCCAACTCATGGCAACCTATGTTGTCTACCATGGACATGAGGAACATATGAAATAAAGTACATGAAAGCACTTTGGAAATTGTAAAACATATGCAAGTGTCAATGTTATGATTTTAATAAAAATATATTAGCCCTGTTGTTGTTTGGTGCCATCAAGTCAATTTTTGACTCACAGCGACCCCATGTGACAGACTAGAACTCCCCCATAGGGTTTTCTAAGCTATAATCTTTACAGAACCAGATGGCCAGGGCTTTTTCCCACAGAGCTGCTGGGTGGGTTCAAACCACCAACCTTTTGGTTAGCAGCTGAGTACTTAACCATTGCACAACCAGGGATCCTTTAGAAGAGCTATTCTGTTATTAGATAATTGCAGAACTCATTCTGAGAAAAGAAGATTAGGCTTTTTATCCTTGTTGCTTCATTGAATCAACCTAGGAGCAAGATTTATTCAAAATATGAATTATTGCTTTTAGAGATTACATTAAAGAGTTGTTGGTATTAATATACTGTATAGAATTTTTTAAATTATGTTTTAAATTATTTTCCCAAGAAATTTGCTGCTTTCTTTGTCTTATTACTAATAGACTCATTTTCAATTTTGTTTCTTCTTTTTTTTATTCTTTTTTTTTTTTTTCGATCTTTAGTTTTTGGATGAAGACTTGAAGATAGCTGGGAAATACAAAGGAAATGATTATAGCCAGTACTCTCCCTGGTCATGTGACACCATTGGCTCCTACATTGGGACCAAAGATGCAAAACCCAAAGATGTTGTGGCAGCAGGGAGTGTGGAAATGATGGTATGTGTAATAACTAAGCTATAAGTAATACAGATCGAGACAAGTCAAACAAGTAGTCACTCATTGTAGTTTAAGCACAAATAATTGAGCTTTGCTTAAAAGTTTTGCTTAAGCTTTTGCTTAAGCTTTTGCTTAAGAGTTTCAAACCACTCTATATGCCCTGCAATATAAGTGCTATTATTTTTTGTTTGTATGTTTGTTTGTTTCAGATATAGATTAAAAATCTTTTTTATATCTATCTAGATAAAGAAGAGCATTTGTTATTATTTCTGTGCAGCCAACAATTTCCCACAGTTGTTTACAGCTGCATAATATATTATGGTCAGAAAAAATTGTTAAATTATTTTTGCATAATTAAGACCTTTGATTTCTTCATCAAGTAAGTTATAACTCTTCTACAATTCTGAAGTTTTAACAACAAAAATGAATCTAGTGAATGATAATAGTACTTGAATCAGAATTGTAACTGCTTAGTTTCAAGTGAGTTGTGAGAGTCTAGAATTTATTACATTTGGCTTGTTTTGGGTTTTTTTGTTTTGTTTTATTTTTTACTTTTATTTTTGTTGTTGAGAATATACACAGCAAAACATATACTAATTCAGCAGTTTCTGCATGTACCATTTAGTGACACTGATTACATTCTTCGAGTTGTGCAACCATTCTCACCCTCGTTTTCTGAGTTGTTCCTCCCCCATTAACATAAATTCACTGCCTCCTAAGGTTCCTATCTAATCTTTCGAGTTGCTGTTATCAACTTGATCCCATATAGATATTTCTTAAAAGAGTATAATACTGAAGGCAGACATTTCTTAACTAATTAAGCTAAACTGTTGTTTGGTTTTAAGAAGACTTCAGGGGATATTTTTGGTTTAAGGTTTAAAGATTATCTCAGGACAGTAGTTTCAGGGGTTCATCCAACTTCCATGGCTCCAGAAAGTCTAGAATCCATGATCTGTTCTGCATTTGGTATCAGGGTTATATTTGCTTCACAGAATGAATTAGGGAGTATTCCTTGGCTTGTTTTGTTTTTTTAATGAAGTATTACAAAAATGATGTAATACCAGTGCACTTGGTAACCAAGTTTTAAATATATCACTATTTTATCTAAATTCTTATTTAATTTTTAAGGAAATAACACTTTATAGAGATAATTAAATCCCCTACATACACCACCTCCCTAATCTCATTTCTCTTCTTCCCTCCTGTCCTGGAGGTGACCGCTGTCCTGAATTTTGTGTTTATCATTTCTATGGATAATTTTATACTATTTCCAAACAGTGTTGTTTTCCATGTTTATAGACCTTACATAAATTACATACTTCAGTTTGCTTTTTCACTCAGCAGAGTTTTTGAGATGTATCCATATTCATACCTATAGCCCGAGTTCATTAATTTTAACTGCTTTATCAGATTCCATTGTATGAATATACCACAATGATTTATGTGTTCTCCTGTTTACGGATAGTTAGGTTATTTCCTATTTTTCACTATTATGTACAGTGCTACAGTGAACATTCTTATGTACGTCTTACATGTATTAAAATTATGCTTAGAAGTGGTATTGCTGAGTTGAAAGGTATGCCTTGACTATTTTTTTTTTAATTGTGCTTTAAATGTAAGTTAACAGAGCAAGTTAGTTTCTCATACAAAAATTTATGCACACACTGCTATGTGACCCTAGTTGTTCTCCCCATACTGTGACAGCACACTCCTCCTTTCCACCCCAGATTTCCCGTGTCCATTCAACTAGTTCCTGTCCCTTTCTGCCTTCTCATCTTGCCTCCGGACAGGAGCTGCCCATTTAGACTCATGTATCTACGTGCGCTAAGAAGCACACTCTTCATGAGTATCATTTTATATCTTATAGTCCAGTCTGTCTTTGTCTGAGGAGTTGGCCTCAGGAATGGTTTTAGTTTTGGGCCAACAGAGAGTCCGGGGGCCATGTCGTCCGGGGTCCCTCCAGTCTCAGTCAGACCATTAAGTCTGGTCTTCTTAGTAGAATTTGAGTTCTGCACCCCACTTTTCTCCTTCTCTGTCAGAGACTCTCTGTTGTGTTCCCTGTCAAGGCGGTCATTGGTGGTAGCCGGGCATTGTCTAGTTCTTCTGGTCTCAGGCTGATGGAGTCTCTGGTTTATGTGGCCCTTTTTTCTCTTGGGCTAATATTTTCCTTGGGTCTTTGGTGTTCCTCATTCTCCTTTGCTCCAGGTAGGTTGGGACCAATTGATGAATCTTGGCCGCTTGCTAGCTTTTAATACCCCCAACGCCACTCACCAAAGTGGGATACAGAACATTTTCTTAATAAACTTTGTTATGCCAGTTGACCTAGTTGTCCCCTGAAACCATACGCCTTGACTGTTATTCTTAAACCACTTGCTCTTATTAATTTTTACAATAGTTCCCCTAGGTTATTATATAGGTTTTCATCAAAAGATACATACTTGTCTGGTTGGTTAAGAGAAGACCAATTCTTAGTAATAGAAAAGAAAGACTTGCATGCTAATATCACTCTAAATGAGTGAAGTGATATCTGTACCATAAATATGACTGGATGCAGCCAAGAAGAAGAGAAAGGGATATAGAGAGGAAATGAAAATAAGACTCACTTCCTTAAATCAGTAAGAAATAAAAAAGTTTGTCAACCCAACTTGGATGTAATTTAAAATACCTCAAATGGGTGAAAGAAGTTTAAAAATATGTTCTAGTCCAGTGTTTCTCAGATGTTAACGTGCATGCAAATTACCTGGGGATTTGTTAAAATGTAGATTCTAATTTAGTAAGAATGAGATGAAGCTTGATAATCTGTATTTCTAATAAGTTCCTAGATGATGCTGATGCTGTTAGCCCTCATACTGCACTTTGAATAGCAAGGCTCTAGCAACTTCATAATTGGAGTTTCATTTCCATTTTTCTTGGTACTTATTTCTTTCTGACTGAAATCCCTTTGAAAAACCTATGTTAGCACTTTTATTATTATTATTATTGTGGTAAGTATATAGGTAACAGAACATTTGCCATTTCTGCAATCATCACATTTATAGTTCAGTGATACATTCATCGTGTTGTTCAACCATCACCATTAACCCTTCCTGAATTTTTCTAGCACTTATATTTTTAAACAATGTTTTTCAAACTAGCAAAGTTTTGAAATTGATATAGTGGGTCATAGTCAACTTTTTGTTTAATCAATCAGAGTAACAATAGAAATATAAGTGTGCATTGCATATAGTAAGGGTAAATATCATGTCATGAAATTTTATATATATATGTACCTGTATATATTTGTGTGTATATATGTACTGGGTCATGATATAAAGTATATTTCTTACTGTGGAGGAGTGGCCAGAGGTTTAAGAAAGTGTTTTATATGATAACCAAAGGCCACTAAGGATTTTAGTTTTAGACCAGTAAGAGCATTATACTCTTCTTTAACTTTATTATAGAACTAGAGGAAATTATATTAGAGATCTAAGTATGGGGTGGATTTCTCATTTTACTTTTCTTATCAGAATGTGGACAGTAAAGGAATGAGAGACCAGCGTTTGGATCTTCAGAGAAGAGCAGCAGAAACCAGTGATGATGACCTCATCCCATTTGGAGATCGACCAACAGTATCTAGGTTTGGTGCCATCTCTCGAACTTCCAAAACGATATATCAGGGTGCTGGCCCAATGCAGGCTGTGGCACCTCAGGGAGCTCCCACAAAATCTATTAACATTTCAGGTAAGAATCTCAAATATAAGCTGATCTAGAGGGCTCATATTCATGATTCCCAGCACCACCCCTACTATCAGTGCTTCAAGTAATTTTCCAAGGCAGTGCTTCTCTAACTTTTCCATGGAATTTTCTCTGTAAGAGAATAATTATCACCCGGGAATTCTAGAGGTATAAAGTAAAATTAAATATATATATACGAAGATTTCCTAAATTTCTTGGGGTTTTTTAAGAGCATCATTGTTTTTATAAAATAATGTATTCTCATTATAAAAAAAAAATCAAACAGAAGAAAAAGACTGAAGTTTCAGTGGGTTTTGGATTATGAGTACTTTAAAAGAGGATTCAAATCAGTGAATTCCATGATGCCACAATATATCATTCTCTTATAGATTATAGTCCATATGGAACCCATGGTGGCTGGGGAAGTTCCCCATATTCACCTCATCAAAACATACCTTCTCAGGGACACTTCAATGAGAGGTATAAGTCATTCTTTTACAAACCTTTAAAATTATTCAACTTCATTTATTTTTTTGTCTGTTTTTCTTGTTAATAATATTTTAATAAAATAAAACTTTAAAATTTACTCTCTCTACCAAAGGGAGAGAATGTCCATGTCAGAAGCGACCAGTCATGGAAAACCCCTTCCATCTGCTGAGAGGGAACAGCTACGACTAGAATTACAGCAACTGAACCATCAGATTAACCAACAGACCCAGCTACGTGGACTAGAGGTACTAGTCTATAGATACTTCTGAAAGATACTTTAAAAGGAGCAACTTCGAGGCAGTATGAAGACAAAATTTTAACAGTTGTTATAGGTGTCCATTCTTCAAAGAATTCAAGTACTAAGTTCAGTTCGGGGACATTAGGAAACTTTAGAATTTCTGTTACCTGAGAATAGAAATAGTAGGACTTATATTCCTTGATGTCACATTTAAATATAAAGTGTATTGTTTTTTATCAGCAGATGCTTTTAGCTTAAGAATGGTTTGTTTTGTTTTTAATTTCTCATTTCCTTTAATCCTTGTCATTTATAAATCTGAAAAGTAGAAGCTTAGAACTTTGACTTGGAAAAAAAAAAACCATAGTCCTTCTCTAATAATAATAACAACACCTTTCATTTATATAGTCCTTTAGAGTTTATAAATTACTATCTCATGTCTTATTTGACCCTCACAATGTCCCTGAGAGGTAGGTTAGGCAAGTGGTATTATCCTCATTTTATAGATGGCTCCCACTTAAGAAAACAAAGAATTTTTAAAACCCCTTAAGTACTACACAAGGAGGATTAGGTTTTGTTTAGACCAGCCTTTACATGGGGACATATTCTTTGAATATGGAAAACTAAAGACATTTTAATGATAAATACATTGTTCCTCTCTGGAGGAAAAAATAAAAAAGGTACTGTTAGAACATTAGTCTTTATCTTCCTACCAAAATCTTTAATAATAAATAAGGCACCCCTTTGGGGAAAATTTTATAATTCATCTTAGACTTTCTTATTAGGAAGACCAGTTGGAGATTGTTTTATGGAACACATGTCTGGCTTATGCTTTTACATAAGCAATAAGGTTTAGAAATACAAAATCTGTATAGTATTCATATTTTGTCTACTTTTGCCATTGCTTTTTTTACATTGGTCCAAAATTTCTTGCTGATTCCTATTGTAAAAAAAGAATATTATGTTGGATTATGCCTATCTTTAGTTCATTAACTTTTTAAACAGTCAGACTTTTTAACCCCATAAGGCATTACCCCTTATCCTGCTAATTCATGGCTTTTTGTCTTAGTTGAAGTTTCTAGATCCATTTTCTATCCCCAAAGAGTATCAGTATCATTTGGAAAGCTTGCTGCATATTTAACACTAGAGTTAGAAGTCCTTGCTATTTCTGAGGTTTTATTGAAATAAATTGTAAGATTTACTTTAAAAAAAAATTCTTGAGACAGGGAAAGAGGCATATTTATAGTTAACTTCTCTTTCAAATAAGAAAATAAAAAGAGCAATTTACGCCTAACATTAAATTACTATTCACTAAGTTTAAATCCTGTTTTTTCTTTTTTTATTCAAATAGTACTCAAATTAAGACAGTGTCTTATAGTTGCATAATTTTATTCAAAATACCTCAGTGATACGTTACTTAAATCTATGGTCTGGAATTGGGCTTGGCCATTCTGTGCATGGTGTGAAGTGTGTTGAGTTGTATATGTGCTTGGCTTTATGCATTTAGGCTGTTAGTAACAGGCTGGTGTTGCAGAGGGAGGCAAACACCCTGGCAGGCCAGCCACAGCCTCCACCACCACCTCCACCTCCAAAATGGCCTGGAATGATCTCGAGTGAGCAGTTGAGCTTGGAACTGCACCAGGTGGAAAGGGAAATTGGAAAGAGAACTCGGGAACTGAGTATGGTGAGTGTTAATGGTGGGGAAAGAGAGGGAAGATGAAATGAAAGCTTCTGTGTAACTCATGGCACTTTCATTAGAATCACCACTCCAAGGCACTCTAATGAGCGACTAATACTTGGGATAAGTCTCATGAAGATGAGCTGCCTCCCTATTTTGTCATTCCTCTCCTCAGTCCTGTTTGGTTTGAGTGCGTTCTTTGTATTAGGATTCTGCATTAGAAAAAGCTTTAGGAGCTTGCAAGCGGCCATCCAAGGCACAGCAATTGGTCTCTAGTTACCTGGAACAACAGGAAGAAGGAAAGTCAGGAATAGGAGGAGGATATGGAATGTATGGCTGATTGCCTCCATGAACAACTGCCTCCTTTGCCATGAGACCAGAAGTAGTGGATGGTGCCCGGCTGCCATTACTGAACATTTTGATCAAAGATTCCATAGAAGAATCCTGATCAAAATGGGTAAAAATGAAGAACAGAATTTCAGATTCTCATGGAGTCTAGACTTCCTGGAGCCATGCAGGGTGGATGAACCCCTGAAACTATACCCTGTGATAATCTTTGAACCTTAAACCAGAAGTGTCCCCTGAAGTCATCCTAAAACTGACCATTAGTTTAGCTTAGCTAGTTACGCTCTTTTAAGAATTATCTAGATGGGATCAAATTGACAACAGCAACTCAAAAGATTGGATGGGAACCTTAGGGGGCAGTGAGTTTATGTTAATAAGGGGGCAACAACTCAGCAGAGTGAGAACGGTTGCACAACTTGATGAATGTAATCAGTGTCACTAAATGGTACTTTTAGAAACTGTTGAATTGCTGTATGTTTTGGTGTGTATATTCTCAACAACAGCAACAAAATAAAATTTAAAGAAAAAAAAGCTTTAGCTAAAACGAGGTGGTTAATTGGAAGTTTCTGTTAAACATACTGATTAATGATTGTGGAAAGCAGAAAGGATAGTACTTATTATTTTGCTATAAGATCGTGTTATATAAAAATTTAATGCCAAATAACATTCTAGTTTTCACTGCCCTTAAGCCAGTGTGACCTGTTTATATATATATGTATATATGAGCGAGATGCAGTCTGCACATTCTTTCCTGTGGAATTGTATCCATGGATTGTGCATAGGGTTTGCTTCATAGTGCATAAACATTTCGTTTTAGTAAATTTTGAATCTTAGATAATTGAACCACTTCCCCAGATTGATGGTATTTTGACTTTTTTGTTGCAGTTGTCATGCTCTTTCTAAGCAAATAAATTGGATATTTAGTTTTCTGTTGGCTTAGTTAGCAGTTTTTCTGTGAGACTCTTCCATGTTAGCTTGAGGCAGTCTTGCTTTTGTTGTCCAGCTTGAGTAGTCAGCAAGTAGGTTGACTCTGTTGTGTTTCTGTGTATGTCTCTCCTTTTGTCTGCCTGTTTCTTTAGTCATTTTGCAAAACTAAATAACGATTTCTGGATCATCAGTTTGCTTGTATTATCTGTATTTGCTTTCTTCCATTAGCGCCATTAAATAGAAGATAACTGAATTTATTTTCTTCTCTTTCAAAGGAGAACCAGTGTTCTCTGGACATGAAAAGTAAATTGAATACCAGTAAACAAGCAGAAAATGGACAGCCAGAATCACAAAACAAGGTTCCAGCTGAGGACCTTACATTGACATTCAGGTAAACAAAAGCACATTTTATTACTGTACTACACATAAAAGAGAAATAACCATATTGTTTAGTTATGTCAGAAGTACCCTCATAAATATGATTTGATTTTTAAAATGTCATTCTGTATACATTGCAAAAAGTATTTTTAGATAAATATAGGAGTTATAAAACTCATTTCAGAACAGATGCAAGGTTGAATTACCTATTAACTACCTAACAAATGAAATTTTCTGGTTCCATTTCCTCCTCGTTTTTAAGTGTGTAGGCATTTAGCCCCTTGCTTGATTTTACAAATCCCTACTTCCACTCCCATTTTTTTTGTTTTATCCCATAGCTTCCAGTATTCTTCTATCACAATGGAAGGATAGTATCACCTATCATGAACCACCCTGCAATAAACAATTTTGTCTGTTTACACATCTTTAACTGTTTCCTTAGGATATGTTAAGGCTTTTGATGCGTAGTCCTGAGTTGTCCTCCTCATAATATACAAGAATTTCCAGTGTCCTGTTGCCTTCAGGCTTGGGTTTATGTTGCATTTAGGCTTGTGTTATCCTAGAGTCAAAGTAAGTTCTTCATACTAGTAAACCTGCTAAAGCAGGGATCAACAAACTTTTTCTTGAAGGCCAGAGAATAAACATTTTAGGGTGTGGGCCTTAAGAATCTTTATCGTAACTCTCAACTTGGCCATTACAGCGTGAAAGTGGCCATAGAAATTAGGTAAACAAATGAGTGGACTGTGTTCCAATAAAATTTTATTTACAAAAGCAAGCAGCCGGCCAGCCATAGTTTGCCAACCCCTATGCTGTAGCATGGGTATGGAGCTGTACACTGAAGTTTGGAATCCATCCATATTTTTTCATTAGTGCTAAAAGGAAGTCCTCATTGACTTTTTTCTACTAAATAATCATTTTTCTCTTTCTCTCCTTTTTTAAAATTTTGATTTTTTTTTTTTATGTGTGTTAACAGTGATGTACCAAATGGATCAGCCCTGACACAAGAGAATATCAGCCTCCTATCAAACAAGACCAGTTCCCTGAACTTATCAGAGGATCCTGAGGGAGGAGGGGATAACAATGACTCCCAGAGATCAGGAGTTACACCCAGTTCTGCTCCCTAAAATATGAAGAGTCCTACTTTTATCTTCTGCTCCTGATCAGTTTGTGGGGCCTAGGGGTAGGAGAATGGATAACTTCTAAAACTTTTCTCTAAGAGTGGTCAGAGAAATCCAGGAAAAGCACCGGAGGCAATGTGCACAAACACCACTACTAAAACAAACCCTGCACATAGTTCACATTAATGCATTTTTTAATTTAAGAAAAAGAAAATTAGCAGTATCTGCAAGCAGTTCAGATTAAATTTGTTTTTGTTCTGTGAATGAACTTTATTTTAATAACTTTGGACGCCTTGGATCCAGGGCTTTAAAAAAAAAAAAAAAAGAAGATATTATATATACACTCTGTTTGATTAATTGTATGATCTTAATGAAGTAGGTTTTTCTTGTATTTTGGTATTATTACATACCCAGTGTATAATTCCTTATCCCTAATCCTTTCCAGCCGTCACCACCCTATAAACTAAAGCAGACAAAAAGCACCAGCCTTTCTGAGAATTCTGTGGTGCTTGAGAAACAAAAGAGTCAGTCATAGACTGAATTATTGGAAAATGCGCAGCAAACTAACTTTCCCCGGAGCTATTATTTGGAAACTATACTTTTTTTGTTTTTATTTTTGTTTTTTTCCTTTCTGGGTCACTAGGTTCATGTATAGGTATGTTTTTCTTATGGCATTAAAACTTGAGGTTTTTTTGTTTTGTTCTGTTTGTTTATGAGGGTTTTATTTCTTGTTTTTATAGAGAGATGATTACCAGACAGTTCATTTTGAGACCCCTTCTTCATACCACTGATGCCTTTTCATTCTCTTAATGTAATAAGAAATTGAATTCAACATTTAGATTGTTTGATTAGGTTTAAATGGAGATTAAGGATGAGCTATTAATTTATCAGCATTGAAAATACATGTTTGATTTATTGCCTGTATTGAACTCATGGTTGGAAGTTTGGAGCTGTGTTTTCCAAACTGAAGTTTTGCAGAAATCATAGAATGTTAAAAAAAAAAAACCAGGACATCAAGCATGTTTTAAAACTGCAACAATTAATTTGAACATAAAATGAACAGAGCCACATTATTCCAATAGATGTTTTTGTTTTACCCTCAAAACCTAAAAGTATAAAATAAAATCCCTTTATACTGGAGCCCCTGGCTTTCAAAAAGATTTGCTAAATATGAACTGCCTGGGTCTTAAGGATAATTTATGGATTGATCCGTTGTTGCTGGTCAGAATCATTAGCACAAGTGTAGGTAGTATACCTAGCAGTCAGTTTTCGTGTACTTGGCTTTACAATATTGAAAAAGTTTCTTTGTGAAAATGTTGAAAAGAGCAAGGAAGAAATTTTTAAATTATTTAGTTCTGCTGCACATATTCTGATGCACATGTCTATACTGAACTAAAACCCTATAAAAGATATAGTCACCCTCTCCCATCCTTCTGTTCGCCTGATTTTTTTTATTTCCCTTTCTGGATTATGCTACTAAATCAGAAAGCACTGGTTATGTAATAAGTTACCGCACTGCTTTGGTTGGGTAAAAGGAAGAGTTTATATTTTTCTTGTTTCTTTTTTTCTTAACCCTTAATTCCTGCTGAGGTCATAACAACCTCAGTCTAAGCTCTGTATCCATCATTGTTAACTGAAACAAATGGGGGAAGGGGGCAATACAGTCCTGCCATTGCCTACCAGTAGGAGAGTCCAAACAGAACACTCTTTTGAGTAGCGATTATTTAATTTGCCCAGTCAAGGCACCGTGTTATATACTATTTCACATTGAATTTGATTATGCCCTACAGACCTGGCTGGTCAAGGATTTGATATACACATATTGGCTTGGGATTCGAGCTTTCTTTTTTATTTAAATAAAAATTTATATATATATTATATATATACAGATATACATAGCTATATCTGTATATATATTGGGTATGTTTTAAGGATTTTTCGCATGAGCGCAGCTGTTGCGATAAAATGTCTGATTGGGAGGTAGACGCAATGAATGAAGATGAGGCATTTTTTCAGTTGATATCCACATTTTCCTTTTTTTTAAACAAACTTGCTTTTTTACTTCTTCTCAAAACCCTCTTACATTTATTCTTTAAGTGCTTATTTTATATTGGGAGAAGGAGAGAAACTTTTGCGTGTCTGACAGAGTCCCAAGATTTTTCATATCTCTGCATAACCATAAAAGGCAACATTCTTGGCCTCCAACCTTCTGTAGGCAGGTTTGGGCAGATCTTATTTCTCCTTTGGACTTGTCAGATAATTCCTAAGTTTTACAAGCAGTTGGTTCACTTTGGAACTCATAAATACTCTGATATTAGAAGGAAATTTGTGGGTATTGATTTTGTTGAAGTTCAGAGTAAAAGTAAAGTTCTATTCTAAGTATCTGTTGAAACCCCTAATAGTTCAGCCTCTGTTAATTCTTGTTGTTATTCTCTTCAAATACACTCTTTCTGTGTTCACCATTTTGATTTTGTGAGCTAGGCAGGAACAGGAATTAATTTATACAGTACTCCTATTCTGAACAAATCCAGAAAAGCCACTGTTTAGACTTAAAATAGTCTCTTTCACTTTTTAAGCATTTTCATTTGAGAAAAAAATGATCTCTTAAGTTGTAGCCTGAATTGTAGCTGTACTATCCAAGGCCTCACACCCCAGAGGCAAACCAGTTGGGTAAAAGGTGGAAGAATGGTATACTGTTCCGTTGTGCCTATAACTTACTTTAAATTGATCATTGTGTCCTGCCTCTTGGAAATTTTTACACCTTTCTTAGTGCTTAACCAACAGGTTTAGGACTTCAATAAAAGCCCCAAAGTTTATGGCATTTTTCTGTTCTTTTCCTTTTCTCTGTGATACATGTTGTGATATGATGAGCCTATAAGGGTAAATGGCCAATCTGGGCATAATGGCTTTTTTGTCAAAATCTGTGAAAGGCATTGCTTTTTCTGGCCTTCTTATTTTATTTGTTCCTTTAGAAACAGTTAAGAGATAATCAGATAGATAGAAAATATAGTTTTTATGCCTTCTACTTACTAAAATATTTCTTCTGAAGATGACTTTTTCACTCAAAAAGGGAAGACTTTCATAGACATCTCAGATAAACATGAACAATTCTGAGAGGATTAAGGTAGAAGTAATAAAGCCTTGGGTTCACTCTTCTTTAGAAAACAAAAATCAGGATTTTATTGTAGCATAGAATATAAAAGTACTTCAACTTACTTTTTTTCAAAGGATCTCTGAAAAAGCTAGAAGAACTGAGAGTAACACATCTAGGTTCAATTTCCTGCTTTATACAAAGCTCTTTTGCCTTATTTATAGATATTGTCACAAGATAAGTACAATAGCTGCCCTGTCTTTGTAATTTACAGAGACTAAAATGACCAAAGATCTATTCCTTGTTACTTTTCTAATTAAAAGAAAAGCTAGTTATAGCATACGTTTCTGGTAATATTCAAATGGTAAGACACTATTCCTAATGCCAGCTACAAATATTCAGCTATTCAGAATGTGTAAAAATTATTTGGTACAGAATTAATGATGTGGTTGATTCCCTTCTCCCATCACATTTCCCTCCATTTTCCTATTCTTTCCCATTTATTTATTCTTTTGCCTAAAAGAAAATTGCTATGGTTCTCATTAGCTACTTTGAATACGTAACTC
This sequence comes from Trichechus manatus latirostris, assembly GCF_000243295.1. NCBI lineage: Eukaryota > Metazoa > Chordata > Mammalia > Sirenia > Trichechidae > Trichechus > Trichechus manatus. Next base: position 10,494,947 of record NW_004443957.1, on the reverse strand, counting down.
CATCAGACTTTCCATAGGCCTTCAGGGTTGAAGCTCAAAGTTTAACTCCTAAATTTTTCCGTGAATGTGTATTATTTTTTCCCCTGGAACTTTCCATCCTGCCAATTCCCCTTGACTTACCCACTGCCCTCCCCAATCTGCAACAGTGACAGTTTGCTGCTTCAAAACAGAGCATTCAAATGAATTCGCTTAGCCAATAACTTCTGTGAAGTTGCCTTTTCTAATGGTGTTATTACTCAGTGATGCACAAATGTGGTATTTGCCCTACTGGTAGGCAAACAAAGGTCTGGTTAAGAATGGTAACCTGCTGTTTTCTTTAAAGGAGAGCCAAAGACTTGTGCTTTACTCTGTTTTGGTTTTAGGGGAAGTAGTAGCCATTTTGATTGTGAAACCTTTTTAGTATTTGTGAATTGATTGTACTCTGCAAGTATATTTATCTAAAGTTAACTGTTAAAGTTAGCTAGCCTTATAAAATGTAAAAGTAATGAAAATTCATCAATTTCTCTAACCAGTGAATCTCATCTTCTACAGTATTGTGTGTAAGCAGCCTCCCCCCCCCCCTTTTTTGAGATTATCTTGTTATGATAGCATGTTCTGTATTTTTATGTTCTTTAACTTGTGCCTAAATGACAATCTACTATCACTATGATCAAGTCATGGGACTGAGTAGAAGAATTTTTGAGCATGTGACTGGTGAGAAATAGTTAACTATAGTCAGTCAGTATGTGTTCAGATGTAGCAAAAAGTTGATTGTTTTCACTAAAGAGTATTCAGTTACTTATATTCAATAGTGATGGATGGAAGTCTTACCATCTCTTTTCTACTTTTCTTTTTGCTCATTTTAAAGAATTGAGTAAAAGCTTCATTATAAAATCTTTTCTTAAAAAGTACACTTAAAAGCAACAGCCAATTTTTAAAATAAATTAATAGCCTTTCTGACAACTCCAGTGTTTACTTAGGTTTGTATCCTATAAAAGTCCAATTTGTGTTTATGTTTTAGTTGATGATACATGTCTGCAGTGTTGCAAGGTGACCTCTTCTGAAAAATCTGCCTGTCCTTTTAAATAAAAATCAGGCAGAACTATTGAACTAAAGCAGATTTGACTTTCAGCATTAGGGATTGAATGAGCAAGCAGTCTACTACTGACATCATTTTACCTGAATGCCCATTTTGCTGGTCTGCATTCATACGTTTCTACCTTGGACAGCTGATTTTTAGATCCTATTTATTTGTTGCTTCAGCTCAGCTTTGTGCAATTTTCCTGCTGAAATGGCTTATTGGGAATTGAAGGTAGATTGCAGTTAATATGAAAAAATTCTCAATTCAGCTTTTCTGAGCCACTTGAAAAAGAAATATAAGTACATTTTGCTAAAAGGTACTACTAGTAGTAGTAAAGAACTTAAGATTTGGATTTTAAGATTTCATTTCTGTAATTGCTAAAGATGTTTTCACAAGTAGTAGGTTCTGATTGATAATACTAGCTATAATGGTAACTAAGAATAGGAAACTGCCACCACCAGGAGTAAGTAATAAGTTGGAATAATAAACATGTTCCCAATAGGTGGGTTTTCAAAACTGCACTGAACGAAGTAGGTAAGGAACTCTTTGAAATCCTTTTGGGATAAAGAGACTTACCTTACCACTGGAATCCTTGTTTTCAGAGCCTCTGGATTTTCAGCTAAACACTGAATTTCTCCTAAGCTGTATCCCCGGGCAAAACATCCCTAGAGTAATAACCTTTGTTTTCACCAGAAAATAAGGCACAATAACCCAAGGGGGAGATCTTAAACCTCAAAACAAAATTGTGTCCAGAAATATGTATTTAGAAAAATAAAATCCTGTGGAATTTATATTATCTATCAGATAAGGTGACTTATGTTCTTGTATTGAGGTCTCGCTGTTTCTGGTTGGTTTTTGTTTCTTTGTTTTAAACTCCAAGTAGACAGAGCTCACAAGTCTTTGGCATCCATTCTAGGTTGTATGCTCAGAGTCATCTTATAACTGGAAACTGTCAGGTGTCCCCACCCCAACCCCAGCTGGTGTATGAAAGGGTCAAGAAAGGATGGAAACAAACTATTAGGTGGATAATTGGTTGCCTGATTTTTTTTTTTTAATTACCATTTATTAGTGGAATCTCTCCCCATTGATTGGCTGCCATTCTCACAATATCTGAACCACGCCATAAAATATTCCTCTGAAAGGCATTTTAAGCTTTTGCTCATCATTTTTATGTCCTCTTTTCAACTAAGATATTGTCTTGAAAGCTACTCTCTCCAGGTGTTCTGTTGCTTAAATTTTCATCCATACACCCCTTTCATCCTTCCTCTTCCCACCTTCTGGGAATGAAAGAAACTTGGGAGGAAAAAAATTTTTTTCCCATTTTATTCTATTGTCCATGGGCCTCATTATCTTACTTTATAATGAATCTATGACTTTTTGGAACAAGAGCAATGGAAAGGTGAATTAAGATAATGAACAAAACCTTTTGCCCACTTAAACATTTTCCAGTTTTGAGATTCCTCTTCGTGTGTGTGGTCTCTTGCCCTTGCCAGCCCTTCTCCCCCTTTTTCCTGACTATGGTCAATTTGGTCTTTAGGCTCATACCAGTCTCCCCGAGACATTCTGCAGTCATTATCACCTTTTTGGGTGGATTTTATTTTGTTCTGTTTTTTTTAAAAAAATAATTTTTTAACATTGATGCATAATTTGCTTGGGATAGAGCTTGTGTAATTTACCAATCGTATTGATTGTATGTGATTGTGCCCTGCAGAGGTATATTTAACAAGACAAATAATCTAGGTTAATAAAGGAGCCCATGAGATTTGAGTCAGGTTATAAGTAACTTCATGAAATCACTTACAGTTTTGGATAGTGAGAATTTATATCTCCTATTCTTAGAAATCAGTGCTAGACAAAATACAGTTTTTGAAAATTTTCTTGCATTCCTATTTTTATTTTTCTGTTACAGCTTCCTCCTCTTTCTTGCCTGCCTCCACCCACTTGTTCAGAAATAAAAATATTGAGCCTTGAAGTGATCGCCGATTTTCAAATTGCTGAATTTTGTGAAATTTTACCTTTTCCAAGTGTTCCCAACTTAAAAAAAAAAAAGTGAAGACAACTAGATAATGGGTTGGAATTTCACAAGCTGTGAATAATTCCTTAGCATCTGGCAAACTGTGAAATCTCATTTGAAGACTTTATCTCCTGAAAGTTCTTTTGGAATAGGAAAAAGAACCCTGTTTGAAATGGACCATTTTCCTCTTTTTTAATCTGTTTGTATTTCCAGTTTTTAAGCAGCCTTCAAAACAAGTGAGGTGAAAGAAATAGTAGTAGGAAGATGTTTAGAGCAGCGGCACCTCTGGGTCTGAATAAGTACCTATTCCACTTGTTGCAGATTTTTGAGAGGATTAGGGTCATCTTTTTCAATTTTGTATTATTAGTGTGCATGTTGTTTATATCAAAGATGCCATGTTTTGTTGAAATGCTATTTCCTTCCTTCATTATCTTGGAAACTGACTCAGCCTCATGTTGCTCCTACTTAGTGTTTAAGGCTCTTATGAGTTGCAGATAAAAGGATTTATTTTAACAAGTAGAAGGAGGTGATTCACCTTTTGGTTTGTAAATATATCAAAGTGTCTACAAGGTCTTTATCTGTTTTCTGTCAGCATTTATATTAAATGATAAATTAATAAGCAAAAACGTGCAGTCTTTTTTGTAAATGAGTCTGTGCCATCTTACTCTAATCGTGGAATTGTTTTCTTACAGCTTTTGTTGGAGTTCTTATTTAGGTGAAAAATAGAGACGTAGCTACTGTGTACAAGCAGATACGTACTTAAAGTAGCCAATTTTGTATAGACATCAGTTGAATTTTAAATACGCTACAATCTAAATTCCTTCGTTATACATTGATTGCACTTTAGCAGTGGAATGTAGTGGTTCTGAGATACTAAGGATCAGTGTTAGCGAGACTCCGTGGCTAACATCCACAGTCCTCATTGTCTTTTAGAGAGCACTGTTAAAGCATTCGGCCGCTAACCAAAAGGTCGATGGTCTGAGCCCACCAGCCACTTCACAGCAGAAGGATGTGGCAGTCTGCTTCCTTAAAGATTACAGCCTTGGAAACACTATGGCAGTTCTACTCTCTCCTTCGGGGTCTCTTGAATCTACTTGAGGGCAATGGGTATGGGTAAAATATACTTCACCTGACAACTCAAGGGCATGAAGAAGGAAAAAGGGAAGGGCAGGGGACTACTCTAGAGTAAAAGAAACTTAAAAGATACAAAAATAAAATGCAACATGTAGACTTTGTTTGGCTCCTGATTCCAACAAACCATGACCATTTTGATATAATTAGGAAAATTTGATTAAGTATCAGGTGTTAGATAAAACCAAGGAATGACATTTTTGTTCACTGCGATAAATAGCAACATGGTTATGTAATAAAATGTCCATGTTATTTAAAGATACATAACTGAAAATGGCTGGAATTCGCTTTAAAATAACTAAATATAAAAAGAATAAACACATTACTAGTGAGGATTATTTACTCCTACCAACACTTGGCAATTAGGTGTCTATTGGTACAGTACCCTCTAGGGAAGGGACCGTAATAAAGAAAATTCAGAGGGTATGAAAAATAGTAGCTACTGCAGTCATCCCTGAGGGAATATAGAGTGGGAATTCCAAAAACAGACCTTGCCGTCTTTACCACTTACCTAGGACTGCTCTGCTCAAAAGCAATAGTACTTTCTGACCCTTTGGCTGAAACCAACATAGACTAATGTGAGTTTATCACGTGTATTAGAGCTTCAACTCCAGTAACCAGCTAATCTGCAGTGATCATTTAAATGAGTAAATCCTTCTGCTTTCCAATTTGATGGCTTATTAATGGCTGCCACCCTTATTTGGAACACCCAGTACATCAAAAATACATCAATTATTCACTGAAGACCCATTATTATGCTATTAAATACTAATTTATTGCACGTTCCCCATATGGCACAACACTATAGAGGATAAAGAGAAAGTATTATCTCTACCCTAAAGGAGCTTATATTCTAATTGTGGGACTTGATATGTATAAAGCTTAAAAATAGCTAATTTACTCATCTTTGGCGGCAGTCCTTTTTGGCCACCATCCACAAGTGTAGGACTAGGCTGAATCAACTTTTCTACAGACTTCTCCATCAGGGAGTATTTCAAAACCCATTCTGGCCTACAATGTGCTAAAGGTCCTACTCTGAGCACCTGGCTTTAGTTTCTATTTGACCATCAATTTCCTAAAACAACTGCATTTCTGGTAACAATCCTAACCCTCTAAAACCCATAGCATGGTGCCAGATAACAGTTGAAACCATGACAATGGACATACTTAAAGAGAATGAAAAGAAAGCCAAGGGAGGCATGCTGAGCCTGGAAATGATTACAGTTAGAAAACAGGAGGAATCATGGCTAACACGTGTAGAGCACGTATGTGCCAGGTGCTATTTTCTAAGCATGTCCATCCTTTAAACTCATTAAATTCTGACAAGATAGAAATAGGTACCATGTTAAAAAACCATTTCACAGATAAGGAAACTTGAGTCTTCATAACTTGCATATCACCCATCTAATAAGTGCCAGGGCTGGGATTCAAACCTGGACAAAATCCATTGTCTCAACCACTACACTACTACGTCCTACCCGATTTTGTTTCAAGAAGTCTTATATTTGGCATTTAGGAGATCATTAATGATAAAAGATAATTCATTATCTAAGAGTATTGAGGATGAAACCCAGATGGCATTAGATATTGAAATAGAGGTAGAGGGGATGGTTGGGCCAGGGACTTGGGGGGGGGGGAGTCACTGTTTCTCCGTTTATTGATAAAGTTTATACCCACAGAGAACATTCCAAAATCATCAGAACCAAATGTAAATGGGGCAGGATAGCCTGGCATGCTTAGGAAGGCATTCATAGTCTGGAAAGATGAGTATACTTTGTGATGAAGTGTGGGTGGGAGGACTGAAGTTGATGGGGACTGAAGATGCTTAGAATCTGTGGAAAAGGGGAAAGGCGATACACAATATGGGGGAGGTCAGCACAACATGACCAAGGCAAAGGGAGACACAGAGGAATGCAAGAATAAAGGGCAACTATGGTAAATACTATAACATAGACAATCCTGCAGGAGTAGTATTAACAAGCAATAATTTATCTTAGTTTAGGCAGGTAGTTTCTAGAAATTTGTCCATTTCCTCTAGGTTTTCAAATTTGTTAGAGTAAAATTTTTCATAGTATTCTGTTATGATTCTTTTAATTTCATTTGGGTCTGTTGTGATACCACCCATCTCATATCTTATACAGGTTATTTGCTTCCTCTCCTGTTTTTCTTTTGTCAGTTTGGCCAGTGGTTTATCAATTTTGTTCATCTTTTCAAAGAACCAGATTTTGGTCTTGTTAACTCTTCCAATTGTTTTTCTATTCTCTATTTCATTTAATTCTGCTCTAATTATTATTTCCTTTCTTCTGGCGCCCGAGGGCTTCTTTTGCTGCTCTCTACTTCTTCCAGTTGTAGGGTTAATCTTTTGATTATGGCTGTTTCTTCTTGAATGTGTGCATTTATTGCTATAAACTGACCTCTGAGCACTGCTTTTGCTGTGTCCCAAAGGGTCTGGTAGGATGGGTTTTCATTCTCATTTGAGTCTATGAATTTCTTTATTCCATCCTTAATTTCTTCTCTAACCCAGTAGTTTCTGAGCAAGGTGTTGCTCAGTTTCCACGTGTTTGATTTTTTTTTCTTGCTTTTCTTGTTACTGATTTCTACTTTTATGGCTTTATGGTCAGAAAAGATGCTTTATAATATTTCGACGCTTTGGATTCTGTTAAGTCTTGCTTTATGGCATAGTATGTGGTTTATTCTAGAGAATGTTCCATGTGCATCAGAAAAGAAAATCTACTTGACTGCTGTTGGGTGGACTGATCGGTGTATGTCTATGAGATCAAGTTGGTTGATTTTAGCAGTTAAATCTTCCATGTCTTGGCTGAGCTTCTTTCTGGATGTTCTGTCCTTCACTGAAAGTGGTGTGTTGAAGTCCCCTACTACTATTGTGGAGCTATCTTTCTTTTCAGTGCTGTTAGAGTTTATGTATTTTGGAGCCCTGTCGTTGGGTGCATAAACATTTATTAATAGTTATGTCCTCCTGGTGTACTGACCCTTTAATCATTATATAGTGTCCTTCCTTTGTGGTGGATTTTACTTTAAAGTCTATTTTGTCAGATTAATATCGTCACTCCTGCTTTTTTGAGTGTTTGCTTGATAATATTTTTTTCCATCCTTTGAGTTTTAGTTTGTGTCTTTAAGTCTAAGGTGTGTCTCTTGTAGGCAGCATATAGATGGATCATTTTTTTTATCCAGTCTGCCACTCTCCGTCTCGTTATTGGTGCGTTTAGTCCATTTACGTTCAGCGTAATTATTGATAGGTATGAGTTTAGTGCTGTCATTTTGATGTCTTTTTTTGTGTGTTGTTCACAGTGTCTTTGTTCCACTTAATTTTCTGTGCTGAGTCATTTTTCTTTATGTGTCTTCATCTTTTTCATTGTGGTAGATTTTGTGTTTGCTGAGTCTTTATATTTTTCTAGTTTTTATTTTGACTTGTAGGATTGTTAGTTTCCTTTGTGGTTACCTTAATATTTACCTCTGTTTTTTCTAAGTTTATACCAGTCTTCTATTTCTTTATATCGCCTTGACTTCCTCTCCATATGCAAAATCTATGTCTACATTTTTTAAGTCCCTCTTTATTTTAATGTTGTCATCTTTTATATATTGACATCTGTGTCCCTATTTTCAGTGTTTTAGTTTTGATTTATTTTTGTCACTTCCCTATCTGGGTTGATATCTGGTTTGTCTGTCCTGTGTTGTTATCTGATGTTACTGGTTTTCTAACCGGAGGACTCCCTTTAGTATTTCTTGTAATTTTGGTTTGGTTTTTACAAACTCCCTAACCTTCTGTTTATCTGGAAATGCCCTAATTTTGCCATCATATTTGGGAGACAGTTTTGCTGGATATATAATTCTTGGCTGGCAGTTTTTTTCCTTCAAGG
>NW_004443957.1:10463084-10486390 GCF_000243295.1 Trichechus manatus latirostris | reverse complement strand
TTTTGCTTAATTTCCTTCCTAATTTCTTGAGTTCTGTATATTAATCTTTTATATTAATACTTTTGTATTCTGCCTCCAATAATTCCAAGAAATTTTCCTCCTCTGGAAAATTTCTAGATTATTTTGGGAGCTTGCTGAAGCCATCATGGACTGCCTCTTTATGTGATTTGATACTGACTGTTGTCTCTGAGCCATCAATAAGTTATTATATTATTTATTTTATGTTTGCTTACTGTGTCCTAGCTTCTTGTTTTGTTTTGATATGCCCAAATAGGCTGCTCCTGTGAGCTAGTTTGATTATTGGCACCTTTGAAGCTCTAATGTCCTGTCACCAGGTGGTTAGATCTGTTACTAGGTATGTAAGCTCAAGAGTCCACCCATTCCAGGGGACCTCATACCACCAAGAAAGGAGCACCGGAAGCAGAGCGCGTCCTTTGGACCTGAGGTTCCTGCGCAGAGAAGCTCCTAGTTCAGGGGAAGACTGGGACAACTAAAACTGTGAGCCATTACAAGAACTGAAGTATCTGTTTAAGAGACTGAATCTGGAAGGATGGTGAAAAACTGAGTATTGGAATACATTTTAAGACAATGAAGTACTATAACGGTAAAAATTCTAGCACGCCTCCAAGGAACTTATTAATTACAAATGGAAACATAAAAATTTATAGTGGAGAAACCTGATAGACATCTTCTTAACCAAGTAATCAAAGTTTAACAGCACCAGTAATGAAACAAACAGACATCATGTTCCTTCTGACATGATGCACTGAGAAGGACACATCATTTTTGTGGCATTCCTGCTAAAAATGCATAACCTAAATCTAATCACGAGGAAAAACAATCCAGACAAATCCAAACTGAGGACGATTCTACAAAGTAACAGGCCCATACTCATCAATAATATCAAGATCATGAAAGACTGAAGAATTATTCCAGATTAAAGGAGACTAAAGAGATGTGACTAAATGCAATGTGTGATTCCGATGGGATATTGGACCAGAAAATTTTTTTTCTTCTGTTGTTATAAAAGAAGTTAATGAAACAACTGGCAAAATTTGAATATGGTCTATAGATTAGATAATAAATACTGTTACAGTGCAAATTGAAATAGGCCTATAACAGCTAAATGTGTGCATTATATGGCACCTGGCCAACCCTATTTCTACATACGTACCTGGCAGGAAGGAAACGAGGTCCCTCACCTACAGTATGAGAGGGGTGCAAGCAGAACACCAGCCTTGTGTCAGCTGCAGGGAGTGATCCACTGGCCATGCAGGACCAACACCACTACCCACTATTGAAGCTGACCTTGTTCTGTTCCTTCTCTATGTGAATAAAGTGTTGTTGCATCCAAAAAAAAGAGAGTCCACCCACTCCTTCTGTATAGGTTCAGCCCAGGTGCCCAGGTAGATAGCCACCAAGTGTGTGATGCAGGCTCTCACCTACAGTCCTGGACAGGCATGGGTGATTGGTGTAGGCACAGGCATCTGGCTGCAGCAGGGGGACATACTCGGAGCAAGGCAAGGGGCTGATGGCCACCCCTGAGTATCCAGGAAGACGTATCCCTGTTCCCTAGAGCACATAGGTAGGTGGGTTTTGCAGCTGGACTATGAGCACCCAGTGCTGTTGGCTTTAAGGGTGGGGGGGGCACCTCTTATTCTTGGGCCCGTATTGCAGGTGGCTAGGTGGCATGGGTGGAGCCACCAGTCCTTAGGACCCTGGATGTAGGTAGGTGAAGACCCTGCTTAATGGGCAGAGCAGTGTCAAATGTCACGAACCTGCCACTTCACAGCTGAAACAGTTGAAGTTAGACTTCAGATGTATACCCTGTTGTACTGCACTAAATCAAGGTCTACGCTGTTGAAACGGGCCCACACAAGTCTGTGCGGGGGAGAGGCACTCAAAGTCCGTGGATCCCTTATGCCTGTGCCTAGGCAAAGGAGCTGTGCCTACCCTGAGTTTCTGGCTTAGGGTAGCCGGCAGTTTTTTTCTTCCCCGTTTGTTAATTTGTTCACTCTCCGAGGCAGGGAGAATGGCTCAGGGCATGTGATGTATCCTACTTCTGGCTCAGGGGACTTCACAATTGCTGAAGCTGGTCCGGGACCCAGTGCAGAGCAAGGAGCGGGGAGGTAAATGGGAGAGAGGTTTTTCCCTCAGGAGTATTTTTCATCCACGCGGTAGGCTGGATGCAATTACTTGTCTTTTGCCGGTCGAAGGCCGCTTCTCACTGGTTCTGGGTGTCCGAGTAGACTCTCTGCCTCTGGGTCTCTCCCAGTGTGGAATACGCTTCCCGAGCATGGCTGCTTGCCTGCCTCACCACTCACCTCCGAGCTGATCAGGCCTGAAGGGCTCAGGCTGTAGCCGGGTCAAGTCTGGCAACTCCTCGCTGCTTCCGAACCGTCTCCCCCACCCCTGCCACTCAGTCCAGTTGTTCAACCTTGCCTTAGATGTTCAGGGCTCCTAAATTGTCATATATAAACTTGTTTTTTTTGGGGGGGGTCTTTGTTGTAAAAGGGTCCACCGGAAGCACCTGACTACTCTGCCATCTTGGCTGAGAAACATACAAGCAATAATTTATGAATGGGTACATAGGTAGATAGGTATAAAGAGGTGTGGGAGGGCATAAGGGTGCATACCCACCTGCAGATACAGGTTTGGTTGTGATATTTCTACATGTAAATTGTAGGTACTGCGTGTATATTAATACAGACAGTAGAGCACACATGGGACACAATCATGGAAACTTCTTAGACATAACCAGACACCCTGCAGGATGAAGTTCCTAGGCTCAATGGCAAAGGAAGGACCACAGACTCGGGACATCTACATCATTTAGCACAACATAGTTCATAAGACAATGTTCTCCACCCTACTTTGGTGAGTAGCGTCTGGAGTCTTAAAACTTGCAGGTGGCCATCTACAACTATTGGTCTCTTCCTGTCCAGAGCAAAGGAGAGTGAAGAAAACCAAAGACTGTAGGTAGCAGTTAGTCCAAAGGACTAATAGACCACATGAACCACAGCTGACACGACCCCAAGACCAGAAGACCTAGATGGTGCCCAGCTACCACTACTGACCACTCTGAGATCACAACAGAGGGTCCAGGGCAGAGTAGGAGAAAAATGTAGAACAAAAACTCAAATTCACAAAAAAGACCAGACTTACTCATCTGACAGAGACTGGAGGAACCCCCAAGACTATAGCCCTAAGACAGCCTTCTGACCTGGAACTACAGCTATTCCTGGAGATGAGACCACCTTTAAACCAAACAATGGGCCCACAAAATGAACAGTAACACCCGAGAGGAACTTGTTCCTTAGGATGATCAATTATATGAGAGCAAAAGGACAACATTTGCCCAAAAGCAAAGATGAGAAGGCAGGATGAAGTAGAAAAACTGGACAAAAGGAAACGAGGAACCCAGGGCAGAAATGGAGAAAGTGCGGACACATTGTGGGGAATGCAACCAATGTCATGGAACACTTTATGTACAAACTACTGAATGGGAAACTAATTTGCTCTGTAAACTTTCCCCTAAAGCACAATTAAAAAAAAAAAAAAAAAAGATCTGTGGAAACAGGTGACTGGTTATTTTTGAGCCAAACCATGAAGCACCTCCCTGCAGAAGTCCTGGAGATCTGTGAGGGCTTGTTATTCTTAGTTGCTATTCAGTCAGTTACAACTCATGGCAACCCCATGTGTGCAGAGTAGAACTGCTCCATAGGATTTCTAGGCTGTGACTTCCGAAGCAGACTGCCAGGTCTGTCTTCCACAGTGCCTCTTGGTTGGTCCGAACTGCCAATCTTTCAACTAGTAGTCAAGCACTTAACCATTTGTGCCACACAGGGACTCCTTCTCTGAGGGTAGAAGAGGGCAACTGATTTTGATGGGAGGATCCCAGAAGAGTTCATACCATTTGAGTTGGACCTTGAAGTAAGAGCAGGATTTCAACAGGTATCTGGTAAAAACAATAGTGGGACATGAGAAATGAAGGAAGACGTTGGGAGTAGAAGGCTCAGTGGTGACCCAAACCAACGTTAGAACAGTAGATTTCACATAATTTAGAGCTTTTGTTTGCCAAGCACTTTGTCACAAGTGAACACTGGTAGGTAACTTTCCCTTTATTCATCAATACTAAATGCCTACTAAATGCCAGGCATATTACTAGGCACTGGGGATATATCAGAGAAAATACAAACACAGCTCCTACTCTAATAAAGTTAAAAATCTATGACAGAACATTAAACAGAACTCCAAAATAGTTTTTCAACCACAATTGCCCTCAGAAGAGAAGAGCAAGAAGCTGGGAGACTGTATAAAGGGAAGATCTAACCTTGCCTGTCTGATCAGCAAAGGCTTCCCTGAGAAAGTCATGTTGAAGGTAAGACTTGAATGGGTGGGGAATGGGTTCAGATGGGGACAGGGGATGTTGAAGACAAGAGATTTCTAGTCACAAAAAAATAGAATGTGTGAACTCTTATGGAAGAAACAGCTTGAGTTATGGAAACTGGAAGAAGCCCACTGAGGCAAGAGTTACAGGAAGTGAGCTGGTGGCACAGTTAAATCACAGAGGCCTGTAGGCCATGGTAAGCTATTTGGGTTTTATTCTGAAAGTAAAGGGAATCCAAGGAAAAGTTTTAAGCCAGGGAATGAAAATATCAGATTTGTGCCTCTTTATTCACATTTATTAGATACCTTCCACCATTCACCTGTCAGTTTGTTGTACTGTGGTGGCTTGTGTATTGCTGTCACACTGGAAGCTATGCCACCAGTATTTCAAATACCAGCAGGGTCAACCATGGTGGACAAGTTTCAGCAGAGCTTCAAGACTAAGACTAGGAAGAAGGACCTGGCGATCTACTTCTGAAAAAATTGGCCAGTGAAAACTTTATGAATAGCAGCAGAACATTGTCTGATATAGTGCCAGAAGATGAGCCCCTCTGGTTGTAAGGTACTCAAAATATGACGGCCTCTTCAGAGTCTACCTTAATGAAGTAGAAAGAGTAAAGCTTTCTGGGCCTTCATTTGCTGATGTGGCATGACTCAAAATGAGAAAAACAGCTGCAAGCATCCATTAATAATCAGAGCATGGAATGCACAAAGTATGAATCTAGGAAAATTGGAAATCATTAAAAATTGAAAGGAACGCATATAAATATCAATATCCTCGGCATTAATGAGCTGAAATGGACTGGTATTGGCCATTCTGAATCAGACAATCATATGGTCTACTATGCCAGGAATGACAAATTAAAAAGGAACAGCATTGCATTCGTTGTCAAAAAGAACATTTCAAGATCTATCCTGAAGTACAACGCTGTCAGTGATGGGATAATATCCATACGTTTACAAGGAAGACCAGTTAATACAACTATTACTCAAATTTATGCACCAACCACTAATGCCAAAGATAATGAAATAAAAATTTTTTACCAACTTCTGCAGTCTGAACTTGATCGAACATGCAATCAAGATGCATTGATAATTACTGGTGATTGGACGCAAAAGTTGGAAACAAAGAAGGAGGACCAGTAGTTGGAAAATACGGGGTGATAGAAACAGTACGGGAAGATCACATGATAGAATTTTGCAAGAACAATGACCTATTCATCGGAAATACCTTTTTTCAACAGCATAAATGGTAACTATACAAGTGAACCTTGCCAGATGGAATATACAAGAATCAAATTGACTACAACTGTGGAAAGAGATGATGGAGAAACAGCTGAACAGAAGACTTCAAAGAGCATCTCCAGAAGACAAAGTAAAGTATTATAATGAAATATGCAAACACCTGGAGTTAGAAAAGCAAAAGAGATGAACACGCTTGGCATTTCTCAAGCTGAAAGAACTGAAGAAAAAATTCAAGTCTCATGCTACAATACTGAAGGATTCTATGGGCAAAATATTGAATAATGCAGGAAGCATCAAGAGAAGATGGAAGGATGGAAACGGGGAACCCAGGGAAGAAGTGGGTATGGTGCTGTCACATTGAGGGGACTGCAACTGTCACAAAACAAAATATGTATAATTTTTTTAAATGGGAAACAAATTTGCTTGTAACCTTTCACCCAAACCACAATAAAATATTCAAAAGAAGAAGATGGACTACACAGTGTCACTGTACCAAAAGGAATTGGTCGACGTTCAACCATTTCAGGAGGCAGGAAATGATCAAGAACTGATGATACTAGAGGAAGAAGTCCAAGCTGCACTGAAGGCATTGGTGAAAAACAAGACTCCAGGAACTGATGGAACACCAACTGAGATGTTTCAACAAACAGACGCAATGCTGGAAGCACTCACTCATCTATGTCAAGAAATTGGGAAGACAGCTACCTGGCCAACCAACAGGAAAAAAATCCATATTTATGCCCAATCCAAAGAAAGGTGATCAAACAGAATTTGGAAATTATCGAACAATATCATTAATATCACACACAAGTAAAATGTTGCTGAAGATCATTCAAAAGTGGTTGCAGCAATACATTGACAGAGAACTGCCAGAAATTCAAGCCGGATTCAGAAAAGGACGAGGAATGAGGGATATCACTGCTGATGTCAGATGGATCTTGGCTGAAAGCAGAGAATACCAGAAGGATGCTTACCTATGTTTTATTGACTATACAAAGGCATTCAACTGTGTGGATCATAACAAATTGCAAAGAATGGGAATTCCAGAGCACTTAATAGTGCTCATGCAGAACCTATACACAGACTAAGAGGCAGTTGTTCAAACAGAACAAGGGGATACTACATGTTTAAAATCAGGAAAGGTCTATGTCAGGGTTGTATTTTTTTTCCATACTTATTCAGTCTGTATGCTGGGCAAATAATCTGAGAAGCTGGACTCTATGAAGAATGGGGCATCAGAATTGGAGGCAGTCTCATTAACAACCTGCGATATGCAGATGGTACAACCTAGCTTGCTGAAAGACAAGAGGACTTGAAGCGCTTACTGATGAAGATCAAAGACTGCAGCCTTTAGTATGAATTATACCTCAACATAAAGAAAACAAAAATCCTCACAACTGGACCAATAAGCACGATAAACAGACAAAAGATTGAAGTTGTCAAGGATTTCATTTTACTTAGATCCACAATCAACGCCCATCAAGCAGCAGTCAAGAAATCGAAAGACGTATTGCACTGGGCAAATCTACTGCAAAAGTCCTCTTTAAAGTGTTAAAAAGCAAAGATGTCACTTTGAGGACTAAGGTGCACCTGACCCAAGCCATGGTATTCTCAATCACCTCATAAATGCATGGACAATGAATAAGGAAGACCGAAGAAGAACTGATGCCTTTGAATTATGGTGTTGGCGAAGAACAGTGAATATACCATGGACTGCTAGAAGAATGAACAAATCTGTCTTGGAAGAAGTACAGACAGAATGCTCCTTAGAAGCAAGGATGGCGAGACTTTGTCTCACATCCTTTGGCCATGTTATCAGGGGGGATCAGTCCCTGGAGAAGGACATCATGCTTGGTAAAGTAGAAAGTCAGCAAAAAAGAGGAAGAGCCTCAACAAAATGGACTAACACAGTGGCTGCAACAATGGGCTCAAACATAGCAAGGATTGTGAGGATGGCGCAGGTCTGGGCAGTGTTTCTTCTGTTGTACATAGGTTAGCTATGAAAACCGATTCAACGGCACCTAACAACGACAGTGCTGCTCAAACTTTAGTGTGTATACAGTTCACTGGGGGGGGGGGTGAGGGGGAGCTCTTATTAAAGTACGGTTTCTGTTTCAGCAGGTCTGGGGTGGGGCCTGAGATTCTCAGGTGATGCCGATGCTGTTTGTCAGCAGACTACACTTTAAGTAGTAAGGTTCTTGCTGTTGTGTGCCTTTGAGTCAATTCCAACTCACAGCAACACTGTATCACAGAGTAGAACTGCCCTGTAATATTTCCTAGGCTGTAATCTTTATAGGGAGCCCTGGTGGCTCAATGCTTAAGAACTCAGCCGCTAACCAAAAGGTCGGCAGTTTGAATCCACCAGCTGCTCCTTGGAAACTCTGTGGGGTAGTTCTGCTCTGTCCTATACGGTCGCTATGAGTTGTAATCAACTCAATGGCAATGAGTTTGGTTTTTCTGGCTAATCTTCATGGAAGCAGATCGCCAGGTCGTTTCTCCCATGTAGTCGCTGGGTGGATTCAAACCACCAACCTTCTGGTTAGCAGCCAAGTGCTTAACCACTGCACTACCAGGGCTCCTGAGTAATGTTCTTAAAGATTCTGTAAGCCTATTAGAGACTTAAATTTTAATGAAATACAAGGCATAATTAGCACGACCTACAGAGTGCTTACAGGAAAATGTGTAAGAGCAAGATGATTCAGGACAGTTTTTACATTTGAAGAGTGGAGCCTGAAAGGATATGGAAGGGTTTATGTGATGAACAAGGTGCAGAGTGCAGATCCCAAGCATGGGAGGCACACGTACAATCATGAAAGAACACAGTCTTTTAACAGAACTTCAAGGAGTCAGCTAGAAAAGTTAAGCAGAGGCCAAGTCTTGAAAGGCTTTGCGTACCAAGCTGGGAAGTTTGGATTTTATCCTTTAGCAATTAAAAACCAGTAAAGACTTTAAGCCAGGGAATGATGTGATTATTGTGGTTGTAAGTGGAATAGGGCCTCAGGCAGAGAGCCCAGTTTTAAGTGTGTTGCAAGCACTAGACTTACAAGAAATAATGAGGGAGGGCCTGAGGCAGGACAAGGGGAATGAGGAAGAGGGGAGGAAGTTCTGAGACAGTGATTAAGCTTTTAACTTGACAACAGATAGCACAAGAATGCTTGTCATTAGTACACATTCAATGGGTGCCAGCCCCCTGAGGTTACGTTTAGCAAAATACCAGACTGGCACACAAACGATATTACCTGTGAGTATGGTGCTCCATTAAAAACCATCTATAGGAGATCAAAAGGTCAACAATCACTCTAAAGCAAAGATAAGAAGATAAGGGGGCAGGGAAACTACAGCACTGGAAACAGAACAACCAGAATGAAATTAAAGAGAATGGTAACACATTTTGAAAAATGTAACTAATGTCAATGAACAATTTGTACAGAAATTGTCAAACGGGAATCTAATTTGCTGTGTAAACTTTCACCGAAAACACAATAAAATACTTAAATTAAAAAAAATATCAACGGGTGCCACCAAAGACGGCTGCATGGGCAAACCATTAGATCTGTTCTTATATCACCAGGTTAAGGGAGAAAACTTACCTTTACAGTGTTGAGGCCCTTGCAAATATTCAGTTTCAAGAAAAACCTTCAGTTAGGTTATCGTTGCAGTCTTAACCTCCCAAGTCCAAAATTTTTCAGGTTATTTTCATCTAAAACCCCCTGTCGTGGAGTTGATTCCAACTTGTTGCAATCCCATAGGGTTTCCAAGGCTGTAAATCCCTGCGGAAGCAGACTGCCACGTCTTTCTCCCAAGGAGCCGCTAGTGGTTTCGAATCGCCAACCTTTCAGTTAGCAGTTGATTGCTTTAACCACTGCACCACCAGGGCTCCTATCATCTGAAAGGTTCCCTTTAAATTTCCTCAGGCCCTAGGCTTGCCATTGTCATCACCTAGCTGGCTGGGCCTTTTGTTAACCTGACAACAAGCTAGCAACCTGATGAACTAGGGCCTAGACCATGACTCAGATTGCCTCCCGAGGTGGGCTAGCCCTTTCTCCCTCTTAACAGTGAACAGCTGGAGGGTTTTGCCTCAACCACCATTCCCTGGCTAGCTGAACTGGCCTGCCTTGCTGTAGCCACTTTGAGATATGATCCCTGAAGCTTGTTTCTGTTTGAAGTTAGAGCAACCTGTGCTCAAGCAGCATCTGTTTGTTTTCAACACTGGCCAACAGGCCCCATCTGGGAAGGACCTCAAACCAACTATGTGTCCTGATGGGATAAATGTGGCCAGGCTGCATTCATTCTTAGGCCCTCGTTCCAGCTCACTCCTCAACTGGACTTGGTCAGTTTCTGCTAGAGCAGCCCTTGGCAGAGGTGGGTAAGAGGAACCAACCATGTGATTGACCTGTGCTTATTAAAACACACAGCTTTGGCCCTTGCTTTACCATGAGTTTCTTGCTCTTCCTTCTGAATCTGTCCAACCCATCCCCTATCTCTCCTGGGAACTTTCTCCCAGTATCCCTGACTCTGAGCTCGGTGGTCTGACTCCCCTTCCTCCCCACAATATCTCTTTCACCACCTACAACTTCCTGAACCAATGCAGAAGCAATGAGCTTTGACCCCATGCAACAAGCTCTTACTCAACTTCCCAAGAATACCTTTGCTGGAGTTTCTGTTCATACAAGGTGTCAATTTCTCTAGATAAGTAAGCATTTTTACCTTAGTTGATAATCATAACTTTCCATTTGGGAGGGATTTAAAGTATTTTCCTGTTAATAGGTCAGCAAAACTACTCTAAACCAGGGTTTCTTCAAACACAAATATTTATTGAGTGCCTGGTACATTCAAGGCCCAGTGCTTTGTGCACTGGATGTGTTCATTAAATATTTGCTGTTTTGATCTGGTCTCCCTGAAACCAAAACTGAACTTTCTCACTGGTATGAAGATTTTGACAAACTCCAGTGAGATGATTTGAGAATCTCAGCTGAAAGCTGCCAAGTGCTAATGTAGGATTTATTTTGACAAACTTTATTTCATTATTTAATTAAAATGTCATGATCACCTAGTAATCTGGAAACCAAGGTGAGTTGGAAACAATTGTTTGTTTTTTTGTGCTGGATGTTTTGCCAAATTTCCATGGAAGAGTTAAGCTTTGAGTTACTCAGTAACCACACGAGGAGCTCAGCCCTACTGTTTGTTCTCTGCCAAGGTCTTAATCTTGGGTCCAAAGAAAAGAATAGAACAGCCCAAGCTGTGAGGCAATGGGCAAGAACCAGCTGAATTACCTGCTCAAAAGCATTACCACTGAAACTGGTGTCAATGCTAGGGAAGGAGGAATTTTACTACTGATCTTGAAGGAAGTACTAAAAAAACAGGGTGGCGGAATTCTTTCCTCTGTATGGCTCCTTGAACCCACCCCTAACACAGCAAAGCACCGGGAAGCTCCTTCCAGCTTTGTTCCCACAAGAATAGAGAAAAATAGTGCTACATAGAAGTGGGGAATCCTCTTCAAAAAACTAATTTCTAGCTGATAAAAATTAAAAGCCTGCCCCTAGTTCCAGAAATGGTGAGAAGTTTCCATAAAGAACTTTAAGTATTCTTTTATTATACTTAAATATATACAATTATTAAAACACTTTACAGAACACCAATGACAAAAAAAAAAAAAAAAGTCACAAGTTAGTCTGCCTGGCACACAGGCTCTTTTTCCCTCTCTTCATCAAACCAGTCTAAGATGAACCAAGAGGAAAGGGATTTGGGGTCATCCAAACCTAGACCAGGAAAAGCTAAGGTGTGTGGTGCAGCACCAGAGACAAGGCTGGTGGTAACGACTCCTAGAGACCAAGAGGAAATCTCAGAAGACCTGCTGGAACAGGGTGGTTAAGAAAGTGAAGCCTGGGAGTGACGCAGTTAGGCACAGTAGTGATTGCTGCTCCCACTCTTCCTGGGCTATTTCCTGACTGTGTCTTACTTCAAACCACTGATAGCAATGCTGGATAGGACAGAGTCAGGAACATTGCTCCTTGGTTAGGAAACATAGCTAGGGCCTTTTCTCTCTTTCCAGTGCATGGGATCAGTTTCCCAGATATGCCAATGGCCCAGAGGTGAGGAGCAGGGAATGTCTGGGCTGATAACTACCAGCTCTTGGGACAAGCTTAGTTTTCACCATGTGGTTTGTAGCCTGAGCAACCTAAATAGAAAGAGCTAGTACACTGGAAACGAGCCCTGGTGGTGCAGTAGTTAAGTGCTCTGCTGCTAACTGAAAGGTCGGTTGTTCAAAGCCACCAGCCACTCCTTGGAAGAAAGATGTGGCAGTCTGCTTCCGTAAAGATTACAGCCTCGACAATCCTATGGGGCAGTTCTACTCTGACCTACAGGTTCACTGTGAGTTGGAATCGACTCAACAGCAGTGGGTTTGGTTTCCTTTTTAGTACACTAGAATGCCCAGGCTATGCCATGGTTATGCTCACTAGGAATGTTCATCAGAGATAAAGGCCTTTTAATAAAATATGGATAACCAAAGAAAAAGATGGCAGCCCTCGAGTTCATTTTTGGGTCCTGGCTTTGGAGAGAATCATGGACAAATTTAATAAAGATATCCAGAGGAGAAGAACCAGATGGTAACAAGTCATAAACATGCCTCCAGACAAACAATTGGAGAGTCTGAGTCTTAACCTGGGAAGACATGGACATTTTCTTCACAATTATCATGAAAGGGCAGAAGACCTTGGAGACAGGCAGAGAGGGATTCAAATCTTAGCTCTGTTAACTTTACGATTTCGGGGCAAGTACTTAACTTCTGTGGACAGCAGTTTTCTGACATGTAAACAGGGAATAATAACATCTATTTGGTAGAACTGATAAAGGAAATACATAAGCTAATGCCTGTAAAGCACTTAGAATAAATCTTGGAGTATAGTAAGTGTTTAAACATGGCACCTATCATTATTATCATATTCAAATATTTAAAGAGCTTGACCTAAGCTAATATCTAACAGTAAAGTAATGGTTAAATTATAG
Organism: Trichechus manatus latirostris; assembly: GCF_000243295.1. Taxonomy (NCBI): domain Eukaryota; kingdom Metazoa; phylum Chordata; class Mammalia; order Sirenia; family Trichechidae; genus Trichechus; species Trichechus manatus. Next base: position 10,473,748 of record NW_004443957.1, on the reverse strand, counting down.
ACCACTGAATATTATGCAGCCATTTGAAATTATTTTGCCAGCCAGGCAGACTTCTGTTCTACCTGTAGACCCTGAACTGGGGACTACCCTACCCTCCTTGTCCCCTTTGTCACCAACCAGGGACTTAGCCTGCTTCTATTTCCTCTTTGGAGCTGCCACCACCTTCGTCATGTCCTGGTGCTCTTCTCCCCCAAAGCCTCTGTGGAATTTAGCACCAACATCCTTACTGCTCACAAAGTCAAGACCTTTTTGAATAGGTGATACATTGGCATGTTCACAAATAAATAAGAAGGTACATATTGAGAAGTCTTACTCTTACCCCTGTCATCCCTATCATCCCCACTTTGTCAAACAAAAGGTAGCATACTATAAACACTGTTCTGAAGCTTGCTTTTGTTCACTTAACAATTATCCTGGAGATCCTTCCACATCAGTATATAGAGAGCATCCTCATTCTTTTTGACAATGGCATTGTTTTCCATTGTGTGGATGTACCTTTGTTTATTTAACTAGTCCCCTACAGATGGAAGTTGTTTCCAGCCTTTTGCTATTACAAATCAGTTTACAGTTGATAACCTCATTTATGCCCATTTAGGTATATCTGTAGGATAAATATCCCAAAGTGGGATTGTTGGCTCAAAAGGTAAATAAATGTATTTGTAACTTTGGCAATTATCACCAAATTTCCCTTATTCACTCCCACCAGCAATGGATGAAAGAGCCTATTTTCTCACAGCCTAGCCAAAGAATGGGTTGTCTTACTTAGTCAATCTCTTTTAATTTTAATGGTTTTAGTAATAATCCTTTTTAGAGTAACAGATGAGAAATAACAGGGAAGCTACAACACTTAAAATGTGTTGCAAAAGAATCATTAAGAGATGCTAAAATTAGCAGGTGAAGTTTGATGAACAACAGTACACTTACATACTCTCAAAATATCTCCCCACAAAACATTTATTAATTAAAAAGGGAAAAAATGTAATTTTACCGTGAAGAAACTTGGCAGATGGGGTGCAGAACTCAAATTCTAGTAAAAGACCAGACTTAATGGTCTGACTGAGACTGGAGGGACCCTGGAAGACACGGACCCCCGGACTGTCTGTTAGCCCAAACCTAAAACCATTCCTGAAGCCAACTCTTCAGACAAAGATTAGACTGGACTATAACACATAAAATGATACTAGTGAAGACACTGCTTCTTAGCTCAAGTAGATACACGAGACTAAATGGACGGCTCCCGTCCAGAGGTGAGACGAGAAGGCAGAAAGGAACAGGAGTTGGCTGAATGGACACGGGAAATCCAGCGTGGAAAGGAGGAGTGTGCTGTCACATTATAGGGAGAGCAGCTAGGGTCACATAAATGTGTGTACAAATTTTTGTATGAGAAACTGTCTTGAACTGTAAACTTTCACTTAAAGCACAATTAAAAAAAACAACAAAAAACTTGGCAGATACCACCTTAACCAAGCGATCAAAGTATCACCAGTAATGGGACAAATCAACATCATGTGCCTCCTGATACAAAACACTGAGAAGGACAAATATTACTTCTGTAGTATTCCTACCAAAAATGTATAATTTGAATCTAATTACGAGAAAACTTCAGACAAACACAAATTGAAAGACATTCTTCAAAATAACTGGCCTGTATTCTTCAAAAATGCCAAGGTACATGAAACACCAAGAGACAGGAACAGCTCCAGACTGGAGAAGACTAAAGAAACATGACAACTAAGTGTAAAGTGCGATCCTGGATTAGACCCTGGACCACGAAAAAAAAAAAAATTTGTTGTTTTAAATCAGTAGTTCCCAGGGGTGCCCCAAAAACCCCTTCAGCAGGTACATGAAATCAAAACTATTTTAATAATAATATTTAGACATTATTTGGCTTTACCCTCTCATTTTCTCACAAGTGTACAGTAGTTTTCCAGAAGCTACAAGATATGTGATGATGTCATAATTCTGATGGCTAGCAGAATTTTGTATATACTTGTGTTAAAAAATTCTCAGATTTAATTTCTAATACAGTAAAGATTGAAAGCTAAAAGTTCTTTGGGTTCATCAATTTTTAAGACTCTAAAGAGATCCCGAGAGCAAAAAGTTTGGGAACTGCTGCTATAAAGAACATCAGTAGGACAAGTGGCAAAATTAGATAAGGTATATAGATTATAGTACTATATCAATGTTAACTTTCTGATTTTGATCACTGTACTGTGATCATATAAAGGAATATCCCTGTTTTTAGGAACTTCACACTATTTAGGGGTAAAGGAGCATTATATCTACAACTTACTCTCAGTGTAGAAAAAAGAATAATAACTATATATGCACATAATTATATACATGTATATGTAGATAGAGCGAGAGAGAGAGAGAAAAGTAAAGGTAAAATGTTAACATTTGAGGAATCTGGGTAAATGGAATACAAGAATATTTTCTACTAGTTTTGCAACTTTTCTATGTCTGAAATTATTTCAAAATGAAGCCTTTTAAAAAATCTTACTATTGCAAAGTTCTTACAACATTGTCACCTGCTGATCATCCTCACCCCCTTGTGCCCCCAGCTCTTTGAGCAGATACTTCTCTAAGCCCTTCCTCTTCTCCTATACACACCTCAGTCACGTGACCAGTAGCAAAGATTAGGATGTTTATCTTCATGTCTGGGCTCTCCTATTGATGCACCGAGCTCCTTGAGAACAGAGTACATACTTTATTCATCTTTGTATTTCCAGGCCCAGCACCATGCCTGGCACATTTAGGCATTTATTAGATGTTTGTTAATGAAATGACCATATGGCTAAAACAATGAATGAATACATTAAATCTAATTCCTGATGTATAGTTCTCAACTCCCTGGCCAGGTAGTATCTTCACCCTAATCTTTTTTCCTGTAGGTGTTTACCACATCATCTTCATCCCTTCTATAGCACCCCCTTACCTGCCCTCCTCCAAGGACTTTCTTTGCAAGCCACAAGCCTCATGACTCCTACAATCCAGAACAATAGGTCTGAACAGCATGCTCCCCGCTCAGGACCTTTGTACTTCCTATTTATTCTATAGGGACAGCTCTTCCCGAAGATACTTATGTGGCTCCTTCTCTGATTTCGTTCTGGTCTCTTTTAATGTCAGTTTATATTATCCTTTCTAACATGGCCCCTTCCCTACTCCCCATCACTTTCTATTCCCTTGTCCTGATTTATTATTCCCCATAGCCTTTATTCACACCTGCCTGACATGTTATATATTTATTTTTTATATATAATTTCTTTATGTGATTGCAGCACATCTCCCCTAAATGGAATTCCCGGCCTCTAGAACAGTGCCTGCTAGCACAGGGTAGTGCTCTTGTGTTTGTGGAGCACAAGTGTTTGAACAAAAGATTTTTCAATTGTCTTTAATCTAGGGTGACAATAAGGCTCTGAGCATTTGGAGACCTTTTGAGACAGTTCCTTGCAACTATCACACTGCACACAGGAGGCCTTCAGGTGTCCTGAGTCTGAATCAGTCAACAACCTAGACACAGCTTCAGTCCAAATGGGGATTATCTGTCTGATGAATAAAGAACTCTCTAAAATTCCAACAACAGCAACATCTTCAAAACATCTTCGACCACACAGATGGTGGCATACTTATCCTGTGAACACTATTGCAGCAATTCCAGTAATACTGTTTTTGACTATTTCGGACATGGGAAATATAAAAAAACCTGTCCTTTATCCCCATTTATTTGACTTCATTTAATCTACTCAATAACAAGTAAAAATAACAATATACACAATGAAATATAATTTAGCTGGTTTGCTTTTTAAGAAGTATTTCAGCAGTTGCCTGAAATACGGCCACCTTACACTCTGTCTTGGAAGAAGTACAGCCAGAATGCTCCTTAGAAGCAAGGATGGCAAGACTGTCTCACGCATTTTGGACATGTTATCAGGAGGGACCAGTCCCTGGAGAAGGACATCATGCTTGGTAAAATAGAGGGTCAGCGAAAAAGAGAAAGACCCTCAACAAGATAGACTGACACAGTGGCTGCAACAGTGGGCTCAAACATAGCAACGATTGTGAGGATGATGCAGGCCGGGGCAGTGTTTTGTTCTGTTGTATATAGGGTGGCTATGCGTCTGAACCAACTCCACGGCACCTAACAACAACACACTCTGTCTCCTGATCCCCAACAGAATTTTGCTAAGTATCTCCCAATCAGTTCATCCCCTTTAGAAATACCCTTGACATACACCCCGAGGCCCCTGCTCTTGTGCCCCTAACCTATCACTTCAGGGCTGAGTAGCGAATGGTTTTGACGGTGGACCACAGGTGTAACAATTTTGTGTCCTGGCCTGTATCAGGGTCACCCTGGCTCTCAGAAGCCTGAAGGTAGCAGCACCTTCTCTCAGAAACTGTCTTTTTTAAAATCCCTCTGATTAGATATTATGGATTCTCTTTCCCTAAAGAAAGCTGTGAGAGAGAAGGTATTGTAATAAGCAGCAAGTAGAGGGCTAGAAGTTTCTGGACATTCAACTTGGTCAATTACATTTACCAATTTCTGTTTCCTAGTTTGGCTAACTAGGGAAAATAAATATCCTGCACACAAAGTTCTCCTCAGTCAGGTATTTTCTGACCAAGCATGAATTTGTGAACATGCTTTCCTTTGCCATTTCTATAAAGGAGAAGAGGAGAGTGGGGAGTGTGGGCAAGAGAGGTGGGTCATACTTTCCCTGGGCCTGAGTGGACTTTAAAACTTCTCTACTACTTAAACACTGGGCTCTCCACTTTGCTTAACCCTGGGAGCTGGTCATCAGCCTTTGACCTTAGTCCTCCCCTCCTGATCCGCTCCCTCCCCCACCCCAGCCTCCAGAACCTCAGTCAGATTTAGAGGAAAGGATCAGTTTTCAGAGGGATTGCCTCAGGCCACACTGTCTCCACTCACCCAGCCTGGTAGAAGACTGGCGACCATGTTTTCCAATGGGGAAGGAACCGCAGCTGCTGGAAAAAGGTAAGAGGGGTGAGCTGTCCCTTTGCACGTCCTCCCTGGGTTTTCTGACCCTAAAGGACTCATGAGGATGACCTCAGACACCTTCAAGACGACCAGGCCCTCTCCCTGGTGGTTACAGTCAAAGACCTGTTTGGAAGACGTCAATCCAAGCTCCCTCCCTCCCACGCCCCTCTTGGGGTAAGGCCCTTCCTAAGCCACACCTTAAGTTCTTAGCCCAAGAAACTAGGGGGGCATGTCTTCCCTTGTGTAAAGATACTGCGCCAAGTGCCAGCACTCACAGCAATCCAGGGGAAGCTCCAAGGAGAATTCCCCAGGGCCTGCCATACATCGGAAAAGGGGGCAAATTTAATCTATGGGGACCTCCTAAAAATCTTTTCTCTCTGTCTTCCACTCTGTTCACTCCCCACCTCCAAGACCGCAGTGACCTTTGACTAAAGGCCCCAGCCCTGTTCCCTTTCCTCCCGTGAGACTCCCCCTTCCATCGACAACACACACATTCCCTTCTTGGTCTGGGTTGTCATAGGAGGCTAGAAGTGAGGCTGTGGCTTGCCCATTTTGGGTTTTCTTTGTGGTTAACATAGCTGCCAGATTCCCCCTCAGCCTCCTCTTGTGCCTTAGTTATCTAGTGCTGCTATAACAGAGATACCACAAGTGGGTGGTTTTAATAAAGAAATTTATTTTATCACGGTTTAGGAGGCTAGAAGTCTGAATTCAGGGTGCAGGCTCTAGGGGAAGGCTTTCTGTCTCTGTCAGCTCTGAGCTTCTGCTCGCGGGTGCTCCTTCACGTGGCTTGTTATGTCTCTTCCCCATCTTTGCTTGCTAGCTAGCTTTTAATTTCTTCTGTGTCTCAAAAGAGACTGACACAGGATATACCCTACACTAATCCTGACTCATTAACATAACAAAGACAATTCATTCCCAAATAGGATTATAACCACAGGCATAGAGGTTAGGATTTACAACACATATTTTGGGGGGACACAGTCATAGTTCACTCCATAACAACTTTTATTTCCAAATGTGGCTGAGGAACAAAATGGGAAAGATAAGGCAAGCAAGACAGGCAAGAGAAGATAAGCAAGATAAAAGGTAGGATTCTGTCTCTCTGCTTCTTCATATTTCCTTACGTATTCCCTCGGTGCCTCCACTTCTCTCTCACTCTGTTCATCTATTCTTGAAAAGGCTGCAGTGTTGGTCTTAGACCATGCAAGGGGACAAGTACTCCTTAGCTGCCTTCAGCTCCCAGCCAGCCTCACGCTTGCCCAGCAGACCACCTCAGCAAGTCCTTTTGCAACCTCCCCTGCCAGCGGAGGACTGAGAAGACTCAGTACTTGTACAGACTCCTTACTCTAGACTCAGGGACCCGAAGCCAGCTGGAGAAAGCCCTTGGCTCACCCTGCACCATGGCTGAGGGTTCAAATAATCTGTGATCCAGGAAAACCCAGCTGCCTGGAAGGTGAGGTCTAGGGCTTGGTATCCCCCAGGCCAGAAAGGCCTTGATTGTGGCAGAGGGTTTAGACCCCTCCCACTCACCAAGGCCTCAGTCTATCCCTCTGGGGATCAGTCTCACCTATGACCCCATAGCACATTGCTCTAACTGTGTTCTTTTGAACACACAGTTCCCTCTTCTGGAATGTTCTTTCCCTGACTAGCCTACCTCAAGAACATCTACTGATCCATAATGGATTGAATTGTGTCCCCCAAAAATGTGTGTCAACTTGGCTAGGCTATGATTCCCAGTATTGTGTGGTTGTCCACCATTTTGTGATCTGATGTGATTATACTGTGTTGTAAATCCTAACCTCTATGAAGTTAATGAGGCAGGATTAGAGGAAGTTATGTTAATGAGAAAGGACTCAATCTACTGGATTAGGTTGTATCTTGAGTCAATCTCTTTTGAGATATAAGAGAATCAGGCAGAGAGGAGAGGGACCTTATACCATCAAGAAAGAAGAACCAGGATCAGAGCACATCCTTTAGACCCAGCGTTCCTGCACTGAGAAGCTCCTAGACCAGGGGAAGATTGATGACAAGGACCTTCCCCCAGAGCTGACAGAGAGATAAAGTCTTCCCCTGGAGCTGGTGCCCTGAATTCAGACTTCTAGCCTCCTAAACTCTGAGAAAGTAGATTTCTGTTTGTTAAAGCTATCTACTTGTGGTATTTCTGTTATAGCAGCACTAGATAACTAAGACATTATCCTTCAAGGCTTGGCTCATATCTTGCCTGCTCTGTGAAGTCTTCTGTGGCTATCCCATAGCCAGGTAATGTAACCTTGCCTCCTCCCACTAGACAAAGGAGCATCTTGAGGCTGAACCCATTTCCTAATACCCCTTCATTTTCCAACTTGGCTCTGTGAGTGACCCCAGTCAGATTTAGAAGGGCTTCCCTCCTTTTAGGCTCCAACACTAGCCAGGAACTTTCCGGACTGCAGCAGCCCTTCCTCCACCCCAAATTCAATCTAGTCTTAGAGGCCCCAGGTGCTTTGTGATGGGGAGCCACTCACCCTGGATGGTGCTGGATGTGGCATCCTCTGGAGACAGGACTGGGTAGGCCCTGCCTGCTTGTCCTGCCTCCCTTTATATGGCTGTCAGAGCAGTTTCATAAAATGGGCTTCTTGTATTCTTAGAGTTTGGTTCCTACTCAGGTTGGGAAAACCTCTTGACAACATCACTAATGAGTATTTAACTGCCTCTACTAATGCACTTCCAGACAGGGGGTTCACTACCTCACAAGAGGCCTATTTCATTTTCTCCTATTTATACTTGCCAGAAAAGTCTTCTAGATGTTGAATTCAGGTTTACCTTTCCATAACTGGTACCATTACTCTTGCATAACATGGAAGGTACCTCCTCTTCTATCTCTCTGGGTCTCCAGACTGCTCACCCCAGACATGTTCCACATGGCCAGTGCCCTTCCTAATATTCATTGTCTAGACCTGGGCCCAATACTCCAGATATGTGTGGCCTGAGCAGAGTTCAAGTGAGAGGATTGCTCTTTTTGGTCTGGACACTGAAAATCTCTCTGGGAAAAGCAGAATCTCTCTGGTGTTTCTGGAAATCACAACACACCATTGCTTCATACTGAACTGGTGATAGATCCAAATTCTTTTCCACATACTGAGCCAAATATCCCTTACTCTTTACTAGTACAATCGATTTATGTCTTTACATTTTATCTTGGACATTGGTTTTTAGTTCCTTCTTCAGGATTCTACAATTATTTTGAATTTCAGCATTGTCATTAGTCTTATTAACTCAACCTCCCAACTTTGTGTCACCAAGGATTTGATAGGCATGCCTTCCAAGTCTTCAACCACAATGCTGATTTTAAAAAATAATAATGAGGACAAGGACAAGAACAGAACCCAATGGCATCTTGTTAGAGACTTTCCTCCAAGTTGAAGTTAATTAATACTTGGGGGGATATGTATCTACCTAATTGTGTTATCATCCAGCTCACATTTCTCTGTCTTGTCTACATGGACAATACAAGGGCCTTTATTCCTTGGTTTGCTTCATTGCCCATCTAGTTATCTCATTTTTTAAAAAAAGTGAGATAAGCTTGTTTTACCTTCAGTGAACACATGCAAATGGTTACTAATCATTATATTCTTTTTAAAAGGCTCACAAACCATGTTTAAAATAATATTTTTATTTTCCTGGGCCCTCAGTAGTTTACTGGCATCAATACTTTTGTGTTTTCTGAAATTTACCTGTTTCTAGTCCTTTGGCTTCTCTCACATTCTCCATACTTTTCTCCAAAATCACTAATGTAATGGTATTTTCTGTGTTATTTTGGCACTCATGGCTACAATTCCTCTAGATATTTTTAACCCATTTAAAAAAATCCAGGTACTCTCTGACCATCTCTGGGAGCTGCAAGGTAGGGCTAAAATGTCACTGGACCAGCATTCCTGGCTGAGTAATCTTGGGCAACATTGTTAGCTTCTCTAGGACAGATTCCTCATTTGTAAGATGAAGCTAGTCACAACTTCCTCCCACGTTTGGCATGAGAAATAACTATAAGTGAAGGTGCCAGGTATGTGCCAGGCACAAACCAGCACTTAGAAAATGTGAGTTAAAACTAATTCTTGAGCTTCACTTCCTTAAGTGTTCCAGCCTCATTGGCTTGATAGATGAAATGGAGCTTTGGTTAAGTTTGCACCCTTTTCCCAAAGAGTGGATGTGTCCCTGCTTCATTCATCTTCTAACTGCTTTGCACCCTCTTCCTTGTCTCCTATAATTTCCATCAGCATCTGCTCATCTCAGCCCCTTGTGTCTCACTCCTCCTGGATCTGCACCAGAGTTTGCTATGTGTCTTTTGGCATGTGACCTTTTAAGATGGACCCAGCCAAAGGTGTCCTGTGTGGTCCCACCAATATCTTTATATATGTCTCCTCTTTTCTGCTTTCTGGGAACAACAACATTTTTCTCATGGTGTCTGGATGGGGAAGAATACTTTTTTTTCCTCAAGTCTGGAATACATTCCTGACCCCAGCCAACAGTCTCTCCCTTTGCCTCATGAGAATTAAGATGGCAAGATCAGTGGCTTTTTCCTAAAGATTCTGGTCACTTCATTTTTCAGTCAACATTAAGTCCAAAGCAGCACATTTCAGATCCTTTCAAAAGCAGTAAGATTATTGGTTCAATAAATTAAGAATTTTTCAGATGTTCTAAGCAGACTCAAAATTCCTGTAGGGATTCTTGATCACCCACGTCTCCCAACAGCTATCTTGCCCCTGTGGTCAGTGCCAACATTTCCATTTCAATTATCTGCACCACTTCTTCAGCTGACGGCCATTTGAAAACACCTAGAACTACAGACCTTCTGTTTTTCCCTCCTTTACCATCCAGCCCTTCACCAAACTTCCTCCTTAGGTTCACAGATGTCCTTAAACATGTGTATCAACTTAACACCTGTTGCCCTTCTATACGTTGTAGTGTGTTTGTTTTAAATACACAGTGTCTTCTTTCATAGTCCCAGTCATGAATGTCACTCAACAAGTTTCAATTACCTTTTGGAGATTCTATTTTACTTTCTAGTGTTAAAATGTCAAGTTTCAATTTCCTCTAAACAAGGCTGCATTAAGACTTAGAGAATAGGGATAAATATAAAGGTAACCACAAAGGAAACTAACAATCTTACACATCAAAATAAAACACAAGGAAAACATAAAGACTCAGCAAATACAAAATCAACAACAATGAAAAAGATGAAAAGAAATTACGTAAAGAAAAACAGCACAGAAAATTAAGTGGAACAAAGAAACTGTCAAATCACACATAAAAAAAAGACATCAAAATGAGAGCACTAAACTTATACCTATCAATAATTGTGCTAAATGTAAATGGACTAAACGCACCAATAAAGAGACAGAGAGTGGCATGATGGATAAAAAAACATGATCCGTCTATATGCTGCCTACAAGAGACACACCTTAGACTTAAAGACACAAAAAAACTAAAACTCAAAGGTTGGAAAAAAATATATCAAGCAAACAATCAAAAAAGAGCAGGAGTGGCAATATTAATCTCTGACAAAATAGACTTTAAAGTAAAATCTACCACAAAGGATAAGGAAGGACACTGTTAATGATTAAAGGGTCAATACACCAGGAGGACATAACCATAGTAAATATTTACACACTCAACGACAGGGCTCCAAAATACA
>NW_004443957.1:10460438-10461661 GCF_000243295.1 Trichechus manatus latirostris | reverse complement strand
AAATAATAAAAATTAGAGCAGAATTAAATGAAATGGAAAATAGAAAAACAATTTAAAGAGTTAACAAGCCAAAAGCTGGTTCTTTGAAAAGATCCACAAAATTGATAAACCATTGGCCAAACTCACAAAAGAAAAACACGAGGGGAAGCAAATAACTGGAATAAGTAATGAGATGGGCGATATCACAACAGACCTAACTGAAATTAAATGAATCATAACAGAATACTATGAAAAATTGTACTCTAACAAATTTCAAGACCTAGAGGATCTGGACAAATTTCTAGAAACTCACTACCTACCTAAACTAACATAAACAGAGGTAGAACAAGTAAATAAACCTATAAAAAAAGAAGAGATTGAAAAGGTAATTTAAAAACTCCCAAAAAAAAAAGTCCCGGCCCTGACAGATTCACTGGAGAATTCTACCAAACTTTCAGAGAAAAGTTAACACTACTACTACTAAAGATATTTCAGAGTATAGAAAAGGATGGAATACTCCCAAACTCATTCTATGAAGCCAGCATAACACTGACACCAAAACTAGGTAAAGACACCACAAAAAAAGAAAATTATACACCAATATCCCTCGTGAACACTGATGCAAATATCCTCAACAAAATTCTAGCCAATAGAATTCAACAACATATCAAAAAAATAATTCACCACGACCAAGTGGGATTTATAGCAGGTATGCAGGGATAGTTCAACATTAGAAAAACAATCAGTGTAATCTGTCACATTAATAAAACAAAAGACAAGAACCACATAATCTTATCAATTGATGCAGAAAAGGCATTTGACAAAGTCCAACACCCATTCATGATAAAAACGTTCAGCAAAATAGAAGGGAAATTCCTCAACACAATAAAGGGCATTTATAAAAAGCCAACAGCCAGCATCATCCTAAATGTAGAGAGTCAGAAAGCATTCCCCTTGAGAATGGGAACCAGACAAAGATGCTCTTTATCACCACTCTTATTCAACATTGTGCTGCAGGTCCTACCCAGAGCAATTAGGCTAGAAAAAGAAATAAAGGGCATCCAAATTGGTATAGAAGAAGTAAAAGTACCTCTATTTGCAGACAATATGATCTTATACACAGAAAACCCCAAAGAATCCACAAGAAAACTACTGGAACTAATAGAAGATTTCGGCAAAGTATCAGGATACAAGATAAACATACAAAAATCAGTGGGATTCCTCTACACCAACAAAGAGAACCT
>NW_004443957.1:10441432-10460218 GCF_000243295.1 Trichechus manatus latirostris | reverse complement strand
ACAGATACAATGCAGTCACAATCCAAATTCCAACAGCATTTTTTTAAGGAGATGGAGAAACAAATCATCAAGTCATATGGAAGAAGAGGCCTTGGAGAAGTAAAGCATTACTGAAGAAAAAGAACAAAGTGGGAGGCCGCACACCACCTGATTTTAGAACCTATTACACCACCACAGTAGTCAAAACAGGCTGGTACTGGTACAACAACAGATACATAGACCAGTGGAACAGAATTGAGAATCCAGACAAAAATTCATACACCTATGAGCAGCTGATATTTGAAAAAGGCTCAAAGTCCATTAACTGGGGAAAAGACAGTCTCTTTAACAAATGGTGCTGGCAAAACTGGACATCCATCTGCAAAAAACTGAAACAAGACCCATACCTCACACCATGCACAAAAACTAGCTCAAAATGGATCAAAGACTTAAATATAAAATCGAAAATGATAAATATCATGGAAGAAAAAACAGGGACAATGCTAGGAACCCTAATACACAGCATAAACAGAATACAAACCGTAAGTAACAATGCACAAACACCAGAAAAGAAACTAGATAACTGGGAGCTCCTAAAAATCAAACACGTAGGCTCATTAGAAGACTTCACCAAAAGAGTAAAAAGACAACCTACAGACTGGGAAAAGTTTTTTGGCTATGACAAATCTGATCAGGGTCTAATCTCTAAAATCTACAAGATACTACAAAACCTCAACAACAAAAAGACAAATAACCCAATTAAAAAATGGGCAAAGGATATGAACAGGCACTTCACCAAAGAAGATATTCAGGTGGCTAACAGACACATGAGGAAATGCTCATGATCATTAGTCATTAGAGGAATGCAAATCAAAACTACAAGATACCATCTCACCTCAACAAGGCTAGCATTAATCCAAAACACACCAAACATGGGTCTTAAAAGCTTGTAAGCGGCCGTCTAAGATGCATCAATTGGTCCCAACCACCTGGAGTAAAGGAGAATGAAGAACACCAAAGACACAAGGAAAGAGGCAGAAAGGGCCACATAAACCAGAGACTTCATCAACCTGAGACCAGAAGAACCAGATGGTGCCCGGCTACCACCAATGACCACCCTGACAGGGAACACAACAGAGAGTCCCTGATGGAGAAGGAGAAAGGTGGGGTGTGGAACTAAAATTCTAGTAAGAAGACCAGACTGAATGGTCTGACTAAGACTGGAGGAACCACAGAAAGCATGGCCCCTGGATTCTCTATCAGCCCAGAATTCAAGCAATTTCTGAGGCCAACTCTTCAGACAGGGATGGGACTGGACTGTGGGACATAAAGTGATACTCGTGAGGAGTGTGCCTCTTGACTCAAGTAGATACAAGAGACTAAATGGGCAGCTTCTGTCCAGAGGTGAGATGGGAAGGCAGAGAGGATTAGGAACTGGTTGAATGGACACGGGGAATCAGGGGTGGAAGGGAGGAATGTGCCCTCACAGTATGGGGAGAGCAATTAGAGTCACATAACAATGTATGTATAAATTTTTGTATGGGAAAAAAAAAAGAATAATTTTAAGAGTCATGTTTAAAAAGGAAACCAAAGTATTAAGATTTCAATCAACTAGAGTAAAGGCATTTGTCCATGTTAAAAAAAAAAAAACACAAAACACCAAACAATAAATGTTGGAGAGGTTGTGGAGAGACTGGAACACTTATACACTGCTGGTGGGAATGTAAAATGGTACAACCACTTTGGAAAATGACTTGGTGCTTCCTTAAAAAGCTAGAAATAGAAGTACCATACAATCCAGCAATCCCACTCCTTGGAATATATCCTAGAGGAATAAGAGCCGTCACACTAATAGATACATGCACACCCATGTTCACTGCAGCACTGTTCACAATAGCAAAAAGATGGAAACAACCTAGGTGCCCATCAATGGATCAATGGATAAACAAATTATAATATATTCTCACAATGGAATACTACCAATGATAAAGAACAACAATGAATTCATGAAACGTGTCATAACATGGATTAATCTGGAAGGCTTTATGCTGAATGAATTTAGTCAGTCACAAAAGGACAAATATTGTATGACACCACTATTATAAGAACTCAAGAAAAGGTTTAAACACAGAAGAAAACATTCTTTAATGGTTACGAGGGTGGGGAGGGAGGGAGAGGGGTATTCACTAACTAGATAGTAGACAAGAACTATCTTAGGTGAAGGAAAAGACAACATACACTACAGGGAAGCCAGCACAACTGGACTAAACTAAAAGCTAAGAAGTTTCCTGAATACAATCAAACACTTCGAGGGACAGAGTAGCAGGGGTGGGGGTCTGGGGACCATGCTTTCAGGGGACATCTAGGTCAATTGGCATAACAAAGTTTATTAAGAAAATGTTCTGCATCCCACTTTGGTGAGTGGCGTCTGGCATCTTAAAAGCTAATAAGTGACCATCTAAGATGCATCAATTGGTCCCAACCTACCTGGAGCAAAGGAGAATTAAGAACACCAAAGTCACAAGGAAAATATTAGCCCAAGAGACAGAAAGGGCCACACAAACCAGAGACTCCATCAGCCTGAGATCAGAAGAACTAGTTGGTGCCCGGCTACCACCAATGACCACCCTGACAGGGAACATAACAGAGAGTCCCTGATGGAGCAGGAGAAAAGTGGGGTGAAGAACTCAAATTCTAGTCAAAAGACCAGACTTAATGGTTTGACTGAGACTGGAGGGACCCTGGAAGACATGGCCCCTGGACTCTATGTTAGCCCAAAACTAAAACCATTCCCGAAGCCCACTCTTCAGACAAAGATTAGACTGGACTATAAGACATAAAATGATACTTGTGAAGAGTATGCTTCTTAGCTCAAGTAGATACATGAGACTAAATGGGCAGCTCCTGTCCAGAGGTGGGATGAGAAGGCAGAAAGGGACAGGAGCTGGTTGAATGGACACAGACAACCCAAGGTGGAAAGGAGGAGTGTGCTGTCAGTATAGGGAGAGCAACTAGGGTCATATAACAATGTGTGTAATCATTTTTGTATGAGAAACTAACTTGATCTGTAAACTTTCACTTAAAGCACAATTAAAAAAAAAAGACTTATAGAGGCCTCACTATGGGTCTAATAGCAAATGAAGTTTCTAACGGGATAGAAACACAATAGTGATCTCTAACCTCGTGAGTCAAGGTGACATTAGATAATAGAATAGTCTTAGATTTTTTTACTAGCCCAAGAAGGTAGAGTTTGTGCTGTAGCAAATACTTCTTGTTTCATTTGGATAATATAGGAGAAGTAGAACAAGATATACATAGAATTAGACAGCAAGCTACTTGGTTAAGCACTATAATACCATTACAAACGCCAGATTTATTTGGTTTGTTACCATCAGGAATAAGTACATGGGCTAGATCGTTATTGCAAGAAATAGAAATATTCTTAGTCTGTATCCTGATAATATTAGGCATAATAAAACTTATCTTCTATTGTCTTACATACTTAAAAGGCAAAAGAAAGGCTCAGGCTAAAATGTTGTACATCAGTTCTACTCATTTCTGCAATGTGATTGATGAGAACATCAATCTTACTTAAATTCCTGGTAGAGAATCAGATGGTATCCGATGGAAAACAAGCACCATGAGTTTAAAGAGCCTGCCATGGCCGCCATCTAGGAGCCCAACTAAGTCCAGGTTTTGATCATCGATGTGTTATCTCCAATCTCCAATCAAAAGGAGGGAGTGACTTAGGAGTTAAAATTGGAGCCATTATTCCCCGTCCTTGAGTATAAAGAATGTGACCCAGCTGGAGCTGGACTCACGAGGACTCACAAGGACATATCAACTGGGCCCCAAGGTGTAAAAACAATAGCTAGGACCATCTTGGTAAACAGTTTTTAGGGAAACTTTCAAATAAACAAATCTTATAGAGAGCACAAAAGACCCACATATTTTCCACTCTTCTCTTTTTCTATTAGCATTTGGTGAAGAGTAAGATTTGTTGCACCAGTTAAGACCCTCCAGACTGTCATTACTGAAATTTGTACCAATGATTATTAAGAAAGACAATTCAAAATGTAGAATCGCGGCAATTTAGCAGTTTATAGCCAGTCTGTGAAAAGGTGAAGCTTTAGATGATTTTACCCACTGGCAATGTCAATATATACTGATTATTCTGTAACATTCCTCGGACTCAGGCAGACATAGCTCTGGCAGCATGCTTGTCTGTTTCCCTCTTGTGCCTCTTGGAAAATATGCTGAATAAAATCTTTTTGCTTAAAAAAAAAAAAAAATAAACAACTTATAGAGGCCCTAAAACTTTCATCTCTCTAAGAAGGCAGATACTTGTTCCTCAAATCCTCTCATGCTGTCTTCTAGTGGGATTGCCTTCATGCATTCATTTAACTCAGCTGAGAACTGAAGGATGCAGTGGTGTGAGCCAGGGGAAGACAGGCCGAGGAGATGGGGTTCGTCCAGGCAGAAGTGAGGAATGGAAGGAAGTCTTATGTGGATGAAGTTGAGTTTGGGAAGTGGGGCAAGCTGAGACAAGAGGGTAGGGGGCAAAGTCATGAAGTCTCTAGAGCAGCAGCTCTTTGGTCTTTCTGTTAGCCCTCTAATCTCAATGTATCTCCCTAGTTTTGAAGACAGAGTAATGAAGTGGAAACTCTGTTAGAACTGGGTTTTAGAGCTGATTCTGCCACTAAATAGCCAGTTTATCATGTGCAAAAATGAGGGAGTTGGACCAGAAGATCTACTTTTACTCATTCTAAAATTTCATCTTTTGTGGCTCATCTACTCAACCCCATAACAAGAACCGTTCACTCCTGTGGAGCTGGTCTGCCCTCTGTCCTACATACAACCTGGACTTGCCCACCTCAGGGTTTTTCCTAATTCAGTCATTCAACAAGTATTTGTTAAGTGCCTGTGATGTGGCCTGAAGCACCAAGGCTCCAAAGATAACACTACCCTTCCTTGGGGCCCAGACTAGGGAGGAAGACAGGCTTTTAAACAATAATGGATGCAAAGCAGTAACAGCCCTGCCAAAATACAGAACGAGTCTAGGGAGGTCAAATTAGGAAGGCTTCATGAGGAGGTAACAAACAACTGAGTCTTAAAGATCGAAAGGCGTTCACTAGACATGCTAGTGGAAGGAGTGTATTCCAGCCTGAGACACATGTGTAAAGGTGGGGAAGTGAGAAACAGTGTCCAATTAGGAGAACTTTAAGCTGTTCAGGGCTAGAACGCAGGATGCAGCAGAGGAGTTGAGGTTGAAAAGTTAACTAGGACCAGTTGTGAAGGGTTTTGTATGTCACTCTAAAACTTTAGGCTGTATTTTGTAGACCCTGGGGGACTACTGAAGAACTTTAAGCAGAGGAGTTGCCTTTTAGCTAGGTCACTGTCAATGCCAAGCAGGAGAATGGATTGGAATGGGGTAAGACTGAAGGCAGAGAAATCAGTCTGGAAGGTGTTAAAATTGTCAGGGAAAAAACAAAAATGATAAGGGCTCAAACTAAGGCAGTGGCAATAACTGGTGAGAGAGTAACGAAGCAGAATTAATCTGGGGTCTGACTGGATAAGGACGGAATCCAGGGTGACTTCTAGAATAAATATTTCATTTACTGAGTTGGAGGACACAGAAGAAAAAGCAGGCATATGAGTGAGAGTTACAAGTGTGGCCATGTTTCACTAGGGAACCCGAAGCACATGCAGGTGAAACTGTCCAGCAAAGAACTGGTCCGGAACTCAGCGGAAGGGTAGGGACTAGAACTAGAGATCTGAGTATTTCCTACACACAGGTGGTGCCTCTGCTCCATTTTCTCCTTCTTCTTGTTGTTGTTAGGTGCCGCTTAGTCAATTTTCCACACATAGCAACCCCATGTGACAGAATAGAACTGTCCCATAGGGTCTTCTAGGCTATAATCTTTATGCGAGCAGATTGCCAGGTCTTTCTCCAACGGAGCCACTGGGTGAGTTCAAACGGCCAGTTTTTCAGTTAGCAGCCAAGTGGTTTAACCATTGTGCCACAAGGACTCCTTTGTTCCTTCTTACCCCTCTTATACTACTGAAATCCCTCTTCTCCATCAATAGAAATACTTCCCATCCCTTAAGATCCAGGTTAAACTCTGTCCATTTATGAGGCCCTCCCTAACCAGCCTCTGTAAATGGCTCCCCCTACTGCCCTAACTCTTTAGTTCATTGAGCACTAATGTTCCCCGCCAATTTTTCATGTGTATATATGCTGTCTCACCCAACTCTAGCTTTGTATTCTTTATTTCTCCATAGCTCCCAGCATGCGGCTGCAGGCACACAATACTTTTTTTTTTTTTTTATTGTACTTCAGGTGAAGGCTTACAGAACAAATAGTTTCTCATGAAACACTAGTACACATACTGTTTTATGACATTGGTTAACAACCCCACAACATGTTAACCCTCTAACTTCTCAAACCTTTTTTTTTGGTTAAAATACACATAGCCAAAGATACACCATTTCAAAAATTTCTACATGCACAGTTCAGTGACATTGACTACGCTCTTCCAGTTGTGCTGCTATTCTCACTTTACATGAAGGCTTACAGAACAAAACAGTTTCTCATTTAACAGTTAGTACACATGTTGCCCTATGACAATGGTTAACAATTTCACAACCCATCAACAATATCCTTACTCAACCTTGGGTTCCCTATCACCAGCTTCCTAGTCCCCTTCTGCCTTCTGGCCCTTGTCACTGGACTACTGTACTTCATTAGTCCCATTTGGTTTTACGGGGCTGTCCACTCCCAAGCTGAACGGTGAACCTCGGAGATAACTTCACCGAGCTAAAAGGGTGTCTGGGGGCCATACTCTCAGAGTTTCTCCAGTCTCCTTTAGACCAGTAAATCTGGTCTTTTTTTTGTGAGTTAGAATTATGTCCTACATCCTTCTCCAGCTCTGTCCAGAACACTCTGTTGTGATCCTGGTCAGAGCAGTCAGTTGTGGTAGCCGGGCACCATCTAGCTGTACTGGACTCAGTCGGGAGGCACACAATACTTTTAATAACTATCAGTTGATTCAGTAGTTTATTCTAATTCCAACATGACTATGTCCAAGCAAGTGGGAAGAGTCAAATGCAAGGAATCCAGGATTAGACTTATTCTAGGGCCCTTGTACTTTGTTCAAAGGCTTTGGCCCTCTCCTGAGCTTACCAGTGGGCTGGAATCCTACGCTGTACTGCGGCAAGTCTATGGTGGGTACAGGGGGTAACGGGGCCTCCTAGCAGCTTAACTCTGCTTTCTGTCTCTCTGTAGGAAGGTATGTCTTCTCTCCTTGCTGCTTGTTGGCCTCTGGAGCTGTGCAACCTGCCACTGGAACCTCGTGGAGGACATCTGCACCGCCAAACCCCGGGACATTCCTGTGAATCCCATGTGCATTTACCGCTCACCAGAGAAGAAGGCAATTGAAGAAGAGGGCCCAGAGCAGAAGATCCCCGAGGCCACCAACCGGAGGGTCTGGGAACTGTCCAAGGCCAACACTCGCTTTGCCACCGCCTTCTATCAGCACCTGGCCGACTCCAAGAATGACAATGACAACATTTTCCTGTCGCCCCTGAGTATCTCCACAGCTTTTGCTATGACTAAGCTGGGTGCCTGTGACAACACCCTCAAGCAGCTGATGGAGGTACAATTCAAAGCCCTTCTCCCCGGCCCACTTGCTGGGACCACCTTTCAGGCTTCTCTATGTCCAATGGCTCCTAACCCAACACGAAAGCTCACTGGGGAGCTCATTATGGGTTGTGATTCTCTTTGAAAACTTTTTTTTTTTTTTAATTAGGTAAGGAATTACTGCCTGGATGTTTCCTTTGTAAATCTGAGTTTCTTCTTTTGGGCTACCTTAAAGTGAAGGAAGGCTTGTGTCTCTTCCTACTTCTCTTCTTACTCATTCTTCCATTTGGATGTTTATTCATTCATTTGGTCATTTATATGTTCATTCATTCAACACCTCTCCTGTGTCAGGCATTGTGCTGGGTAGTGGTGATTTCCAGTTCCTGCCCTGGGGGAGCTTACCACCTAGTGAGCTCAGACATATTGCCTCTTGGGCATGAGAATTTTAGGGCCATATATTGAGATCCAGGGTCCAAGGAGGCCAAGAGAAGCCTCGATGAAGTAAGAGCCTCTTCTGGCTCTGTGCAGTACTGATCATTTCAGGGCAGTGACTTAGTTTCTCCCTTTTTGTGATGGGGAAATGGAGCAAGATAAGCAGAAAAGTCATGGATTAACTAGCCACTGATACACTATAATAAGTCATAGAAATACTAGATCATTATCTGCCTTTGGCTGGGGTGCCTGGCTGACCTTGTTTAGGTTGGATCACACTCTGGAAGCAAAGATAATCAAAGAGAATCAACAAAGAGGCACAATGAGCTCCCTATACCTCAGCGTGGTAAAGAGTATTTACTTGAATCCCAGACACTAGAGTCTGTGGATCTTAGGAGGGTTTGCCTCTACTCTAGTGGCCAGATTTCCACTGAACCTCATTGCCTCTTTTGCTCTGCAAAAGAAACTTTAGCTTTAGAGACAACTCTTAAGAAAAATAATATTGCCCTCTTTGGACTTTTCAGTAAACCACATATATATTGGTATTGGTCTCAAAGTTCTTCCACATCCTCCATGTCTCTGTCCCCAAGAGAGATCATAAATGTGACCCTTCCTACAAGAAGAGCAGAAGCAGAACACTGTTTCCAAAACAAGCACTTCCTGTAGGTACTCCTCTCCTTTGAAAGAGATGAACGAGATGCTATGTGTTGGAAAAGTATAGTAAGAGTGGGATGGAAAAGAGAAATTCAGCACCAAGCTTTTGGGAAAAGACATCATCCCAAAGGAAGCACAAACTAGAGCAAAATTGAGAAAATCAAAAGCAGGGAACAAATAAGGCCAAAACACCTCTTCTGCCTGAGGACAGAGTGTGGAAAGGAGGGGAAAGAGTAGCCTCACTCACTTTGCCTTGGTGCTGGTGATGGCGACGGGTTGGGGTATGACAGTTTCATGTGGCTGTGACCAGTATAGATGACCTTTAAGTGTTTTTTAACCCTGAAACTCTTTGATTCTGGGCCTCTTTAATCCTTTACTGATGGAATAACTGTTTTTCTTTCTCATCTCTACCACCAGCATCCAAGAGCCCCCCACAGGAGCCAGCCCCAGTAGATGGCCTGGAAGTGTCTGTTTCTAGAAGGGGCATTGTCCTTGCATCATCTCTCTGCCCAGAACCACCAACAGCACTTTTCCCATTCCAGCAAGAAAACATCTGGCTGTTGGTCTAGAGCCCTTTAGGGACTTTAGTTCATATCCCAGTCTTTCTCCCTTTCTCCTTCCTTTCTTTTATCCATTTAAGAAACATAAGCCGAGCATTTATGCTGTGCCATGCACTGTGCTTGGAGGAGCTCACAACTAAGGTGGCTACGGGTCAGGTAGTGACTGGCATTGTATTTGCCACCCATGTTAGCCACGCTGCCCCCCATACCCACTACCATTTTTGTTTGGCTTCTATAGGTGTTTAAGTTTGATACCATCTCTGAGAAAACATCCGATCAGGTCCACTTCTTCTTTGCCAAATTGAACTGCCGACTCTATCGAAAAGCCAATAAATCCTCTGAGTTGGTATCTGCCAACCGCCTTTTTGGAGACAAATCCCTCACCTTCAATGAAACCTACCAGGACATCAGTGAAGTGGTATATGGAGCCAAGCTCCAGCCTCTGGACTTCAAGGTGAGTTGTAGATCTCCTGATCTCAGAGCTCTTCTTCCCCACTCAGAGATTGAGAAGGTGGAGAAGCAGGGTCCAAATGAACATCGCTGTGCTGTCTGATGGCTGGTGGGGGAGGAAACTATAAGTCAGAGCCCCTGAAATACTTATTCTTGTTTGAAACCTGAGAAATCAATAGTCTCTATGGCTTAGCGAAAATGAGGAAAACCCTCAATTAGATGGATCGACACAATAGTCTCAACAATAGGCTCAAACATATCAAAGATCATTGAGATGGAGCAAGAGTGGACAACGTTTTGTTCTATTATACATGAGATGGCTGTGAGTCGAAGCCAACTCAGTGGCAACTAACAACATGGCTTACATTGCAATACAAAAACCAAACCTGTTACCACAAAAACCAAATCTGTTGCCATCGAGTCGATTCCGACTCATAGCAACCCTATAGGACAAGAGTAGAACTGTCCCCATAGGGTTTCCAAGGAGTGGCTGGTGGATTTGAACTACTGACCTTTTGGTTAGTAGTTGTAGCTCTTAACCACTACACCACCAGGGCTCCTAGATTGCAATGGCTGCTCTGAAAAAGTTAAATAATACATTCTTCATTTCATCCACCAAATTCAAATATATACTAAAGGGCATTCTGGAAATGCCAGTTCTATAAATATTTAATTTAATTTAAAAAGCTACCATGGTTAAATAAAATTGCATTTTATATTCTCCCTTTGGAGATTCATAAAGTACATGAGCCTGTTGTTCTGAGAAGTCCTGCAATAAAGAAACCTGTTGACTTTATTCAAACAGCATTTCCCAAGCTTATTTGACCACATGGGTCTCCACCCCCATCACTTATTAGCTTCCCATGGAACATGTTTTGGAAACTCTACTCCAGTGAGTTGAGGTTTTCCAAAGTCAGAGAAGATAATATTTTGTCTTTTCTCAGACTATTTTCTCCTTTCTTCTATTCTGTTCCTTTATTTATCCCTACTTCTCTTTTTTCTCCTTTCCTTCTCTTTCTTCTGTTAATACTTATTAACTTATTAATATGGAATACTTATTAATCTGGAAGATTCATGGCACTATACTAGTTATGTGAGGTTTTCTCAGTTTGGGTTGAAAAAGTGAAGGCTTCTTAACCCAGTGCTTGGAAAGGGCAGAGGGCTGATAAGCAAAATAAAATGCTGCATGGGTAAATGGAGAAGCTGATTGAATAGCACAGGTGGGTAGGTTTGTTTCCTGTTCTCCTCAGGAAAATGCAGAGCAATCCAGAGTGACCATCAACAACTGGGTGGCCAACAAGACCGAAGGGCGTATCACTGATGTCATTCCCGAAAAAGCCATCAATGAGCTCACTGTCCTGGTGCTGGTTAACACCATTTACTTCAAGGTACTCAAAACAGCCTGGAGACACCCTGGGGATTTCCTCTTGCTTCCCAGCCCACCTTCTTTCACACCACTGGGTGTATGTACGTAGATCCTTACTGAGAAATGGTTTACACATGGTCTCGGCAGGCAATGGAAGTCTGCTTAGAGTCCAGAACGTTTAGGGTCATGGCTGCTGGGCTGAGCCCAAGGGCCTAGTAGTGTGCAGAGTGTAAACACTCACAAACCCAGCACACCCTGCTGCAACGTGTGCATGGTGATAAACTCATACATATGTGACAATTTCTACTGTCTGGTTAACTCTACTTTGACATTTGGAAAATGACAGAGTCTATTGTCATTCCTGAGATTTTCTCCATCATCTGGAGCAGGTTCTACAACTCAAAGGTCCCCTTGCCTGAAGCTTCTGAACCTCCAGGAACGAGGCTCACTTCCAACTTAGCAACTTGTTATTTGACCATGCAGATGCCCTAGTCTTCCTCAGAGAGTCGAGTTCTAAAGGCTGTTTCAACTTGATACATCTGGCAAGGAGGATAAGGACAGGGTGGTGGGAATAAACAAATCATTGACACTCACGAGGGCTCCAGTTTCAGGCAGATGGGAAGTGTGGCCCATGTGCCCATCCTGGGACATGCCCTATCTTCTTCCCTCCTACGGGCCCCAGGGGTTTAGTCAGTCACTGCTGTCATGAAACACACTGTCTCTTGACAGGAATAGAGTAGGCTGCATTTCCACAATTTCTGTTGCCCTTACAGTTTACAGAACACTGTGGCATTGACTAGTCCTCTTGATCCTCACAACTTCACAAGTGAGATTGTGGGCCCCTCAGACTGATTACCTAGTTTGAATTCTGACTTCCATTTTTGACTGTGTGAACTTGGGATAAGTTACCTGAGCCTTTTCTATGCCCCATTTTCTGCCTCTATAAAATAATGATAATGATAGAACTACCTTGGAGGGTTGCTGAGAGGACAGAATAAGTTATTCCAAGTAAATTGCTTAAAGCTGTGCCTGGCACATGGTAAGCACTCTATAAATACTAGCCATCACCAGCTCCTAGTTTTACACATGAAGAACCAACACTCAAAAGAGTTAAATGACTTGTCCCAGAATCAAAGAGCTAGAAAGTAATAAGAAATGATAATTACAATTCAGAAATTTCAAAAGCATATCTTATATCTCAGGGTCCCTCCCACCCTGAACAGTAAGTCAGCCAGGACTCACCCTCTGCCTGATAAGGCTTCCAGACAGCCCACTGGGACTGTCATCTGTGTCTGGACTTTGTCTGGGGCACTTTGGAGGTTTGCCCTTGGGGAAGAGGCTGAAAGGAGACAGAAAGCAAAAGGCAATTAGATTTAAACTTGAGAAGAGACTTGCAAAAAAACTTGTAGGTTGTTCTTATTGTTAGTTTTTATTTTTCTGATTATAAAAGCAAACAGTTACTATTGAAAATCTGAGAAATACATAAAAGTACACATAAAATGAAAAAACACTTATAATTCCATCACTCGGACACAGTCGTTGTTAATCTTTTTGTGTATATCCTTTCAGTCTTTATTCATCTATATATACATACATGTATATATGTAATAATATAACATGAATATTTCCATGTCCATGAATATTCTCCTGTGTATGTTTTTGTTCTTCTTGCTTTGTATTTCCCACCTGGCCTCTTCTTCCAGGGCCTGTGGAAGTCAAAGTTCAGCCCTGAGAACACAAGGAAGGAACTCTTTTACAAGGATGATGGGGAGTCATGTCCAGTATCTATGATGTACCAGGAGGGCAAGTTCCGGTATCGGCGCGTGGCAGAAGGCACCCAGGTGCTTGAGTTGCCCTTCAAGGGTGATGACATCACCATGGTGCTCATCCTGCCCAAGCCTGAGAAGAGACTGGCCAAGGTAGAGCAGCAACTCTCCCCGGAGGTACAGCAGGAGTGGCTGGATGAGCTGGAGGAGACGATGCTTGTGGTCCACATGCCCCGCTTCCGCATCGAGGACAGCTTCAGTGTGAAGGAACAGTTGCAAGACATGGGCCTTGTGGACCTGTTCAGCCCTGAAAAGGCCAGGCTCCCAGGTTAGTGTAAGAAAGACTTTCCTGCTCTTTCTGCCCCCAAGGTGGTCTGACCAAAGGTGGAAGAGTTGGAGGAAAAAAGAGTAGAAAAGAGCAACGAGTCAGGACACCTGAATTCTAACCCCAGTTCTACCGCTACCTTGTGGGAATCCCTTCCCTCAAGGCCTCAGTTTCTGCCTCTGTCAAAGGGGGAGGTTGCTCTAGCATCTCTATAGGCTTAGCTGGCACTAACACTCTGTGAGTCTATAACTGATAGAGGAGATGGGACTAGGTGGAGAGGAATTTGAGATGGCATTAGAATGCAGAGAGACAGATATGATTAAGAGCTGGGTCCCTCAAAACAGGCAGAGCTGACATTTAATAAGCCCTTCACCTGACATTTCAAAAGGCCCATATGTGCCACTAAGGCCATTTAGACAAAAACAGCTAACCTTTTCCAAGATGTGATACTTCAGTAATGGTATTTAGTTGGTTTGGTTCCTCCAACCCCTAATTCCTTAAAAATATGCATTAAAATAGATTTTTAAAAATTTTATAATGTTAAGTAATTGAATTTTCCTTTACTGCACTGCTTTAGGAGCACTAGTGGCACAGTGGCTAAGAGCTTGGCTGCTAAGCAAAAGGTCAGCAGTTCTAATCCACCAGCTGCTCCTTGGAAACCCTACAGGGCAGTTCTACTCTGTACTATAGGGTCGCTATGAGTCGGAATTGACTCACCGGCAACAGGCTTGAGCAGTGTTTTAAACTAGGTCCAAAAACCAATCTCTCTCTTTAAAATGTTACCAAATGTTAAGAGTAGGAAGATAATCCTATTATATGGGGCTTTTCTTTAGGTATCAAATCCCCCCACAAAAGCTGAAGCATGAGAGTAAATTCACAGAAGTCAGGCTAAACGTCAGCCCAAAGTACTTTATTATTTTTAGCATGTGTTCATATTTTGAGAGTTATTAGGTGAGGGTCCAGGATTTCTTCCTATTTCTCACAAAAGCCCAAAAGGACCTCTTAATTCAAACTGAATTCCTTTCTGTGGGCTGAAGCCAACTTTCTCCCATTTCACTGTGGCTTCTCTGGTCTTCCTTCCAGGTATTGTTGCAGAAGGCCGGGAAGACCTCTACGTCTCAGATGCATTCCATAAGGCATTTCTTGAGGTAAGTAGCCCTTCCTTTGCTCTCTCTTCCTATGCTGTGTTTCTGCCACTTTATTATTCAATACATCAATATCTTGTGCAATTTGTAACTAGAGTTCTTGCTCCACTGACTTTTATGGTATAAAGATAGCAGACACATGAACAGCAGTTGCATCTGTGGTGAAAGGCATATTTCCACATCCTTCAATCCCCAAACCTGTAGCCCCCCTCTTCCCTGTGACCTGATGTAGTGCAGCCTCTCCTGAATCCTCTGTAGTATGATTGTTCTACCCTCCCTCCTCCCACGTCTCCTACAGCAAGTCAAGCACATAGAATAGGAAGAGAACTGGTTGGGCCTGGATTCCTGGGGAACATTGATATTTTGGAGAGGGTGACACAGAGAAAAAGGAGCTAGTAAGGGCCACTGAGAAGGAATTCAGAGGAGGAAGAGAACCAGAAGACTATGGGGTCATGAAAATTCAGAAACGAGTTTTAAGAAAATGAGAAACATCTACTAAGAAGATTGAAGTGTCCATAGGTTACCCTCCTTGAGGAATTTGGACAGAATAGTGGTGCACATGCCTGATTGTTCTGATTGAAGAGTGACTGGAAGGTAAGGATGGGGAGGTGGTGAGTGGATCATTGTCCCAAAGTGTGTTCCAGAGAACTACTGCACTAGACTATACTGCAGAAAACAAAAAGTTAGGTGGTCAAATACACCTATATCCTCTTCTAGGGAGATTAACAATGGCAACGTACACTGGTGTGTTGAGGTCTGAGAAGCCCTACAGGGAAGAAAACTGCTGATTATTGCTAAACCTAGTGTTTCCCCCAACTGATGCGCACGGCATCCTTCATTGGAGTGATAGTTATGTATAGCCTGTGCAACTTGTGGTTCTCAAACAATTACAGAACTATGGACCGGCACCATTAGTCATCTGGGAAGCTTGACCCTTGAAGATTCTAGGGTGAGGTCTGAGAATCTGTACATTTACAAAGCTCCTCAGGGAATTCTGATGCACAGTTCGGTTTGGGAACTTCTGGAATAGACTATTCTTTGGGGGGAGCCAGGCTGTGAAGGAAAGAAGATGGGCCAATGTTAGAGGAGGTCATAGGATTGAGGAAATTGGAAAGAAAGGTGGTCAAAGGGAAAGGTTTCAGAGCACAGAGCTACTAAGTATACTAGTTTCGGGGTTCAAGCTCAGTAAGAGATGTGTAGTTAGGAGGAAAGTGGTGGTTTTAAGGGACAGGAAGAGGTCAGATTAATTGTAATGGGAGTGAAAAAATAAACACTATTTTGAAAATAGGAGGTTATAGTCTGAGAGAAGAATTCTGTAATTATAATTTCAAAGGTAGAATAGTTATGAGATAGCAAGTCCAAGGAGTAGCCATGGAACTGGTTTGCTTAAGTGGAGTGAAGGTAATGCTCATAGGGTTTGATGAAAGAAATGGAAGATTAGGGTGCTCAACGAGTCTCCTACTAAGATGCTGTAATTGTCTAAGTCAAATAATGGCAGAAGTTATGGTGGACAGGGAGGCTATGAGCTTGGTGCCAAAACCCTCAATATGGGTATATAACCTGTAGGACAATAGATGTCAGTGATGTGTAGCACAACAACAATCTCTAAGGTATTGAGGTTAGAATAAGGGATTTTACATGAATGCTGAATTAATCATTTTGGAAATAAAAATGACACTGCTGACACTCCCTTCCATGTGGAGATGGAAGAAAGAATATTCAAGAACACTGCAGGGAGGCTGAATCCTCAGGGTTTTAACTATCACTGAAAATGCTCTTCTAAGGACCCCAAATACATGTGGTCAAAGCCTTGAGGCCTTTGAGTTACTATTAGGAAGAAGCAGAGGTCTGGATTCATTTTAGCCAACCTATTCCCACTACACAATGACCCAAGGTTCCTCCACGGACCTTGGAACAAAGTTGTTTTCCTTGAAAACCTTGAGAACCCAACATATGAGATTCCAACTGATTGTACATCTCCTGGGAAGCCTTTACAAACCAGATCCTGGTTTGAATAAAAGGATCCTGGTCATATGAAAGTTCCAGTCTGCCCTAAAACGATTGTGAAATAGGTAGTATGGGTAGCGAGGTAAAAGGTAAGGAAGGATAAAAAAGAGGGGTACGGGTAGGTAGGGGGGAGAAAGAGAGAGCATGATCAACCAGCTCCACAAAACTCAGAGATCAGAAAGCTTCCACTTAGAGACATGGACAGAGTTTAGTGATATTCTACGTCCACAAGCAAAATTGTCTTAAGGTTTCTCTTTCTAGACCTGTGGTGATTCTGCGTATTAGCCAAGTTCAAACACCATTGTTCCAGTCTGTTACTCCAATAAATATTTATCTCATATAGCCAGAGGACCCGGCTCTCTTCACAGGCCCTAGATCCCCAGTAGCTGTTTGGGAGTAGTTGTATCTGGGAACTTGATGTTTGAAGAGTAAAACTATCTCAACTAAGGAGCTCTGATTTTGAGTTAAGTTCTCGTATAGCAGCTGGTACAAAACAATCCTCTTGTAACACCATGTACAATGGTGCCAGCCAGAAATGTGGCAACCTTGTGTACATCAAGATTCCTGGTTAAGGGGTTACCTGAATGGGACCTTTGTACTTATTATCTAGCACAAGGCTTTGACTAACACAAATGCCTTCATCAATTCATCGGTTGAAGAAAGGAGTAAAAGTAGGCTTCCGGCAGCAACCTGACCTGACCCAATTGTACTTTCTATTGGAAAACAAACAGCACTTTGAGGAATTGTTATGTCTGTGGATGATTTACCTGCTTATAATGAACTGCAGAGTAGCTAATGTAGCAATTTTGTTTCCTACGTGACTGGCAGGTAAACGAGGAAGGCAGTGAAGCAGCAGCAAGTACTGCCATCGTGATTGCTGGCCGTTCGCTGAACCCCAGTAGGGTGACCTTCAAGGCCAACAGGCCCTTCCTGGTTCTTATAAGGGAAGTTGCTTTAAACACTGTTATCTTCATGGGCAGAGTAGCCAACCCTTGTGTCAACTAAAGTGTTCTTATTCATTGCACTTCTTTCTATATTGGTTTGTGAATAGAAGTAAAAATAAATAAAACTACTCCCATCTCACAATCATGAATGGACACTGCTGCTTGAAACAAAATACGGGTAAAAGAGAATGAAGATACTATTGGGGCATTTGGTAAGATGATGCTTTCGATTGTTCTCTACCCAGTGAACACATCTGGGTCAAGAAAGTGAAGGCGGCAGATATGTCACTGCTTCACCTTGAAAGACAGCAGGCATCCTGAAAGGGCAGGGGGAGCTTGAATTTAGTATTCCCATCACACTAAAAGAATCCAAAAAACTCAAATTAATCTTTAGGTACAGAATAGACATTCAAATTTGATTATTAAACCATTTAATTCTCAAACCACTCACATGCATAATGCTCTTTTACACAGTGTTAAAATAAAGAGGAAAATGCATTCTTTATACAAACAGAATTTCAAGTATACATTAATAGACTTTTCAGATTACTAACCAAGTTGCTAAGATTTCATTCACATTATTCTTAAAGCTGTTCAACGAGAAAGCTTTTGCTAAACTGCTTTAAATATGTTTATATAAATCCATATCTTCACTCTCTTTGAATCTCCCTCCCCCAATCCCAGTTCTCTGCCCCTCTCCTGCCCTCCCCCCACCCCCGACACAACAGGGCTCCTGGGCTCTAGGAGACATGCAACCCCACCAAGAACTACTGGCTTGTCATCAGGGGAAGGACAGAATCTACAGGAGGAGAGATGGAGAACACTTGTCAAATTAAGGGCAAGAACAAATCTGACACTTAGAAATGACACAGATCAGGACCGTAACATACAGCCTTTGTGTTTTCACTTAACTTCTTAATAAGATCCCAACAGCCTCCCAAAAAACTCAGAAGTTTCTGACAATTTGGTAGCTGAGAAAATAACTCTTAACACTGGGTATTTTTCTCAGTGAAACTTCTAAAATCGGGGTAGGCATTTTGAAAACTTTTCATTTTGGTTCTTTTTCCCTCTGGCAGGGGGTGAGGGGAATTTAAAAACAGATGTCCGTATTCATATGTTCACATTAAGGAACTTGGTTAATTTTACATGGTATGGCAGAGTTCTCCCTCCTTAACTCTCCTCCTGAAGTAATCTCATTTCAGCGCCAGAAACAGCCACTGTGTCTTTTTTTTTTTTTTTTTAGCAATTAAAGTGCATTTTTTCAGAAAAAGGGGTGGGGGAAAGTGGTGGCTTACACTTAAGTGATAATGATTAAAAGGGGGGTGTGTGAGAGAAAATCCTATTCATATATATATGTATTTATAGTTAAGGTCATAATAAAACACATATTCTCTAAGGAAGATGCACAAACCCAGTTTAGCCCCTTCAGTGGTGCAAGAGTGCTATACTGGCTCACTGATGTTTCTGATACATCTTTGTTAATGGAGTAATTGCTTCAGATGAAAGATACAAACTTCAA
>NW_004443957.1:10405345-10441332 GCF_000243295.1 Trichechus manatus latirostris | reverse complement strand
TCAGTGGTGCAAGAGTGCTATACTGGCTCACTGATGTTTCTGATACATCTTTGTTAATGGAGTAATTGCTTCAGATGAAAGATACAAACTTCAAATGTTAGCTTTTTTCAAAGGGAAAAAACAGACTGGTAAGTTCTACCAGTTAAAAATACTCTATCCCATTCCCTTTCAGGGATGACAACATTTTAGAAACTGATTGTCTGTTTTAATATGAATCCTTCTTGATTAGCAAGTTGTGAAAAAATGTTGTTAGATAAGTCTGTTGCTTATAAACATTATGCCTTTAAAAACTCAGGAAGAGGCAGGCACAGTTGATCCTTGCTATCAATCAATACCACCAGCTTAGGGGAAGTAAAATTCTCCTATGATCTCTTCATTTGATAGCTACCACCAGAATCTTATTTTCTGACTATTTTCCATTAAATGCTTCATTATTTCTTGAGAAAAAAACTCAAGAGTTTTCCAAGGAGAAGTAAATGCTACATGTACTATATGAAAAAGTGACGGGCTCAAGATGAGAAGGGGAAACTTGTCCTGGATTCTGGCCTCCAAGTCCAGTGTGATCTATTTTTCACAGTGACCAGTGGGGAGGCACAGTGCCAGGGACAGGTAGATGGGGACAGCTGTCACCCATCATATAAGCACCATAGAGCACAGTTGGCTAGATTTCTTTCAGACAGTGTCCATCTGAAGGAAATCAAATTTCTGCTACATTGACTTTTCTATCTTTGAACCCTCAGCCTTCTCCTCTCAGAGGCAGAGCATGAGTGGGTCCCACCCTGAAATTATGAAGAGCCAGGAAATCTAAGTGCTCCTCCAATGTACTTCTCCCTTTACTCACTTATCCTAACATGCTAAATTCAGAGTTCGATTTTAAGATTATCTAAAGGACAAGCCATTGGTTCCTAACTGAACTGGCAGATCCATTTAAGTTCTGCCATCAGATCACAAAATAATGGGCTAAAACTGTGAACACAGATCATAGCAGACGAAAAGTTAATGGAATGAGACCGAATACATTTCTTTCGCCTGTAGTTTGAGAATATTTTTCTTTTGTTGAGGGTAGGGGAAAGGGACATGGTGGTGAAACTTAGTCAGACTTAGCTTTGTTTAGCTGTTTCAGAAAGGGTTTTCTAGACGTTTAAGAGGAATCAGCAAGCCAACCCAGTAAGGCAGAAGAACTTGACTGAACTTCACAGTTCTGCTAGCGAATTTGTTTCATTTCTTGCTTAAAATAAAGGACAAGTTCATATATTTCTTTTACCATTACTTCCTCATCCTCTTCCTCCACTCTACTCTCAAAAATCTTAAAATCCAGTGCCGTATGATTGCATAAAGTTCAACAAAGTTTCACAGTATTCCACAATGTTCTTCAGTACGAAAACCTTAAGGAGTTAGCTATTCTTCCTGGATGCATACAAGTCCCAAAGGCTATTATTGCCTCTTTACTCCACCCAATAACAGGAAGCTTTCCGTGAATTTTCTAAGGCATAGAAGGCATTCTCTCTAACTGACATTGCAGCATTTACACGCTAAGCAAACAGCCAGGCCTTTATGCTACTTTAATGAAATGTCATAGCCTGATGCTAAATAGGTCATCTGCACTAACCAACCTTTTCCTTGACCTCCACTTTTTCTTCTCACACATATCACCTATTTGAAGTTCAAATTAACAATTATTTGTAGGCAATATATGAATGAACATTTCTACGGTGTCAAGAATTCCCTCATAAGAGAGAGGGCTATATTTGAACTTGCTCTCAAACACAAATTTCTCTCATGAATTAGAAGTCACATTGTAGCTAGTTAATTTGAACAGTGATTCTTACTTTTTAAGGGTAATGGAACAATTCTCCCCTGCCTAGTACCAAGTGTGAGGCTGAATGGGCAGGTAAGGGGCTCAGGAGATTTAAACTATGGTGGTCATTAAAATATCTTTACTACCTGGAATGGGAAGAATGGAAGATATAGAACCTCATTTGGGAATTACTGAGCTAGGTCTTTGACATCCTGGAACAAAGATGCTAAAATGACTCATTTCACATTTCATATAAACTTCAGAAGTATTTAGGCTGTAGTTAGTGCATTTCATTCACAAAGAAACAATCAAGGAAAAGTGAAAGTCACTTCACACTGGAATCTCACTTAGAAGACAGGCTAAGACACAAATAATCAAATGTATCTTGGTCACCTCAGGCAAGATCCTTTTCTTCTCCATTAACTTTAACACTACTACCTGTTTATTTTACAAATGGAAATCACTCCAGGAGGGTTGGGCTTTTAAGAATTTCAGGTACTCTATTTCATCTAGCAGAGCTGAGAAACTGCTACTTATATCACATATATACAAAGCAGAGGATTCTAGAGATGGGACTTTGAAAATTAAGTTTTGCTTACTTACACATACTTTGTATTTGGTATATAGAGAAAACTGG
Source organism: Trichechus manatus latirostris (assembly GCF_000243295.1). Lineage (NCBI taxonomy): Eukaryota > Metazoa > Chordata > Mammalia > Sirenia > Trichechidae > Trichechus > Trichechus manatus. The sequence goes on along the minus strand of NW_004443957.1, from coordinate 10,438,897 downwards.
GTGGATGGCAGTATCTACCTCCAGAATTATTCTGAGGATAGATGATTCACTTTACCACCCAAGTCTTAGCCTATTAAAAACTTTAAATTCAGAGCCAGTGCCTGTGATACCAATAAAGATGTCTTATACCAAAAAGAGAACCAAGACCACTAAGGATTACCTAGGTGGTGATTCTCAACCTTGGCTGCACATTAGAATCATCTGGGCAACTTTTAAAGCCCAGGTTGCATAGTAGACCAATTAAATCCTAAAGTCTGGAGGTGGGCCCCAGGCATCAGTACTTTTTAAAGTACCCCAGATGATTTTAATGTGCAGCTAGGATGATAACCATTGACCTAGGTCAACTGGTTCTGAAACAGAAAAAATGAAGACAAGTGCTTATCTAAGTCAGAGGGAAGGTGAGACTCCATGGCTTCCTTCTAGACTAGAGGATTTAACATGTCCCCATGAAATTACCTAGACATTTCTCACTTTTTTGTTAGTATTGTTTTTAAATAAATCACTTTGGCTGTAATAGGCAGCGACAACAACAACAGTAAATTAATGACTTAAGTAAGACTGCACCTTAAGTATGTGTTACAACAATAAAGCATCTGGCAGCAGACCTAGGACAAGACAATGTCTCTGAGCACAAACAAAACAAGCCAGAGGAAGAATTTTTCTAAGCAGGAGTTAATTCCTGAGCGTAGGATAATAGCATGGCTTATAGGCTGAGAACTATTCTACAGTTCGAAAAAAATATAGTTGTGATAAATAGACTCATATGGTTTTACCACTCATCTCCCTATAGGATTCATACTGTATTTGGGCAGAAGTTACTATATAAGTTGTCCTATGAGTAATGCTTGTCTCAGTTTTTGGAATTTCACATTCTCAGTACTGTCATTCCCCCTACCCTAAGTCACCAGGAAGAAAATTACTACTTATCAGCTAGTACTTAAGACATAGGCACCAACCTCTAAAAATCTGAAAATGAATCATTCTCTCATTTTCACTCCTAACCAGAGAATTCTTGTTGAGACATTACAACTAGCCAGAGCATTAGAATGAAAAGCATTCCAGGATAACTGTTAAAGGGCCAACAGTCCTTCCTCAGCTGTACAAATGTTCAAATAAGTAACCCAACTTGGCTCAGTGTACTTACTAGTGCCCTAAATGGAAAATCAGTTGAATGCTATGGCAACTGGATTTAAAGACTAGGTGTCCTGCATAGTGGCATTTTACTACTGAAACAGAATCTTCTGATACTCACAACATTCAATAGAGGCCATCCTGACTATCACAACAGTACTGACATTAAAAACAAGAATTTCTCTCTGTGGAGTGATCAAAAGCAAAACAGGTCATCTGAAAATCCATACCTTACATACCTGCATGTAAGATATGGGCAGAAGGCTCACTATCAGGAAAATACGGTTAATATCCCAGTTTCCCCCAAAATGGACCGTAAATGACAACTGAAAATAAAAATTGGGGGTTCAAAACAAGTTTTTTCACATTTAAAAGGAGTGGGTTGTTGTTGTGTGCTGCTGAGTTGATTCCTACATAAAGGAGTTAGGTACATCATTAAAAACAAACAAAGATTCCACCTCCACTGATTACTCTTGCCAAATAGAAGCCAATGGATAAAAGCACTAAACCCAAGGGTTCTGACACTGGTTTGGACAACAAAACCAAACATTAACATCAGAGCATAACAAAGAGAATTTCAGGTATCTCAGGACTCTCTATCTTGGGTCTAGTTTCCCTTTACTTGGTACAGAAAGCTATATTCTTTCTTCAGTCAAGTGCTCGGAGGTAGAGGAGCTGAAGTGAGTGTAGAAGAAAATGGGGAGGACAGTGACTGAGGCATCTAGCCTCCCACCCAAGGGGCTACAGGACAATCTTGGAATATGCTCGGTCTTTAGTGGGAGGTAGAATATTCTGCACTGACTTCATCAAACATCTTTTTCTCACATATACACATAAGCTCACACATAGCTGGCAACTCATAGCAATACTGCAATGCACAGCAATAGCACACCTATCCCCACAGCTACTTTCAACATAAATTTTATATTATTCCCCAGCCCAGGTAGATGCAAGCCAGAAGTATTATTTTGAGGTCCCTCCCTTTTGCCAGGTTTTTAAACACCCATTTCACTTTAACACCTAAATCTTTTGTCTCTAAAGAACAGCTGCACTAAGTGGGTGCATTGTTACAACATCTTTATAAATAGAAAGTGCACAGAAATAATTCTTTTAGCCAAAATACAAAGCAACAAAAAGCTCATAGTTTACTATGCCAAGAATTTGATTTTCAGAACCAATGATACACCTAACAAAATGCTTCTGTGCTACCAAGGTCACAGTGGATGAGTAAATACATTTATAAACATAAATTTATGAAAAAAAGATATTAAGAAAATAGTCAAACTTCCCACAAAAGTTATCTGCAAGAACTATCTTTACCATACCACTCTGTTCAATACACATCCATATATAATTATTTATATTAGTGTTATTTTTATTGGGCTAGTTTCAAAAAAACCCAAAAGGCTCATTCTTTAAAAATTCAAGTTACTGATTTAAAATTATTTTTAAAAATATCAGAAATACCATACAAATTCTAAATATGTTTGCTATCTGACTGATAGCCATTCTAGAGGTGGATTTCAGTCACACTCTTAGTGATCCTGTTTTAGTATCTTGGCTTATAGAGGACACATATTTTAAGCTTTGTTCCCTATCTTGTAATTTTGTTTTTCAGCGGTACTTAAAGAGCCACTACAGTTAGGATTCTATTACTCTAATGGAAACTCAGTAGATCAATTTAAAATATGTCATAAACATCTACATTAAGATGTGGCTGAAAGCAGAAATCTAAACCTCACTCAAGGCATTGTGATTAGCTTGAAACGGTTTAGACTTGTGATGCTGAAAAGAAAGAATGTTTTGTCAATTTACAACGTTCCCTTTTTTCTAAACTTGTTCTCTTTTGTAATTCAAGACCTTAAAACTAATTTTTGTATAACCAACAGATGATTTCAAATGTAAAATTCACAAAGGAGTTACAGGAGAGACCAAAGAGCTATATATAATACAAAATAAGAGACATCTCCATAGATTATTGTAATAACATTTCTCATTGCCAGGGAATATATTTTCAAAGGCTTTCTCTGTCCACAAAGGGCAGACTTTGAGGTAAGTAGATCACATGAGAGTGGATATGCAGATAAATGAGAAAATTTTAAGGCATATTTTTATTAATTAAAATTTGTCCCAATCTTTATATGAAAAATCTAATTAATCTTTATGCCTAAATACCTCAAACACCTCATCCATCCCTGGTTATCCAACTACAGCAGCCAATGTAGTCTTTTTCCCTTCATTATAGCATTTTGCAGAACAACCCTAACTTAAGTCTTTGGCCCTGTGTGCCCTTTTTATATTCAGTATTTACAACTCCTAAGGCCTGACCCCACAGGGTCACTATGAGTCGGAATTGACTTGATGGCAACGAGTTTGGTTTTTTTGGTTAAGCCTGACCCAAGAACAGAGATCTTTTTACTAGATGATTATTGGGGATGACCAGCAAGACTCTCTCATGGCTAATTCTCCAAGAATTCACTGCATATGGAATGGATAAACCCAAAGCTTTCTTGAATATGCTTAGCCTTTAGTGGGAGGTAGAATATATTGATTCTACCAAATATATTGATTTGGGGATGACCATTTGTAGAGTAAGGAGACCTGGTGGCACAGTGTTTAAAGCACTCAACTGCTAACCAAAAGGTTGGCAGTTCAAACTCATCAGCCACTTCCCAGGAGAAAGATGTAGCAGTCTGCTTCTGTAAAGATTTACAGCCTTGGGAAGCCTATGGGGCAGTTCTACTCTGCCCTATAGGGTTGCTATGAGTCAGAATCGACTTGACGGCAGTGGGTATTTGTAGAGTAGAATTTCATTTTCTGCCCCTATTTCTTCTCAAGGCAGTCTAATTATTACAAGTCATCAGGAATTAAATAAGGCAAATCTGACAAATCTAACCAAAAATCATAAAACCTCAATGATCTGTTGTTTTAGATGAAAGAGGCTGGTAGCATATGCTAATTTTTAAAGATTAACATCATATAAAATTGGGGAATGGATTTTCCCATAGGAAATAAGAGTGGGATGAACCGATTCATCTTTTAGCTCAGAACTGTGCTGGAGGATGTACAGTGGCAGTAGAGACTGGACTAAATTAAACAGGTAAAACTTTCAATCATTTCAAGAATATGATCCATTTTAGCCACACAGTCGAAACTCCTGTTCCAAGAGATTTAGTAGCCAAACAAATTTTTCATACCACACGAGTTTTCACCTATTTGTAAACTTAAAATACAGCTAATGTCTCTCAGGTTCTCTAACAGCAAGCTCTTTGTTCCCTCTGGAATATTTCTGGCTCAGCATGTACAGTTACTGTGGCTTCACAGAAAAGATAGGCAAATGTTCACAATGTAGAACACAGTGCATAAAAAAAAAAAAAAAAAAAATTTGCTGTAAGATAAATGAAACTGGGGAAGTAGCTAATGAAATCTGTCCCAGGATATTTGTCTCATTCTCTTTCTAGCTCCTTTACTGACCCATAATATATATACTAACATATACAATAATATCTATAATAAATGGTTTCTATGGCACAAACATCTGATCTAAATGAAGAACACAGAAGAGTCAAGATAAAACAAATCAGAAGATCTCTGTAACAGATTAAAGATAGCCACAAACTCTTGACACTCCTCCCATCAAATGGTAGGGTCTTTCCTTTCCCCTTGAATCTGGGCTGACCAGAGACTGCTTTGACAATAATGTATGGTGGTGACTCTATGACAGTTCTGGGCCTGGCCTTTAAGAGGACTAACATCTTCTGCCTTAGCCTCTTGGAGCCCAGAGCTGCTATGTAAGAAGTCCAACTACCCTGATGAAAAGACTCCATGGAGGGGGAGAGGAGCCCAGCCTTCTACCTCTCCCCGTCAAGGTTCAGATACACGAGTGAGATCGTCTTTCACCATCAAGACCAGTGCAACTACCAGCTGAATACTACCAAGTGATCTGAGTCGTCACCACAAGAATCAAAAGAATTGCCCAGACAAGCCCTTCCTGAAATGGATTCACAAAATCTTGAGATATAATAAAATGGTTGTTGTTTTAAGTTACTATGGTTTGGTGTAATTTGAAGTATGGCAACACAAAAATGGAACACTGTCTTTCAATTTTTGCCTTGGTAGTAACTCACTCACTCACAATTAGACCTACCAAATCAATCAGTGGCACTATTCCCAGAAAATATTCCCCATTCAACTTCTGCTTAGAGATCAACTGCATCATCTTTTGAAGTCTTCCCATCACTTAAAGTTTTCCAAAAGCAGTACTGTTTACTAGCTATTGTATATTCCAGTTCACCACAATTCTCTATGATAGAGTAAATGGGATGTGGTGAGGATAGTCTAGGCTTTAGAATCAGATCAGTAAATACTGGCTTGGCATTTTATTTTTTTGTATAACCTTGGGCTCATCAGTTTCCTGATCTATAAAATGTGGTATAGTTACACCTACCAGAGGCAACACAGTCTATTAAGAGTGTCCACTCTAGTATTAAGACTGCCCAGGGCAACCTCCCCTCTAAAATGAGGATAATGACAGCATCTGCCTCATAGAGTTGTCATAACAATTAGGTGAGTTAATCAATGTAAAGCACATAAAACTGTGCCTGGCACATAGTAAGTATTAAAAAAAAAAAAGTCAGCTATTTTTAGTTCTACTGTTATTACCTCTTAGGATTATTTTGAGGGTTAAATGTGAGGAAGCTAGTAAAGCACTTAGTACAGTTAATTATGTCCCCCTTTTTGATCTCTTATCTTTGTAGAGAAAAGTGCAGGCTTTTTGAAAGCATACAACTCAGACTCTAACCAAGTGGGTTTAGGACTCTCAAGTACAGGAAGCCACATCTAAAGTATGTCTAAAGCCACTTTTGTTATACAAAATCCAAGCACACTATCTTGTACCAAAAAGCATTTAATATTTACTTAATGGAACAAATTACTTATCACTTAAGATAAGTAATTTCACAGAATCTGCAACATTTTTCCATGAGATACTTTGACTTCTGGAACTATGGATCGAGATTCCAAGATTCACAGTATATTAAATCGTGTTGTTGGACATATGAAATGCTGCATATATACCCTTCTTAACTAGATGGTGAATTCTGGCCTCCACAACCAGACTAAGTAGACATGAAAGGAGCAAGAATTAGAAAAGTTTTTTCCATTAACTGCTCTGTCTTTATAACTTAGCTTTGTTTAAAGCTTCCAGCATTTTAGCTAGTGGGCCTCTCCTAACTGTGCTTAGATGGGAGTTACTTCTGTTATATAGATAATGGGAAAGATAAGAGATAAGAAATGTATTTATACATGTGCCCTCTAAAGATAACGTGGATTTCAAGTAATATTTGCCTTCCCGAGTCTTTGCTGTGTGTCACAGTTAAGAGAAATGATAGTCTGTCTCTCCAATAGTCTGGATAATTGTAGACACCTTCCAGGTTCTGGTGTCACTGTCCCTATCAATAATTACCTCCTTTGGGATATAACTTATTCAGATGTTTCAACATACTCATGAAATCTAACTCAGGCTTACTCTGAGCAAGAAAACCTACTCACTGCAAAGTAAAAAGACTAGCTTTGGAAAAGCACCATTTAAGAATAAGAAGGAAAAAATAAAACTGAAAATTATCAAAGAAATCATGCTTGGCAATACCTTGCTTTCAATGTATTCACGTTTAAATGACATCCACTACCAAGACGTCAAATAGAGCTGGATGCAGATGATTCACTGGGCTATCTAAATTCAATTTCTTTCATAAGTCTTATATCCCAGATTAATCAGAACCCCAGGTTCATCAGAAAAAACACTAAAATCTCAAGAACCCACTATTACTATGGGTGTAAGTGCTCTAACGTAAGGGAGATCTAACCTGGGCAAATATTCTGGAACTTTAGAGATGAAAATCACTGGCCACTCAGAGGGTATATCATCTAAAGCTTACTGATATCCAACCCAGAAGAAGGCATCTTTAAGAATAAAATGCCTAGTGAAGATGCTAGGTCACTCACCCACACTTTAAGTTGACAGAGCTCACATAAAGTAAGAATCAAATTCACTGCATTGTATCAGTACGGACAAGAAAGCTTTAACTCAGATGTCCATGTATTATTTCCAAATGGCGAGTAATTATATTCTCCTCTTGCAAGGATTTCTGTTTATAACCACCTTCAACATTTTCCATATTTTCCACATTCTGATATAAATAAGAATGAACATTCACAAATATATGATGGCCCAATCTATATTTAGAAGAATTACAGACAGTAACAGAAATTGGAATGTAGGTCCAAGAAGAATTTGAAATCCTCTGATGTTTCAATATAATGTTCTAAAACATGAAAACATCCAGAAATAAAAAAGGTGAGAGGTTTATGGAAAAAGATTTGGTGTTTTACTACCCCACATGGAACACAGAGAGTTTACTTGAGGAAAGTAAACTGAAGATTTATACTCCAGGGAAAGGGTAGAGGTTTCTAATCTAGAAAAACAGTACTCTGTTTAATCTTAGTGGGATTAAATTCATTATGTAAACCAGTTCAATTTAACTCAAAGGAATGGCAAAACTTATTTATCAAAACATTATTTTTTTAATGGTACTTTATGTAAACATAGTACTCATTTAATCATACATTATTATGCACGAAAATTATTTTTAAGAATTATCTTGTCGTGTTTATAACTACCCTCCTACATAAGTCCTATTGTAAATGCTTTTAAAGCAATAGGAATTGTGAAAAGGGAGCATGAGCAGGATTATGAGAAAAGGATGTAGAAAGAGACAGCAAACTCTTTCAACAAACTGATGCATACATGGCAGTATGAATTAAAATCTTCAACCAAAATATTTTAAAGGCAAAATGGCATGAGCAACACATGGTGGGGGGAGGTGGTGGTGGTGCGGGAGGTGGTGGTGGTGGTGGTGGTGGTAAATCATTCAAATCTAAGTTGGAAAACTTTTTCTGTAAAGTGCCAGGCAGCAAATATTTAGGCTTTGCAGGCTATGTGATCTCTGTCACAAGTACTCGAACTCTGATGTTATAGGGGAAAAGTAACCAGAAACAACACCTAAATGGATGGGCGTGGTCCTGTTCATGTATAATTTTATTTACACAAACAGGTGGCTTCAGGATTTGGCCTACGGGCTGAAGTTTGCCAAACCCTGACCTAATTTATAAGTCCTAGGGATATATTTTGCTGAAGGGCATCTTCCCAGGTGAAGGGCTTTAGCTCACTTGGTTACTTGTCCCTTTTCTAAATCTCAGCAGCCAGAATACTTCAATATTTTGCACTTTCTCCCACATGTCTTAAGAGCTCCATTTTCAAAGAGTGAGTTTAGTAAAGACTCATCTACTATTTCTTCAACACATAAGTACCCAGTAAAGGGAAAGGCATTTGAGGACAAGGAAAAAAAAAATCACGTCTGTTGTGTCTGAAAAAAGAAAAACTTTCAGGACTCCAACTCCTTCTTCCTGATTAAAAGCTTTTTCACTGTGATTAAGACTACTTTTGTCACTGTTCAATTTAATTTCCTTTCCATTATCCATTGCTTACATTTCCTTAAATTAGATTTTCTAGTCAAACAAAATGTAGCTATCACCCGTTAAAAGAAACACAATTAGTGTCAAGTAACAGCTAAAACTTTTAAAAAGTTATTTCCTGACCAAAGATTACTCAGCTATTAAGCATGAAGTTCACTATTTCACTCTTACACCCGTCCACTTCCAACAAAGGTCATTATGTTTCATTATAATGTTTTAAAACAGTGTATTTCTATTGTCATACCATCTTTGGAAAACCCTGTTTCATTGATGTAGAGGGAACTGGAAATATCAAAAAATACAAAAAAAACAGTAACAAGAAAACTTTCCTTAACTGGTATCTTCTTTCTTTTCCAACTCTATCCTTTACTAACTACTTTGTTTTTACATATTCAAGATTAGATTTAGCACTCTGGTATAATAAAATGGCTTGGGGTAGTTTACAATTTACACAAAATAAAACTCACCTAAGTTCAGAGGTAAATATGGTTCTGAGTAAAGCAAGAACAAGTCATTAGAAAGAGCCTTTCTGCCTAAGTACAGTGTTACCGTTCACGCCAATGCTGTATTTTATACTGGTAATAAGATCAGCATTCAGAGAGAATAAAAGATGCACCTCGGAATGAAAATAGATTAACATACTGTCATCTCTCTTCTTTTGCTGAGAATACTGGGTAGCTTTTTTTGCTATTAAGTGTCACTCAATGAATGAGAACAGTCCCAGTGCTTGCAATTTCACGGCATTAAAGTATTTAATGATAATTAAGCTCTCATTGCTAATGTAGTCCCCTTCACAAGGTGACACGTGCAAGTTAAGATTTGGTAATCAGTTTTCAGCATCTGCTTAAGTTCATCCTTAAGAGAGGTATCCGCCATGCACACACCAATATAGCTATTCATTGATGCAGCTAAAATACTACTAACTCCTATGATACTACAGTGATGTTAGCTAAGAACTAGGGCAATGTCACAGTGAACCTGCATAAAAATCTTGGATAGTTATTTAGAACTAACAGTATCTAACTAAAACAGGGAAATTACTTTCTGAAACTTTAATTTGTTTAAAAGCTAGCCTGGCTTGAATTTTCATGAACTTCATGGCTCTGGCTAGGCCAACTAAGAGAGAACCAGCAAACACGACTATGTCGACGTGGCCCTAGATGACTGGGAAGCACTCTATTCACAGTATCAATACAGTAAAAACCTATTAGAAGTGAAGAAAAGGGAGGAGGAACCCACCAAACACTCAGAGCATTTGCACATGAATTACACAGTCCCTACTGCATTTAAGACGTTTGTTGCTAAACCTGGATGGAGTATTGACAAATGCTGCAAAGTTTCTCTTTACAGAAATTACTGCACTCCACTTTTACAATTTGTTAATAGTTTAAAAACCTCTATTTTCTCACATATAATCTTCTAAGAAACTAACAAAGCAAATAAAGAACTTTTCAGCATACTATTTCTCAAAAGTAGGATGGACTTAAATATTTTTGGTACGCTTAAAAGCTCCATCCAAGCAGCAGTTTATACTTCTCACCTCCCTGCCTTTTCAGTAATGGCAAAACCTGACCATTGAGAGACTCGAGTACCAGCTGAAATGCTTCCCTAAGGATCTGAGTCTAATTTAAATTCAATCTTTTTTATGCCACAGAGCACAGCTGGTCCCTAACATAGCCCCTGAAGACATTTTTAATCTATCACGCTGTTGCCCATCGAAAGAGAATGCCCCAGTCTTTGTCTCTTAAAGACAAAATGTAGCCCCAGCACTACCTTTAAAGGTAGGCTCTTAGCTACTCTTTGCATTTTAACTTATCATCAAAGGAACACCACTCTTTTCCACCTCTCCACATACCACAAAGCATTCTCAGAAGAGTGCCTACAACTAGCATTCTCACAAATGGCTCACGCTGCAGGCACGACTAGCCCCTCTCTCAAGACTCTTTTAAATCATCTGTGCCTCTGCACCAAAACAATTTCTTAACTACATATTTAAATACTCTTTAAAAGAATCAACAATTAATCAAGAGAAGCTAGAGATTTTTTTTCTTTTCTATTTGCACTGTAACTTGTAAGCATTGACTTGCCTGCATCCCTTAATATTCCTCCTTCTCCCTCTGTATGCAAGACAGGACATCCGAAGCTCTACTTGTTTGGTTCTTCCTGACTCTCAGTGCTGGAGTAAGAATCTTAGAAGTACCTAGAATTACCAAAAAGGTCCCTTGAAGTTTAAAAAATCTTAGGAATGAGTAAGTAACCAAACCAGATCAAAACTGATCCCTTGGTCATTTATTGCAACATGATTGTGCATGATGTTTTCTGGTAAATGCCCTGTAGCGTATTATTAAAAAGCAAAGCTCCTGGAGTCATCAGCAACTTGCTGATGGTTGGCTTATGAATCACAAGATTTGCAGACCCGAGACACAGATTTAGCGAGGTTCTTCTATTGGACTGAAAATATAAATTATAACGTATGTAGAAAGAAATGGAATTGTGGTTGCAATAAGAACCATAGTGCTGAATTTCTTCAACCACAATACTGCAGAAAAAATGTGTTTAAAACTTCATATAAAAGTTATCAAATGTAGAGACCTGTGGATTTAAAAATACAATCCAGGCTCACTGCACTGGAAATGACATTTTGATGTACCATATTGCTGTTATGTGAAACTAGGAGCCGAAGAGACGGGATGAAACTTTGGTAGTCAGCCTAACACATTACTTCATCTGGACTAGAGCCATTTCCTAACATTTGAAGACGTCTGAGCACTATGGTTTACAAATACCAGTCAGGAAGTTGCAGTATGGCTCTGTACTGTTCAACATTTGCAAAACATAAGAACATTTCCTTCCCTGCTTCCCTCTTCCTCAACACAACACTCAAGCCCCCAAATGTAGCAATGCCCAGTGCATATTCTGCTGCTCATTTACTTCCAGTTGCTTAAAGCTCTTCAGGTGATGCTGCCCACTAGAATACTGCTCCAAGATGGCTGCTTACATGAAACAATCAGACAAAATATTAGCTCCCTAGCCAGGGCAAAGATAAAGTCTAACATTTCAAAGCAATAAGGACCACCAGGATCAATTTCTTTCTTGAAATAGTAAATTGCACTTTTTGACAGGGAAGGAAGAAGAGAAATTCCTCCTCATTATCACCATCAGGACTACCTCCTCCTCTCCTATGGCTGGCTGGTTCAGATGACCAAGGCTCCTGCTGCATTTTTTAAATCTGGGCAATTACAGCCATCAAGATGATATGGACCAAAGTCCAGTGTTCAAACATGACCGGTAGATAAATGAGCATTTACCACTGTTTTGCTAAAAAAACTTTTTTTCTTATAAAGTTAACAAACCAAGGCTGTTGATCCCTGAATTAGAAAGTCGACTTCCTTGATTATTTTCCAAAGTGTGAGGTTGGGAAGGAGGAAGGGAAGAACCTTTAGTGCTTTTGTGTATGTTGCTGATCCTCTAGTTTGGCAACATCTTGGAAGCTTCTTCCAGTCTGGTGATGTGGCATTTTGTGAATCTAAGTACCAGCCCGTGGCCCTAATACTGGCTGCTTATGGCCCAGAGGGGAAGAGGGTCTGCCCCCTCCCCCTCGATGCTTCAATCTGGCCCAGTGGTGGACACAGAGCCCTGGGCTATTTCTCCAGGGGCAACTGTCTCTTCCTGTGAAGGTGATTCTTCCTCAGCTTGTCCTCGAGATGTGACAGTTGTTTCAGGAGAGATACTGTGAGGCCCCTCCAGGGGTACACAGCCAGGGTGGTTTTTGCGAAAGTGCTGATTCAAGATGGCCTGGAAGGGGAAACTTTTGCCACAAACATGACAATGAAAGGGCTTGTTGCCTGTGTGCTTGCGGATGTGATACTCCAGCTGATCTTTCCGGGTATACTTCTTGCCACACATGCGGCAGACAAATGGTGTGATCCCCATGTGCAGGCGCATGTGGCGGTCCAGGCTCCCCTTCTGATTGAAAGATTTGGCGCAGTAGATACAGGTAAGACGGGGGTTGTAGCGGAACCACCGCTCAGATACTTCCTGCTCTCGGAGGTATTCCACATAGCCACTTACTCCCATCATTGCTGACTCTTCCACCTGTGCCAGGGGAGGAACATAAGCAAGAAAGAACATATACTATTAAGCATACAGGTTAAAGGAAATCTTATATATATTTTTACTTCTGTTAATAAGCTATATGCTTATTTTTAGTGAAGAATCAAACAGTAAATTTATCACCAAGAAGTAAAGCTGTTAAGAGTATATTAAAAACAAAAACAAAACAACTAAGGACACTATATTCAATTGCCATAAACAAGCAAGACAATGAAGTTACTTTCTAGATTATTACTGAAGTTTTGCTGAATGTGCTATTTTATAGAGGTAGGAGAATCAGAGCCCACTTATATCATCTCCTTGGACCCTAATTTTTCAATTATGTTCTAGACAAGTGATGATTTGCTGTGATGTAATGTTCTATAATCTGTGCCATCCAATACGGTAGCCACTAGCCACATGTGGCTAGGGAGCACTTGTAATATGGCTAGTGTGACTGAGGAATTAAACTTTTAATAATTACTTCTTATTAAAAATTAAACAGCCACCTGTGGCTAATGGCTATTATATTGGGGAGTGCAGACTTACTACATAATGGCAAGCACCTTATAAATTATATTTACAACATTATCATGAATACGAATTTTAATCCAGGAGTAACTAGCTTTATAAAAATTTATTCAATTTGTGCACAACGGCATTCCTTTTTATCAAAAAATATTTTAGTACCATACTAATACATTATCTTCATTTTATAGACTACTCAAAGTTTAACTGACTTTAGAGTAAATTGATAGAAGAGCTAGGAAAGGAAACTAGACTGAGAGATGAATTTACTAACTTGGTTATCCTTCCTATGATCTTTCATAACTCAATAATCAGTAAGTATTAACTAATGACCATTATCCACCAAATACAACGATAGGCACCACAGAGAAAGTTGGTTGTTTCTGATCTTGCCCTCTGTGATCTTGCAGACATATTATTGTCTTGTTCTATATACATATTATATGTAGTGGTTTTCAACTGATTTAAACCGCTTATTAAAAGTAAATAATATAATCTGTGGTTTATATATTTCTTCAATCTCCCTTAGTTTACAAACTATGTCCCTTCCCCCCTCCCCCAAGTTAAATTTCTTATGTTGTGATAATAAGTTTATTTAAAACATTAAAAAAAGCAAGTATTATAAAAGCAGCACTGAACTCTACTTTTAATTAGGTAATGAACACCTCAAGTTATTGCAAAATAACGTGCTTTGTCTCTGTTACATGAGTAATTAACAGTAAAAACAAATATTTAAAACACAAAATTTATTTTAATTTCTTTATGTCAAATAATATATTTTTTAAACTTTTTATTATTGAAAATTTTAGACAGAATAGTACATTATCATCTACCAATTACCAACCTAAAGACAATTGTTTCTTCTTTACCCACACCTATTTCTTTCCTTTTGTAAATTATATTCAAGCAAATCCCAGACATATCATTTCATCCATAACACTTCAGTTATCTATAGAAGATGAAGACTCTTTTATCTTAATATAATCAAAATACTACTAACCACACTTAAAAAATAGTAATTTCTTAATATGAATCAAGTAAGATCTCAGTCTTGTTTAATCCAATCTGAACATTAACAATCTAAATGGTCAATGTATTTAATATATGAAATAAATACTGGTTCCTCCTATGTGAAAGCTGAGAGGGAATAGAAACAACACATTCCTTTGAATGAATAATTTAAAAATCTTGGATTATAAATGCTTTTCTGGCAAAATTCTATAATAATTACCATTTAAAAATTATTTACTGATGTTTTTCAGCCTATGGATTTCTGAACTCACTATATAAGAAAAAACAGTAATCAAAAATCTTTTTTAAATATGTAGGGGGGAATTATATACATTTTAACCGAGGCTAGAGGAATCCTGGTGGTGCAAATTGCTAAGTGTTCAGCTGCTAACCAAAAGGTTGGTGGTTCAAACCCACCCAGTGGCACTGTGGGAGAAAGACCTGGCAATCGGCTTCCATAAAGATTACAGCCAAGAAAACTGTATGGGGCAGTTCTTCTCCATCACATGTGGTCACTAGGAGTGGAAAATGACTCGACGGAACCTAACAACAACAACAACAGAGGCTAAAGTATCAATGCAAAAAGGAGAAAATATCAAATGTTGACTCTGAATTAACTAGAGAAAGAGTCATATAGTTTGCAATTATTCTTGGGCCCTTTTCTTTGAGTTCTAAAAATGTGCTTTGTCTCCTTTTACATGTGTCAGCTGATGATGCTCTTCAGCATTCCAACAGAGGCAGTTACTAGTAGTTTGGGAAGCAGTTATGTGAAGTTGAGAGTTGAACGGTAAGACTGAGATTTTAGATTATATCTGATTTGTTTTATATAACATTTTTTTCTGCTCCACTTCCCTGGATAATCAAAACTGAAATGACAAAGGAATCCCACTAAAACTTCTTGGATGACCATGGACAAAGCAAAGAATAACTTCTCTGAAGCTCAGTTTTTCCCATTCATAAAATGGAAAGGTAATCATATGCTTTGCTGACTTTATGGGAGTCTCATGAGAATCAAATATAATAATAGTAAACTGAAATATTTTAAATGAATAGTATAGTATAGCAATTAAGGTGCTGCAAGCTGAGTTCAACTGCATTCTACTTATTGTTTAAGCCTGAACAAATTACTTAACTACCCTACTCCTCAGTTCCTCATCTGTAAAACATATACAATAACAACATCTCTCTCATAGTTTGCTATGAGCACTGAAGGAGTTAATACACTAAAGTGCTTAATGTATCATCTGTTAACCCACTGCTGTCAAGTCGATTCTGGCTCATAGTGACCCTACAGGACAGAGGAGAACTGCCCCATAGAGTTTCCAAGGAGCAGCTGGTGGATCTGAACTGCTGACCTTTTGGTTAAGCAGCCAAACACTTAACCACTGCACCACCAGGGGCCCAGTACCTGTTAGGTACTCATTAAATACAAGCTAGTATTGAACATTAGAAACTCAAGATATTATTTATAATCTTGAAGGTAGCTAAACTAAGAAAAAAACCAAACCCACTGCCATGGAGTCGATTCTGACTCATAGCAACCCCATAGGGTTTCCAAGGCTGTAAATCTCTATAGAAGCAGACTGCCACATCTTTCTTCTGTGAGCCACTGGTGGTTTCGAACCAATGACCCTTCAGTTAGCAGTCAATCGCTTTAACCACTGCACCATCAGGGCGACTTCAGAAGGTACCAATTCCCTTAAAAAAAAAAAACTCTCCAACATTAAAGAAAGTAATGTCATACCAGTATTGTTCACAAGCAGAACACAAATGTATTCTAATGATCAGTAATGAACTATAATTACAAAAATCACACCTTATGATTGGTCTCACCTAAGATACTACTATAATAAAGCTGTAATAAAAGAAAAAATAAATGAGCATAAAATGTAGATTAAGCCCCTGTCAAAAACAGCAATACATCTTTGGAAGTTCTATTCCTTTGAACTCTGAAATGAAGCAAGGGCAAAAATAGCCACCTCCTGGTTCTATGCTAAGAGGTGGATAATTTCAGTTCTCCCACTTGGCAATTCCCTACTAGATTGTAAACTCTGTAAATACAGGGACATTCCATACTCCCGAATATTTAGGATCTTGATCAGTGTCTGGTATGTAGTAGGTATTCAATAACTATTTCTTAATAAATTATTGCATAAATGAATAATTCCTATATTTTCTAAAACAGATACCAGTCTAGATTCTTGACATGGACTTCAAAGCCTCCCATCAACCCAATCAATTATTAGAGACTCAAAGAATTGAAGAGACTTTAAAAAAAAAACATCTGATTTGGTGTGTTAATTTTATTTATAGATCTTCAAAATTTGGGATTTCACAAACAACTATTTCATAGGTGCCTATTTATTGGGTACCTACTAAATAATCCTAGTCACCCAGAGCTACTTAGAGGTAAAACAATCCCTATTTATTGGGCACCTGATAAGACAATTTCAAAGACACAAAGATTAAAAAATGTGGTTTCTACTCTCAAGGAGATTTCAATCTAGAAGGGGACACAAAAATTATATGGCACTATCTGTAAATGCTACATTGGTTTAAGAAGAAAAGATCAAAGAAAAGTGGGCTAATCAGAGCAGATGGAAATGGGAGCTGGGCCTTGGGGAGAACCCAGACACCTGGGAAGAACGGGCCAGCTCAAAATCGAGGTGCAAAGACAGGAATAAGTTTGATGTGGTTCTGACACACACAGAAAGTTGGCCTGTTTAGGACAGATGGTGAATGCTGGTGAGTGGTGGGAAGAGCTGGGTTAGAAAGATTATAAATTACTTGGAAAATCAAGCTAACAATTTTAACTTTCATGTAGTAGAAAAAGAAAAAACCACAGAATGTTTTTGAATAAAGGAGTGACTTTACTAGTCTGTTCCAGTTTAAGCACCTTTAAAATTAAGAGACTTCTTTAAGTCTATCAAAATTCTTTCTTACTGTAATGTAAGTCCACGTCCTGTTTTAGTTCTCTGTGGCAGGGAAAGGTAACCAGTGAACAGACTCACTATAACAAACTTTCACACATCTTAAGGAACATATTAACTCATTCCTTAATATCATCTCTGTTGTGTGCCATCCAGTCAATTCAGACTCAGACATCCTATAGAACAGAATAGAACTGCCCCATAGGGTTTCCTAGGCTGTAATCTTTATGGGAGCAGACTGCCACATCTTTCTCCCATGGAACGGCTGGTGTGTTCAAACCGCTGACCTTTCAGTTAGCTGCTGAGTGCTTTAATCACTGCGCCACCAGGGCTCCAATACCATTTCTAGGCAATATTA
Source organism: Trichechus manatus latirostris (assembly GCF_000243295.1). NCBI lineage: Eukaryota > Metazoa > Chordata > Mammalia > Sirenia > Trichechidae > Trichechus > Trichechus manatus. The sequence continues at coordinate 10,421,314 of NW_004443957.1, read as the reverse complement.
TCTCTTATTTCTTTACAGCCTGTACCTTCTGAGTCAGCCAGGTAAACACCCTTGCAGAATTCCAATTTTTATCATTTGTCTTAAGGCAGGCTGAGCTGCTAATCAAAAGGTTGGCTGTTCAAACCCACCAGCCTCACCACGGGAAAAAAGACCTGGAGATATGACCCTGTAAAGATTACAGCCTAGGAAACCCTATGGGGCAGTTCTACTCTGTCATATAAGGTCACTCTGAGTCAGAATTGACTCAATGGCACACAAAAACAACAACGTTCTCCCAACGGAGTCTCTGGGTGGTGCAAATGGTTAAGTGCTGGACTGCTGTCATGGATTGAATTTATCCCCCCAAAAATGTGTTTATCAATTTGGCTATGCCATGATTCCCAGTGGTGTGTGGTTGTCCTCGATGTTGTGATTGTAATTTTACATTAAAAACGATTAGGGTGGGACTGTAACACGACCCTAACCCAGGTCACATCCCTGATCCAATGTAAAGGGAGTTTCCCTGGGGTGTGGACTGCACCACCTTTTATCTCTTGTAAGAGATAAAAGGAAAGGGAAGCAAGTAGAGAGCTGGGGACCTCATACCACCAAGAAAGAAGCACCAGGAGAAGAGCGCATCCTTTGGACATGAGGTTCCTGCACAGAGAAGCTCCTAGCCTGGGGGTAGACTGATGATGAGGACCTTTCTCCAGAGCCGACAGAAAGAGAAAGCCTTCCTCTGGAGCTGACACCCTGAATTTGGACTCCTAGCCTACTAGACTGTGAGAAAATAAATTTCTCTTTGTGAAAGCCATCCACTTGTGGTATTTGTTAGAGCAGCACTAGATGACTAAGACAACTACTAACTGAGAGGCTGGAGGTTTGAACCTACCCAGAGATGTCTCAGAAAGCCTTGCGATCTGCTTCTGAAAGGTCACAGCCTTGAAAATCCTATGGAGTGCAGTTCTACTCTGCTCATGGGGTTGTTAGGACTTGGAATCGAGTCAATGGCAACTGGTTTGTTTATTCCCCCAACACCGTTACTGAAGTTCACATAGCCTTATTTATATATTTTTTCTGTATTTTGTAGTCTATCTCATCACTCCATTAAGTTGTAAGGTCTGTCTCATTACTGTATTTGCACAGTGGACACCCTCACACAGTTATTATACCCTATTTGAGGGACAAGAGAGAAAAAGGGCCTTTATTATATGAGTAAACTTATTTTTCCTCCAGGCTCCTAATGTTTTCTCTAACCCCTAATTAAAAACAAAAAAACTCTTGTAATAGTCACAATTCCTTTTCTGATACCAAAAAAACCAGCATAATAATATGCAAGTAAATATAAACATTCTCTTGATGCTATTACAATATACATAACAAACATCCAATAGTTTAGAAAAAAATTGAACGAGATACTATTAGTATAATGCAGAAACTAAGAAAGTAAGCTATACAATTGTAATAATTTATAAAATATTCAAAACAAAAACCCACCAGTGTTTTCTTTTTAAAGGCAGAAGTTTTTATAACTTATTGTGCTCTACTTGGTGAGTTCACCATCTGTTTTTCAAACTAACCTTCAACGATACAGGAAACAAACAAAATCCAGCCAACCACTTACTCTAGGTGCTCAGGAGAGTAGCAAAGGAGATAGAAGACATCATTCCTATCCTTTCTAGAACATTTAGTTTAACAAAAGATTCAGGAAGAAAATAAATGAAAAGATACAAACTTACAAAATAGAAAACACACATAAAATTGCACAAGCAATTGTTCACGAATATACAGTAATATGTAAATTAGTAACTACATATATGCATATATAGTGTTACAGCCCCACACAGGTACAAAACCAGACTCTCCACCCCAGGTCCTAAATTACCTGCACGTAGTTTTCAGGGGTTATTTTGTATTACTCTCAGGACTACAGATTGTTTCCTACAATCAGGAAAGAGTTCCACAATCTTGTTATCTTTTTCTACTCCCCAAACTCTGCTGACACCAAAAGTGTATTTCCTGCATGCTCATAAGCAAGAATAAAGAAAAAAGTTATCAAATATAGTAGTCATTTAACAGGTCCACTGCTATCTCTCCTACAGCTTTTCTTTCTTATTCACTATATGCTGCTCATACACAGAATTCCTCCAACCACACCTTCTAAATCCACGACTACATACCTGGGAGCTGGGCTGCTTAGGCTCATCCATTCTCCCAGGAGACTCACTTCTGGCTCTGTGTCTCTCCACCAAGGGAACAATACTGCCGGAAGGGCTAAATCTGTCGGAAGAGGAGCATAAAGGGGACTAATGGAAAACTTATGCCAAAGAATTTCAAAATGGTCATGTCTTTCCCCCTTTATCGACTGGTTGAAGAATGGGGAACAAACTGAACAGCAGGCAAATCTCAGAAATACTTTCACAGAGTAAATACATGATTTGAAAGAAGGTGTCTATAAAAAGGGTTTGCCTAGTAATTTTAATAAAAAAACAACTTATCAGATAGACCATGTGAGCTGGTGAAGCTGAGGCTAAAATATAAGCTCTATTCTTACACAGGAGTCCCTGGGTGACGCAATCAGTTAAATGCTTGACTATTAGCTGAAAGGCTGGTGGTTTGACCCCACAGAGAGGTGCCTCAGAAAAAAGTCTTGGCAATCTGCTTCTGAAAGGGCAAGGCTTAAAAGCCGTAGGAGGAGTTCTACTCTGTACACATGGGGTCACCATGAGCTAGGATTGATTCAATGGCAACTAACAACAATCCTTACACAACCAGGAGGAAAACATAAAAGAAATCCAGGGAATGTAAATTAAAACTGGGTCTGTAATTTTATTTCCATGTAACTATTAGGTTTTTGGTTGTTCCCTCCCTTCCCTCCCATTATACACATTTCAGACTGCTAATATGGATCATGAAGATTAAAAATCTTTACATTTAAACTGGTATTACTTCTGATACTGTATCTAACAGAACATAACACCAAAAAAACCAAACCTGTTGCCATCAAGTTGATTCCGACTCATAGAGACCCTACGGGACAGAGCAGAACTGCTCCATAGGGTTTCCAAGGAGTGCCTGGTGGATTCAAACTGCCGACCTTTTGGTTAGCAGCTGAGCTCTTAATCACTACACACAAGTGTTTCAGGATATAGTATATACCACCTGAATTCCTGGGACGTGCACCTGTATTTTTACACCAATAATGTCCACCTTCTACCTTTATTTGCCAACCTTGCCCCTGCCACAGGTATTTTTGTAAGCACGTTACGCTATTTTCTTTTTTTTTTTACAGCAACATGTAACAGCAGCATAACTATGCTTATGAAAATACGTCGCAGGGGGAGGGCGCAGCTGGCAAACAAACGTAGAAGGTGCGTGTTATTTCCATAAAAATCTAGTATGTCTTTCAGAGGAGGTAAAAACCAAAGCAACAGCTTTAGCTTTTCATGCTCATGAAGTCAATTTTAACTTCTTTTTAAAAGGGGAAAAGAACAAATACTACCAACCAAATTGATAATTGTTTCTTTCAATTAAAACTGTGTTCAATCGACTTAGCTTAAAACTAGTGGTATCTCTACCAAAAAGAAATGTTCTAAAAACTGTAACATATGAGAAAGAGAAAAGTGAGGCGTAAGGGCATAGTAGCACTGGTGGAAAAAACAGGAGACTCAGGTCTGTGGTAGCAGCAGTCATAGATGAAAGAAAACAGGGAAGGTATCATCCAATGACAAGTGAAAACAGAACAAAAACATCGAAAAAGCTTTTCTTCAGAATGACTGTGTTTATACTAACTTAAAAAGAACAATCATTGCTAGTACCATATTTTTTCCAATTTGGTAGGCAGGGGTAAAGAAAAGTAAACACCGCTACAAAGGAAAGTGAAACTCCCGGAGACCACCTACCTGTGTGATAACATACTCAGGAAGGGCAATGCTGCTAGGTTCCCCTGATGATCAGCTCCCTGCCTGCAATTCCGAGGAAGCCCCTGGTAATTACTGATCCTAGGGTGGCTGCAGATGCTATTCTGATTCATGGAAGTGTCTAACTTTACCACAGTTCTCACAATAATGTGAATACTTCAGGACTAGGAGTGTCCTGCTTTAAAAAGTAAGAATGCAAGTCTTTCGGCACACCTCCAGTTTCCCCAACAGCAACTTACGTGGCTAAAAACATCAGGTAAAAAAAGATGCTCTGTCCTACACAGGGCCCACTTCAGTGATGTCTGCCTAACAGCCATTACGTGGACAAGAAAAAAAATCTTACCTGTCAATTTCACTGCTCGTTGCCACCTTGGCTCCGGAAAACCCTAAGGTGTAATTTTCCTGTCCTACAGAACCATGGCCTGTGGTGTCAATCACCATGGCTGTGACCTCCTCTGCACTACTTCCATCTTCTCCAGAAGGCTGATTCTCAGGCCCAAGCCACTCCTCCAGATTTTCAGTTTTGATATGTACTGCTCCAAGAACCCTAACTTCATCCTCACTCCGGATCCCCCGGTCTACTACTCCTGTCTCCACGTACCACTGTCCTGCTCGGTTGATCCGAAGAATGGGCTCCCGGCTCTCTACATCAGAACTCTGTTCAATTATCTGAGGACTGGTGGACTCCTCAGGGGGACTCAGCTCCCTGATATCCAGCACAGCACTAACCTGACCTCGCCAGTTTCCCTTTGGAGTATTATGTCGTGGGCTAAGGGAGCGGTTTAGATTCGGTGTAACCCTGTGAGACTCTGGAGGTCTCTCTTGATGCTTTGTCCGCGTTTGACTTAATTCAGCTTCAACCTCAGTCACGTTAATTTTGAAATGAATGCCCTCCAGGATCTGTGTACATTTGTCTATGATATGCTGCATCTGCAGAAAACTGGCAGCTGTCAGGTAGCTGATGATATCTGCCAGTTGCAGGCATATTCGCCCTGTATAACAGAAAGAAAGTAGCTGTTCAAAAACAGTAGGGTTCTTGATGACTGAAATGGAGACAGTACTCATCTCATTCAAGGACATGTGATCCCGGAAATAGGGGGAACTGGCAGCCAGTACCACTTTGTGAGCCTGAAAAGCTTGTCCTTGCACATTGACCACAATATCACAGAGACGGCCTTGCATGCGCAGCTGGTTTAGATGGCTCAGAACAGAATTGCTGAAGTCAGGGATCTCCAGTTGTATGTTCCCACCTTTCTCCATGGTCGTGCCTGAGGATACAGGCAGGCATTCAACCCTGCTGGAAGAAAAAACCATATTTTCATTAGTAATTATGTTTTTATTCCTCTAAAAACCAAACCAAACCCACTGTCATCGAGTCGATTCTGACTCACAGCAACACCATAGGGTTTTCCAAGGCTGTAAATCTCTGCTGAAGCAGACTGCCACATCTTTCTCCCACAGAGCTGCTGGTGGTTTCAAACCACCAACCTTTTGGTTAGTAGCTGATCGCTCTAACCACTGCGCAACCAGGGCTCCTTTCATTCCCCTGCTGCTTTCTAACTCCAACTTTGCAATATAAAAACACTATTTAGTAAAATTTCAAAATCTACAAGCATAGAGACATACCTTCCTTATGTTTCGATATGGAAACAGTGGTGCTAAAAACTTTTTTAGTTTAGGTGTTAATGTAAGAGAAGTTAACACAAAAAAAAACAATGTCAGACTCCTTAAAATTCAGGCTATGATCATATTTTCTTTATTAAGTCATGCAACATCAAAATGGATAGAAATTCAACAGAATAGAAGGAAAAAGCATTTAAGATTTTTTACTTAAGTGTTAATCATAACGTATTTGCAGACTAAACATAAATCCTCACAACTTTTCTTTGGAGGAAAAATAAACTTTTTGAATAAATGCAATTATAAACTGATGAGCTGATTAGACATACCTCTATTTTACTGCATGCTTTAAGTATAAAGTTACTAATACCGCATATGCATGTAAGCTAATATTTCTAAGCACGAGTCAGAGCCCCTACAAAAAGGGTGTAGGACTCTGAGGAAAATTCTAGGACAGGAAAAGTGCCACAGCTGTGTCAGGATTCAATAAAGGTGCAGAGAACTTGAAATTCACTTCTTTGAATTAGGAAAGACTAGGTAAATCCGCCTCTATCAGAATTCAAAGTTGGCAATTTCAAGGTGGCGCTGGTACTTTGATTCTGAAATTTAGAATCCAGATTAAAAAAAAGCGCATTTACCAAGTATCGCCAAAAGTTTTACGTTAAGACACTAAAAAAAAAAAAAAAAAAAAAAAAAGCTGAAAAAGTAATCCTGTGACTACCTCCAATAGTCTTCAATATCTGACAGTACAGTTTTTATCAATCTCGACTGGAAGACATTGACTTGAGAGCCACGCGCATCCATCTAACTATAAACTTACAACGCATTACATAGTCACCTAAGATCTGGAACTTCAGGAACTTATCCTAACAAGTATGGCCCTTATTTACAACACACTCATCAGTAAACAGGGAAGTGTAGTACACACTCTTTCAAGAACCAGTTTTAGCCAATCTGACCTTTTTCCAAAGCGTTTTTGTTTGTTTTGAAACTTTTAATCCAATAAGAGCCTCTGTCGATGCCATCATGAATTCAGATGTGTTTATTGTGGAGACTACACGAGCGCCTTTTTGGATTGCTCTTTCCGGCAACTCCCCAGTGAGGAGGAAGCCCCTCGAGTAGTCTTTCTCTACCGTCGGCACTGGAGGGGTGAGAGCTGTAAGAGGCAGAATCGGGAACGGCATGGGATCGGCCACTCCGTTACTTGAGTGGCTTTGGTCTGCGTTAGGAAGCGTGGGGAGAGGAGCGAAATGTCACCGAGGAACGAGGGAGGAAAGGGGAGTAAGGCGTCGGCCCAGGGAGCGAGCGCTCAGGTGAGGGTAAAGGACCGGGAAAGGGGCGGCACCCCGGGACCGGGTCCAGGCGGTAGGCGTAGGCGGGCGGGGAGCTGCCCGGAGGTGGGTGTGTGTATCTGGGTGTGTCCGGGCTGCGGTGGGGGAGGGGGCCGCCCATCCCGGGGTCCTGAGGGCGGGGCCCCGCGAGGGGGCGGGTCCGGCAGCTCGGCCCGGCCCGGGGCCAAGAGGGTGGAAGGTCGCCCAGTGCCTTGGGAGGGTGAAGGGAAGTGGCTGCTGCCCCAGGAGCAGGCTACGGCCCAAACGGCGTGAAGTGGTCCCGGTGCAAGGCAGCAGGACCGGGGTGGGGGGACCCGCGCACAGTCGAGGAGCAGCACCTACCTCCGGGGGTGGAAATGGGCCGGAATGGGCCGGAACACCGTCCCGGAAGTGAAACCCCCCACTCCCTCCCCCGGAGCGGGCGACGTGCCGGAAGGAAATCACTCACCCTTACACCGCCCCCCTTCCTCCTCCCCCAGCGCTTTCCGTCCCTCGCGCCCCCTCCCCTCTCTTCGCTTCCTCCCTAGTCGGGAGGAGGGCGGGAGTCCTGCGTCCCGCGGGCAATGGTGGTCCCCGCCCACAAAAGCGCGGCGGGGCGGGGCCAAGGGGGCGGGCTTAGAGTGCAGGGAAGGAGGTGGGGCTGGAGGAGGAGACTAAAAGAAGAGGGGAAGCAGCCGACGCAGACGCTGGTGGGGAGCGTACGTCATGACGTAATGAGAAAGAACTCTTATATACAGGCGCGTGGGCGCCATTTCTGTCTTTCCAGGCTGGGAGTTGTCGTTTTATAGGTATGGGTTGTTTTGAGCGGTCGCTTAGCAGGGTCTTGTTCCGGCGTCCGGGTCTTGGTCCCCAGCCCTTCACAATTAAGGACGCATTGTCTAGGGCAGGCGCGAGCTTTGCTGGCTTCACGAGATTCGCATGGTGCGGGGTTGCTCCTTGGGTACCGGTGCGACCTAAAATGCAGCTAGCTGGGTTGTTGGATAGTTTGCGGAGAGGCCTTTTGCTTCCGTGCCCTGCCTGTGATGAAACCTGTGTTGGTAGGGACATCTGAGACTTGATGAATGCCAACTGCTCTGATGGCGGTGCATGTCGGGCAACCCGAATTGGTATCCGAGGCCTGAGCCTCAGCCCCATCCTTGCGTTCGGGGAAGGCAGTAGATAGCGGTAGTCCACGTGGTTCTCTTAATGGCTGCTGTCTACAGTGCGCCAGTGTTAGGTTTAGTAGTTCTTTACCTTGGTGCGCTGCTCCCTTATAACGAATCAAATATATCGTTTACTATCATGAAATAAAGTATTTGAGGAACCCAACTTGCTTAAATGACCCCAAAATGAGTTATAATTTTAAAGGTAATTTTTGGTAAAAACTAAAAATCTGTAATCTTTTCCTTAGGAACAGTGCTGGTCATGGATACAATGTGGCCTTTGATGGGATCTTCCAGCCAGGTAAGTGAACTAGGAGAAAGTACTGTGGGAAGTAAGAAATCTGTTGCCTAGAGGTATTAAGCCTGTGATGGTATAAGAGTAGTGGACAGAAGGGATTTCTGAAAAATTCTGTGCTGAGGCTTAACATTTAAGGCATTGATGTAACCTTGCTGCACAGAATATTTCTTAACATCTTGAGTATTTTTTGTCTTTCAGTTACGTGCCAAAGGATGAGAACAGTTGATAAGGTGAGGTACTGAAATTCCCTAACAAAAGGAATTTGTTGGTTGAAAGTCAGTGTGCCACTGTGATGACATTTTATTTGCTACTCTTGACCATGAGAGTGATGAGAGTTATTACCACCAATGTGCAATAAACTGAGGCACCGTAAATGGTGTTTGGGGGATATAGAGATTGCACTTGAGTTAACATGGAGCTATTCTTCCCAGGTGTTAAAGAGCCTCAAACTCCGGCCATAGGCAAAGAGGTAAGACCTTTTTTATGTGTCTTTTGATAGTTTATATTCACCCATTATTTCAGTTGTTATAGTATAAGGGAATTCAAGTAGCCAAAGCATTGTTAATAATTAAATGCATTGGGATGGTTTACATTTAATGTTGGGAAACTGGAAGAAACAGATACTGTGATGACCGCATAGTTCAGCAGATTGCTTGAAGAAATTTACCACTTGTCTGATGTATCTGGGACTAGTAAAACTGATTTACTTTTAATAGAATAATCAAAACCAAATCTGTTGCCGTAAGTTGATTTCTACTCATAGTGACCACAGAGGACAGAACTGCCCCTTTAAGGTTTCCAAGGCTGTAAATCTTTATGGAAGTGTAGATTGCCACATCTTTCTCCAAGGAGCAGCTGGTGGGATTGAACTGACCTTTCCATTAGTACTTAATCACTGCGGCACCAGCGCTCCTAGAATAAAAAAGGTGTCAGTATTAATCAAAAATTCTAACTTTTTTTGTAGAGTCTCGACAAACAAGTGGAAGTCAAAATGGTAAGTAGAGTTCTAATCCGAGCAAACATAGGTAACATGGCAAACATGACAAGTTTTTTTTGCCCTGAAAGCAATTCTAATATGAAATGGTTGCACGTCAGATGATACTTGCCCTGTTACTACTGTTTGTAAATACAAGCCTGTATGATGATAAGCAAATACTGACTGAACATGAAGGTCTTAATGATTAGCTCTAACTGATTTCAGGCATTTGTTAGATTTTTAGGAGAGAAAATCCATCTTTAGCTACTATAAAAACTACTTTTTATTTTTCAGGAGGACCTGGGTCATTAACTTGTCTGGACAATCTTTATTTTTTTGGTGAGTATTGTTTTACAGTAGGCTCAAGATTTGCTTATCCTTAACTACTGAATTATTAATCATGATTTAAGAGCTTGTTAAAATTTGGTTAATGAATGCTAACTCTGAGTTTTCTTTGAGCATGTTCTTATAACAGGGTTTACAATGATGTTGATCAAATGTCTGACCTGAAGCAAGCATGTAGACAGATTTAACACTGAAGAACCCTGTGTGCTAAACAATTCTGAGGAGTTTAATGATGGTTAGCATTGTAATATAATAATTTTCTGTTCTAGCTCTGGTACACGTTTTTATCCGTGGATGACCTGCTTGGGTAAGAACATCAAAACCGTCTGACCCCTGGCATCTTCACTGTTGGTGAAACGTGCTGGTCTTGATTGTTTTAAGGGAAGAGGGAGTGTTTTCTTGTGCCATACAGTGGAAGAGACTTTGAAAATTACATGGGTTTTAGGATTTAATTGCTTATGTATCTAAAGAAATACCCTTTTTTCAGGTGCAGATTGTGGAAACCTTTAGAAGGTATATATTTTATTGATCTTACATATTTCTGGGTAGTGTGCTGTTAATGATGTTTTTAAATAATGGGAATCTCTCTGAAAGAGAATGAAGAGTAACTTTTTAAAACTGAAACAGTATTTCAAAAAACCTTTAGAAGCGTACCTAATTGCTGTCAGTTACTAAAATTCGACTGTATTTCTACAGGCATGTAGAGTCAGCTTTTTGTTGCAGTGGATGGAACAAGGAGTTTTGAGCCAAAGGTATAGTAGTTTCATATTTATTTTGTGTTAAAGCCGATACAGTGATGATAACATAGTTCAGCAGACTTAACAGTGGTGAACAACACTATGTCTTTCGCTCCTATCTGACGTATCAGGCTGAAACAATCCAGTTTATACTTCTGTAAGGGGAATTTAGCCAGGACGTTGGATTATAGTGGAGCCCTGGTTGCACAGTGGTTACCACCAGGCGTTCCTTGGAAACCCTGTGGGGGCAGTTCTACTTTGTCCTACCGGGTCACTGTGAGTCAGAATCAATTCTGTCAATGGGCTTGGATCACTATGACTTTATACAAATGTGTTAACTCAGAACTGTTTCAATTTCAGGATTTGGAATTCACATTTGGAGGAATGCAGGTTAGTTTAAAAAACATCTTGTTTTTGTGGCCTGTATATGTATTAAATTAACCAGTGATGTAATGATTCTGCCAAATGAAGTATAATGATATCATCCAAAAACCGTTCCATTTTAATTCTGAGGTTACTTTATTAATGAAAGCATCACAGTAAAGTTTTTTGCTACAATTAAAATAATTTTTGTTCATAGGATGTAGGATGACAGCAGCAACTATTTATCTTCTTATTGAAAGGTGAGGCATGAAAATGTCAGCCCTGTTTGCTTAGTACAGAATAAATGATGATCCACCCCAACTTGAACTCTCTCACTGATTAGTTGATGATGGTGATAACATCTGATATTCTGTGTACCCCCAACAGCATTAAGTTGAAATCTGGATGGGTGACTAAAACTGGCATCTTTGTTTTTTGCAGACAACTGGATGGATGGGAATGCTCATGGGATAAGAGCAAGCAGCCTGTTCCAGTCAATCCCACTCAACATCAGTGGGTTTGGTTTTTGTTTTTGAGTAATTTTAATAAATTCCTGTAAAACATCTGGAAAAGTGCTTATTTCAATTATATCAGGTGGGGACAGGGAGGAATATTATCTAATATTGATTTAGGGTATAGAAGGAAGATGGTCTCTTACGTTATAGAGGGAAAATGGTCTCAGTAAGTGTCACTTCTTGAGTCTAATATCTACTTAGTTCTCTACTCAGCTGACAAATCATTAAGACCCTTTAGCAATGGTTTCATTGTTACTAATTAAAAAGGTTTATTATATAAGTACTTTGTACCGTGTCTGCTTGAAAAGTGCATTTTATCCAGAGAAATGACTACCTGTAGCTTTTTTCATTCTTGAGATGCTGTACTTCAGTGCAGCCTTGATTACATGGCTAATTGAATAAGTATACACAAAAAATGGGTGCTGATATACTTAAAATGGAAAATCTAGTTTGATAATAGATTGGGAGAGTGGGGAGAGCATTACTGATTTGGGCACTGGTTTGGGATGTAGTGCCACAGGTAACTAGTTTGATTTAGCCCCTTAAGGCTCCCATTTACTAAATGAGACCCCATGAAGTTGAAGGAAAATAACTTTATTGACTAGCAGCCCCACCTCAGAACTGGCAGGTTGTTGTATGATACGTGATCTGTTTAGCTAATGGCATGTCCTGTTAAGCACACACGATTTCAATGTAGTTCTCAAACTGGATTCCATAGTTAAAACTGGTGCATGTTTATCCTTCATACACCATTTCACAGCTTTTAAGATAATTTCTGATCTTACAAAGGCTGTAGGTTTAGCCATTTAAAAGGGTTCTATCTACACTTGAAAATTTTATGCTTCCTCTTAGTCCAAGAATCTGGTTTGGCATGTTGTGCTGACTAGATGTTAAATTATCTGTTCATCCCAAGCAATCTTCAAAACTGAACTTGTGCTGCAAACATCTGAGGGAGTATCTGGTTCAGGAGGCCTTTACTATTGGTTAGGTTGGGTTCAGGGCATCCTTGAATGTAATTATCCTATATCAATATAACTTGTATGCATTTACCAAACTAGCATCTCCTCCAGGGCGGGTACCACAGTTGATCTTTGTACCCAAAGTTTCTCCAGGGAAACTTTGGTGGCATAGTGGTTACGAGCTACAGCTGTTAACCAAAAGGTCAGTTCAAATCCACCAGGCTCTCCTTGGAAACGCTGTGGGGCAGTTCTCTGTCCTATAAGGTCGTTATGTGTTGGAATCGACTTGACAGCAACGGGTTTGGGTTTTTTTTTTTTCCCTCAGATCTTTTGGTTCTTCAGTCTTGTGTTTTGGAGCTTTGATACTGTCAAAGTCCATAGGATTTTCTTGGTTGTAATCATGGAAGCAGTTCGCCTGGCCTTTATTCCATAGTAGCATGTATTAGTCAATCATTTAATAATTAACCCAATAAATATTGAGCACCCATATGTGCCATTGTTAATGTGCTGGGATTAGATACAGCTAGCAACGTACACAAAATTTCTGCCCTCATGGGACAAAAAAAGAATAGCATATTAGATAAGTGCTACATAGAAAAAAGTGGGCTTACGCTCGGAATGGAAGGAGCCCTGGTGGTGCAATGGTTAAGCACTCAGCTGCTAACTAAAATGCGGCGGTTGAACCCATCAGCCGCCCCACGGGAGAAAGATGCAGCAGTCTGCTTCTGTAAACATAGTCTTGGAAACTAGGGCAAATGTACTCTTACAGGGTCACTGAGTAAATCTATAGCAATAGGTTTGGTTTGGTACACTTGAATATGGTTGTTGGAAATCTGCACTGAGAAGAGGTCATTTGAGTTTATTAGGGAGTGAACAATGCAGCAATTGGAAAAAATTGCCTCAGGAAACACGCCTGTTGAGAACCAGGAAAAGTAAGGACTCCTGTGAATGGACCAGAGGGAGTGAAGCGAGTAGGAGGCGATAAGTCTAGCAAGTGGCAGGGTCATTTCTCTGAGACTCATGAAACAATGAGGGTTTTGAGCAGAGGGGTGACATGATCTGACCTGCGTTTTTAAAAGGACGATAGACTGCTGAGCAGCAAGGATGTAAGCAAGAAGATCATTAGGAAGCTATTGCTGTATTTACAGCAGGAGTTCTGAAACTGACAGTGGAGGCGTGAAAAGGTGTTGGGTGCTGATGTATTTAGAAGGGACAGCTAACACACACCAGCTTTATTCTGCAATAAGCTTTCCAGTTTCACATTGTTGATCTGAACATAAAACTGTTAGGTGCCATTGAGTTGGTTCCTACTCATAGTGACCCTGTGTACAACAGAATGAAACACTGCCTAGTCCTTTGCCATCTTCACAATCGTTGGCTATGTTCAAACCCATTGTTGCAGCCATAAAACTAGTTGAGGGTTATTACATATTTTCAAGGTGACTTTGTGCATTGCAGTGAATTACTTAATATGGCCCTTTTAGCCATTCATGGTTTTTAGTGATTGGGTAGGACCATGCAAACAAGGTGCTTGTGGCTCACCAAACGGTTGGACAGCTTACTAATAATACAAATAAGGTGCATGGAATCCCTGTGAGGGTGGGACCACGCAAATAAGGTGTATGGAACCCTAACGAGGGGATTGGTCTGTTTTGTCATCCTGGTAGGCTTAAAAGAGAGCCAATCCCAGAGCAGAAAGGGGACCGCACTACCACCAAGAAGAAGAGATGGGAATGGAGCACGTCCTTTGGACCTGGGGTCCCTGCGCTGAGAATCTCCTAGACCCAGGAGACAGACAGAGTTGTAACACAGGGAAATGGTGGCAGCAGAACCAGGAGACCAGTGTGAGATGCGTGTGGTGGGCTTCCTGGCCCATGAAGCAAGGTGGCTACAGTGGGTGTGCTGACCCATGGAGTGAGGGAGTTGAGTGCCTTTGGACTAAACCTTACTGGTGGAGTGGGCTGCCCCCAGGCATTTATTGGCGGAGCAAAAGAACTTTGTAACACTTCCGTGAGCAGGGCAGAGGCCAGGCCAAGGGCCAGAAAGAGGCCTGCTTGCAGGCATGGCTGAGAACTGTATTGATTGAAGAACTATATCCTGAGTCGTTCCTGATCCTGAATTATAACTTGTTACTTCCCTAATAACCCTAATAAACACTATAATTGGGAGTGTTGTCTGTGAGCTCTGTGGGGCCTAGCAGAGGAGTAGAGGTTGCCGTGGGTGGGATGGCTGGTGTCAGAATTGGTGAAAAGGCTGGAGGGTGGAGGTATGTTTGACCTTTGCCTCATAGGAATCAGCCTTGGGCTAATGTTGATGGTGATTCTTTCCCCTCGTGAAGTTAGAGGAGGTCAGATGCCCCCACCATGCCATTTTTACATTTTGGAATAATGTCTGGAAAAAGGAATATTACACGCTAATAATAGCTACCTTTATGTGGTACTTCGTATACAGCAGGCTTTGTACTAGGTGCTTTCATATGACATCATGTTTGTTATAGTCCTGAAGAAAAGACCTGAGACACTGTAAGGCTGAAGAACAGGCTTTTCTTACTGTTTGCAGGCATATGTTTATGTTTATTTTTTAGGTTAGTGCAAGATGGCCTTATTCATTTTTAGGGTGTAAGTATTGAATATAACATGGATTTCCAGAAGAATGAACAAATCTGTCTTGGGAGAAGTACAGCCAGAATGTTCCTTAGAAGCGATGATGGCAAGAGTTTTGTCTTACTTACTTTGGACATTTTATCAGGAGGGATCAATTCCTGGAGAAGGACATCATGTGTAGAGGGTCAATGAAAAAGAGGAAGACCCTCTTCCTCAAGATGGATTAAAAGAGTGGCTCCAACAATGAGTTCAAGTATAGCAACAATTATATGAGGATGACGCAGGACCTGGCAATGTTTTGTTCTATTGTACATGTACTCATGTACACTATGAGTCGGGACTGACTCAACACCTAACAAGTATTGGGTGTTACTGTTAAGTTGATTCTGACTCATGATGACCCCATGTGTGCATAGTAAAACTGCACTCCATACGGTTTTCAAGGCTGTGAGCTTTTGGAAGCAGGTTGCCAGGCTTTACAAGCTGCCACTGTGTGGGTTTGAACAGCCAACCTTTAGGTTAATAGTCCAGCACTTAACCATTTGCGCCACCCATGGTAGTATGGTGGAAAAGATACCTTTTATACAATGACAAAATAATGTTTCTCATAACAGTGAGAACAAAGTCTCTAAAGAAATTTGCTGTTCTCTGAAGTAATGATATCAAGTTTTTCACACACCTTGATTTACTTGTTCTTGCTTTACAAGGTCTTGTTGCCTTTCTTCCAGGCATTGAATCCAAGGCTCTGATGTACTTTGTATAACTGAGCTATTAGGTAATTGGTCAAACGCAACCCCACTAGATATGGAACAGTTAGACAGGTCTAGCAATGAGGCTTCTGTCCTTGATTTAGTACATAATCTCAGGCAAACTGGAATTCTATACCATGTATTCTAGACTCTACCTCTAAATGACTGTAAGACAGGGGCAAATGACCTAAGTTTGTATAATGTGTCCTGCAGGTATTCGTCATCTCAGTAATTAAATTTCCATGTATATAGGGGTCTGTTTCTGTCTCTAATCTGTTCCATTGATCAACTTGTCTGTTCTTGCACCAGTACTATATTTATCACTATAGCTTTATAATTCTTGATATCTGGTGTAGTGTGACTGATCCCTTTCATATGGCCTTTCTTGCCATGGTCTTGTAACTCCCACCAAATGACTGGGTCCAAAAAAAA